>NC_081848.1:12918752-13225464 GCF_963259705.1 Myotis daubentonii | reverse complement strand
GACCCAGACAGGAGGGAGCTCCATTCTCAGGTTTGTCACCCAAGAACCACCCTCTTGTAATCCAGGACCCTTCGGGGGATGTTGGGAGCCAGTTTTGGCCTGATCCTCACAGGCCAGGCCGAGGGACCCCACTGGTGCACAAATCCATGCACTGGGCCTCTAGTACTATAATAATTGTATTGGGAATTGAAGCAACATAAATGTGGATTTTGTCTGAATTTACATATTCGCCTCTGGAGAGCCCTTTAGTTAGAAATAAGGGGGAGGAAAGGAGTAGGATGAGTCCTTTTTCATTTTCCTATCATTCCATTCAGCCAAGGCTATGATATCCCAGGACTACCTTCAATACACTCCTTAGAGTTCTCATCTTTCCACTTTTACCCACTGTTTTTACTTTTCTCTAGTTCTATTACCTATGAAGCCTCGATTCCAAATCAGACTAATATGTGGCGTTGTTACATTATCTTCATTTTCAGACAGAGAAACTAAGTTCTAGAAGGTTACATACTCCAATTAATACAGCTGATGAGTGCTCGCCAGTATTACTCAGTGGTTAGAGTGTTGACCTATGCATCGAAGGGTTGCAGGTTGGATTCTGGTCAGGGTGTGTGCAGGAGATAACTAATCAATGTGTCTCTCTCACTTCGATGTTCTTTTTTTCTTTCTCTCTCTTCCTCTCCTTCCCTTCCACTCTCTCTCTAAAAAGTAAAATAAATGGGAAAAATATACTTGGTGAGGAGATATATATATATTAGAGGCCCAGTGCACAAATATTTGTACACTCCGGGGGGGAGGGGGCAATCCCTCAGCCAGGACTGTGCCCTCTCACAGTCTGGGACCTCTTGGGGGATGACCACCTGCTGGCTTAGGCCTGCTCCCTGGGGGGATTGAGCCTAAGCTGGCAATCAGACATCCCTCTGACAGCCCAGCAGCCCTCGGGGGATGTCCACTTGCCAGCAGGGAGCAGACCTAAGCTGCAGTTGGACATCCTTAGCGCTGCTGAAGAGGCAGGAGAAGCTCCCACCACCACCGCTGTACTGGCAGCCATCAGCCTGGCTTGTGGCTGAGCAGAGCTCCCCCATGTGGGAGCTCACTGACCACCAGAAGGCAGCTCCTGCATTGAGCATCTGCCCCCTGGTGGTCAGTGTGTGTCATAGTGACCAGTCATTCCCAGTCTTTCTGCTGTTAGGGTCAGTTTGCATATTACCCTTTTACTATATAGGGTAGAGACCTGGTGCACAGGTGGGGGCCAGCTGGTTTGCCCTGAAGGGTGTCCTGGATCAGGGTGAGGGTCCCCACTGGGCTGCCTGGCCAGTCTGAGTGAGGAACTGAGGGCCATTTTCAGGCTGGCTGGCTACTGAAGCTCCCAGCCTCTTCTTTTTTTCTTTTTTGTTTTTTATTCTGGGATTTATTTACCTTCTATAATTGAAACTTTGTTGTCGTCACTGGAGCTAAGAGCCGGGCACGTGCTCACTCCAGCTCTGTGGCCACGGCCTGCTGAAAGCAGGTATCTGGGTTTTGTTTAGCTTCTATAATTGAAACTTTGTTGCTTTCGGAGCTCAGAACCAGGCCGCGGCAGGCGGGGAACCATGGCTTCCTCCATCACTGGAGCAAGCAAGCCTCCTGCTAGCTTCAGCTGCGTGGCTGCCAGCTGCCATCTTGGTTGGGTTAATTTGCATATCTCACTGATTAGCCAACGGGAGGCGTAGCGAATGTATGGTCAATTACCATGTTTGTCTATTATTAGATAGGATATATATATATATTAGAGGCCCAGTGCACGAAATTCATGCATGGAGTGGGGGGTCCCCTCAGTCCAGCCTGCACCCTCTCCAATCCGGGACCCCTCGGGGGATTGGGCCTAAACCGGCATTCAGACTTTCCTCTCACAATCCTGGACTGCTGGCTTCTAATGGTTCACCTGCTTGCCTGCCTTCCTGGTTGCCCCTAACTGCACCCCCCTGCCAGCCTTGTCGCCCCTTACTGCCTCTGCGTGCCAGCCTGATCTCCCATAACTGCCCCCCTGCTGTCTTGGTCGCTCTTAACTGCTCCCCTTGCTGGCCTGGTCACCTCTTACTGCCCCCCCTGCCAGTCTGGTTGCCCCCACTTCCCCTCCCCTCTGCTGGCCTAGTCGCCCCTCACTGCCCCCCTGCCAACCTAATCGCCCCCAACTGCCCCCCCCCCTGCCGGCCTGGTCACCCCTCACGGCCCCCCCTCCCTCCAGCCTGGTCACCCCACGCAGAGTCCTGTTTAGTTGTTTGGTCATCCTTCACTAACCCCCCTGCCGGCCTGGTCACCCCACGCAGCCTGCTTGTTCAGTCGTTTGGTTGTCCCTCACTAACCCCCCTGCTAGCCTGGTCATAGGCAGCCATCTTGTGAGGCCATGAGGGTTAATTTGCATATTACCTCTGTATTATATAGGATATGTTTTTGATCAGAATTTGAACTGAGGCTTGTCTTATTCTAGCCTACAATATTTCCACAAGTCTAGGCTGTGGTCTAGACAAAGATGAAATACTAAAAGCAAAAAATAGAACCTGTTTCAGGACTAAGTTACATGATCAATAACTACAGTTATATTGTCAAGTGATAAGAAAAGCTCTAAGAACACCTTAACCAAAGCCACTCCCTCCCTTTCCAGTAGCAAGTAGTTCAGAGTTTCGAGAAGCTGTATCTTAAAAGTTGGACATTCTCCCATCTGCCATCCCCCCTGTGTGTCAGAAACCAGTGAGCATCTTCTCCCTATTTCTCCTCACAGAGAAATAGCATATCAAGAATTAAGTATAACTCCTTGGCTACTTTGTGGGGGGAAAAAAGTCTGTACATTCTAAAAATAAATACGGACTGCAGAAGTAAACAGGATAGATATCCATGATAGAAAGGTTTATGTAGAAGGTGATCAGTATTCACTTTTCAGTGGGCATGTTCATATCCCAGGGAAGCGGAGAGCCAGGTGAGCCCTTGGATTTATATGTCTTGGTGCCGATCCCCACGGCTTTGCACCGATGCGCTAGCAGTTTGTAAATTAGAGACGGAGCTATGTCAGATATGAATCCCCCTCTTAAACCTCCTTGGTAAGGGCTGAAAGCAGACGTTTCTCACATCAAGTTACAAGGCTGCGGAACTCTCTGCCTCAGGAATTTTGATGTGTCTTGCCATTTGACAGTATGGAGCTCCTGCAGCAGCTGCTCCCTGCACCTTCATCCAGGCTTCAGAAAATACAGCAGAATCTCAGGGATATCGCTCCAGTGTGACCTGGATTTTGCAAGGGGGTGGCGGGAGGTGGCTGTGGGAATGAGGTGCTTTCTTTTCCCCTTATTTTGTTTTATGATAAAAAAAGCCTTTTAAGTACTGAGGTACTTAGGTTATTCTTGGCATTTTATAAATATGTATATAACATGTTACTCCATTTCTCAGCACTGAATGCCAGGTCCATTTAGTAAAGAATGAACATATTTTCTGCTTTTGAAATGAAAAGCTACTAAAGATTTATGTTAGTTCTTTTTAGTGGATTCCAGCAACATCAATGCCTTTTACTTTTGCTGCTCTTTCATTGGAAATGAAGTAACAGTATCTTCCTAGAAAATCTAGAAAAGAGGGATTTATGAAGTGAAAAAACACACACGCCATTCTATTCATTTATTCGCTCAATCAATAAGCATTTTTGAGTCACTCACTTAATAACAGGGCATGAGTCCCATAGAAGCCTATACAATGTTATGGAAATTAGTATGTATTTTTAGCACAATTTTAATGAGCAGAAAAGAACTAATTTATATGCTTTAGAAGGTAAGGTGAAAGTCACAGATAAGCATTCTGTTCTGATATCTTTTCTACTGGTGGGATTATATTGTTGAATTTTAAAATATCCTAAAAATTACCTGACAAAGGTTTTGCTTCATTTATCTGTTTGCCTTTGGCAAGCACTTAGGCTGGAGGTAAGGGTCAAACAAGGAGAAGGCTGGATCCTTTATCCTGTTGCTCTCAATCCGTTCAGCTAGAGCTGCTGAATCCCAGTGCTGGCTTCAGTACACTACCCGGAGTTTTCATCTTTCCACCTTTAACCACTTATTTAACCTCTCTGCTTCAGTTTTGCCATCTGTAAATAGACTAATTTTATCTACTGCATAGTTATAGTTTTTGAGCTTTTAAACGAAATTTATGTAAAATGCTTATTACGATATTATATCCATGGCAGTAAATGTAAATGTTAGTGATCATTCTTCAAATAGGTGTTTGTGGGTATGTATGGTGAGTGTGTTTCATATGCATATGCTTGTACGTGCATATGTTTGTGTGTACATAAAGATTGTGTAGCTGATGCTTATTACATAAAGATAAAATGCCTATTTGCTCAAGTTAATTCTTTCAGGTTATTAGAACTACATTGTCTGCCAGAGGAAGACTGAAGGAAGGGTAGATAGAGCGGTAACAGTAAGGGGAAAGACATAGATCTCTGAAATACAGGATTTGTATGATCTTTACTGGGTCCTTATGGACCTTATTTCTCCAAGATGGGTCCACAGTTCATCTGCATGGCTTAGTTTTATCTAAATAACCTGAGCCACAATATGAAGTTCATGAAGACAAAAGTGTTGCTTTAAGTCATGTCGACTTGTGCCATGTCTTGACAAACACTATGAAACTGAACCTAAAATGTTTATCTTTTTATATTCTAATATGACATCCGGGATTTTTTTTCTCTATATTCAGAGAACATTTCCGTTTACTCTTGTGGCAAATTCTGAAACAGTTAAAAGGCTAAAATAATTTGGATTGCCAAGCAGAAATTGAAATTGATAAAAGTGTCTTGCTGAATTTATCAAAGTGTTTTGGGGCTGTTGTTTATATCCCTGTTGATTTTTAATTCCCTAAAGAGGTGGCAATTGCTAAGATATTGATGTTTTTGATTTGTAGAATACTGAGTATTATGGACTGAATGTGTGTGTCCCCGAAAAATTTAATTATTGCAGCCTGTCTCCCAGTGTGATGGTGTTTGGAGGTGGAGCCTATGGAGGGGAATTAGGTTCAGGTGAGATTATAAGGACAGGGGCACAATGATGGGATCTGTGTCCTTATAAGAAAAGTAAGAGATCAAAATTCTCTCTGCCAGGTGAGGGCCCTCACCAGTGAATGGAACCAAACTGGCCAGGACCTTGATTTAGGATTTCTCAGCTTCCAAAATTGCCAGAAAGAAAACTCTGTTTTTAAGCCACCCAATCTATGGTATTTTGTTCTATCGGCCTGTATGCAATCAGACACAAAGGAAATGTGTATCAGTTCTGAAAACAGTCTGGAAATTTATGATGCATGTCTCTAGCAAGTTTTCTTAGTGTATTCAGTCCATGCTGCTCAGATTTCCGATGTCCGTAAGGGTGAATATTACACCATGATGCCGTATGCAGTTTATGTCATTACAGAATGTCTAACTTTTGTGTGTCCATAAACTGTAAAGAAGTTCTGAGCTAAGCTGTTTGTCACTAACATCTTTTTCAGAATAGTATGGCAAACTAGCTTTTATTTGTGTCCATTTTGCAAGTTTTACCACATAGTGAATTACTTCAATATGTTTATTTTAAAAATCCACCTAAAATACCAACTTTTCTTCATAAAGAATTATTGTCATTAAGTAACAATTTATTTTACCCGGAGTTCCTTTAGCAGAGGATTTCTGGCATGCTTCAGAATGGGACTATGTCAGTTATGTTCCCATTAGGGTTTATCATGCCTGGCTATTGTATGAGTTTATGAAAATAGAAATTGATCTAGACCAGAGACTTCTCACTTACACTTACCTGATAGGATAGCATCAATGCCATCAGCAAATTGTATTGAATTTGATAGTTTCTATTGCCTTTTTCACTAAACCTTTAATGAATGCTGTGCTGTAGGAGAAACATTGTACACAATCCTCCCTCTGTTTACCAATTAACAACAGTGATTTAAAGGGTACAGATTCCTTAATGCAACATGGAACTAAAGTGATGGAATTCACATTTACTCAATACAAACTGTGTTCCAGATGCAGTGGAAGATGCCTTAATTGTGATATTTGTTTTCCAGGAGATCCCTGAGGGATGGGTGCTGTTATGTCCTTTTTGAAGATAGGTGTAGCAAGTGGCAGAGATATTATTGGAATTTAGTTCTGATTCAGCTAAAAGCTTGTATTTTAGAAAATAACGGCAGAAATCATTTATGAATCAGATAGCTAGTGTTCCTAATTAGTTAGAGGCAGAAATAGGACCAAAGATTGTTCTAGCATTTATCTATGTATACTTCATAAATTGGTATCCTGTAACTTTGACAATCCCCAGGAAAATTTTATACCTTTAAAATGAGAACAACAGTATGTCACAGGATTGTTCACAGGGTGAAAAAAGCTAATAGCAAAAGACCTTTTTATTATGAACAAGAGACCCTTGACATAATAGTTGGAGGGTGAGCTTAAATTTTTAAATTGCAATTTGAATTTTAGCCTAGAGTTAAGAATATAACTAGCCTCCTTTTTAAAGACATTCAACAAATCTGCACTACTTATTAGTATGTGTGGCCTTTATAAAGATTTGTTCTCTCTGGCTCAAGGAGAATAGAGAGGATATTTATGCAGAAGTTAGAAATTTCAGCTTAGTGGAAGATCCTTATGAAAGTCAGTGTCCCAACAATGAAATACATTGGCTGCAGCTGTAAGATCTGGTCATTGGAATGATTAAAACACAAGCTACAATCTTTTGATGGGATTGACAGCAGAAATTCTCACAAAGTCATTTCATTCTATGAGATTCTAGATTCTAGATACTCAGTGTTGGAGCTGTATTTGGTTGGCTAGGAACATGTCCCCAAAGTGCAAATCAATCCTTCTGACTCCCTATTAATAGGTTATTCGTGCATGGTAAATGATTTCGGTATATGTTTATTTTATAAACATTTTTAAAGTGGAAGAAATGATAATGTAACTTTATCTTAAATTCGAGTGTTTGGTGGTGAATGTTTATATATTTTGATGCATTTTCCAAGCTTTGAATTGTTAACATGGCTTTGAACAAGTTGGAAAACTAAGAAATCACTGAGGCAAAATTCTTGTTAGATGGCTGATCCAGGTGGTGTGTGTGAGTGTGTATGTGCCTATGTGTTGAAATCAATGAAAGCTACCTATTAAAATAATGCTTTTCTTAAAATAATGAAAAGGAATATTCTAAAATATATTCCTTTGACTTTCAAAGTTTGATATTGTACAGATTTTTTTCCCGTTGTCATAAAAATAAAACCGTATGCTTCTCCCTTTTCCACTTATTACTAGTGTCACTGCCTTGTAAACTGTAGGTCCTATTTCAGACCTCGGATAAAAGAAGGTGCTTTGACCATTAGGAAGAAGTCAGACCAGCACTATTGAAGCTGCGTATGACAGTGCAATCAATGACAGTGAAATATAGGGGGAAGGGTATTAGATATCATTTTTATTCTGTCCTTTTTACTTAAGTCACATGACCGATCTGTGCCCAGCTTCTATTTCTATAAACTGGAAACAGTGGTATTGGTCTCACATTTTTGTTGCAGGTGATACAGCTGGAGCCATTTATATGAGAGAAGACTAAGGCTAGAGAGAGTGTCTTGAGGAATTTGCTGTGAAGGGAGGGAAGGAGATTGATTGTCTTAGTCCATTCAGGCTTCTAAAACAAAAAGACCATAGAGGAGGTGGCTTTTAAACAACAGAAACTTATTTATCACAGTTCTGGAGGCTGGGAAGTCCAAAATCAAGGTGTTGGCAGATGAGGTGTCTAGTGAGGGCCCACTTGCTGCTTTAGTGATGGCTGTCTTCTTGCAGTGTCCTCATGTGGCAGAAGGGACAAGGAGCTTTCTGGGGTCTCTTTTAGAAGGACACTAATCTCATTGATGAGGGTCGAGCCCTTACAAAGGTCCCCAATTGCCTTCCAAAAGTCGTACAACCAAATATCACATTGCAGATTAGGTTTCAACAAATGAATTTTGGGGGGACACATCCAATCTATAGTAAGGCTAATATTTGTTGAGTGCCTCAAATGTGCCAGATATCATGCTAAATTCTTTATATGATTATTGATTTATTTTATATTTAACCAATAATTATTGATTATTGTCTGTGTTCTAAGTACCAAATTAGGCAGAAGGGCAAAATGGTAGGTAAGACAGTCACGTTTCATACTGTTAGTTGCTTATAACTGAGCATTAGGGATTGACATTAAATAATTAAACAATGCCTAGTTAATGATTAATTAAAATTACAAATTATTACTAGAAGGTTATAAAATTATCTTCTTTAATCTTTTCAGAAACTTTGAAAAATAGATATTATCTCCCATTCACAGAAGAATAAAATGAGATTTTTAAAAGGTTAAACAGCTTGTTTGAGCTCACAAAGCTGATAGGTAGTAGAGTTAGCATTGCTCAGTCCTTTTCTATCCCATCAGGCTTCTCTGGGAAGTCTCACAACTAAAGAAACTGAAGAAATTAAGATTAGCACAATATAAATGATACAGAAGTAATTAGGAGCTAAAACCTACACATGTTTTAGCCATTTCAAGAGTTTTGGTCTTAATCATAGGAGTGTTCCAGCAATTGTGACATCATTAAAGATTTTTGAATGGCAGTGTGATGCAAGTAGATTTGCTTTATAAAAATCACTTTAAAATATTTTATTGATTTTTCACAGAGAGGAAGGGAGAGAGATAGAGAGCCAGAAACATCGATGAGAGAGAAACATCGATCAGCTGCCTCCTGCACATCTCCCACTGGGGATGTGCCCGCAACCCAGGTACATGCCCTTGACCGGAATTGAACCCGGGACCCCTCAGTCCGCAGGCCGACGCTCTATCCACTGAGCCAAACCGGTTTCGGCCTTAAAAATCACTTTAAAATAGGGTGGGGTATAGGTTTGGATAGTTATTAGACAAAAGTAGAACATAAAGATAGTTTTGCCATAATTTAAATACATACCTTACCTGGGCTGGCAAGATACAAGAGGCTTAAGTCAATATTAAAACTCTGAGTGAACTGGTCAAGTTTGTCTAGTTAGTGGAAATACTTCCATTCCATTGTTTGCCCAATCACTGGAATATGTTCTTATTTTGGCATTATGTAGACTTAACCTGAGTTGATAGAATAGACATATTTTGGAGTCATTTAACAACTACTGAGTTTTAAAGGTAATTTATACATTATCTCTATTGACATAGCTCTTGATAGAGATGTTTATAATACAATTTGACTCAGTCATAATTCTTGAAGTGTCTACTATACTAGCACTCTGCTAGTCCCTGTGGGACTTAAAAAAAAAAGATAGCCAACATATTGTCTTTGTCTTCAAAGTTAAATGACTTAGCCATCTAAACAGGATGATAATAAAAAAGTACAAACACAATGACTGCAGTATAAGAGGTGTAGAAGCCAAGTTTTATTGGGGTTCTAAAAGAAGCAAAGATGATATCCTACTGAAGGATTGGGGACACTTTCAGAAAAAAAATGACTTGAAAGGTGGATGTGGAAATGTGACAAATTTGGCTCATGGAAGAGGGGTTGGGGAAGGCTTGTTTTCTAAACTGTAATTCATCTGGATAAAAGAAAGTAATTCCATAGATACCTGAGGCTATTGGGATTTATGGACGTTAGCTTATGGTTATTTAAAAAGTGAATTTTTAATATTTCCACTTGATTTACTAACTGGGCTGTCCTATCTACTTCAAGAAAAAAGACTTTATTTTTCCTAAAGCAGTTTTGTGTTTACAATAAAATTGAGAGAAAGGTACAGAGATTTCCCATATACATCCTGCCCCATCGTCTTCGGAATTATCAACATCACTCACCAGAATGGCACATTTTTACCAAGGATGAAGCTACATTGATGCAAGACCCGAAATTCATAGTTTATCTTGGGGCTCACTCTCATATTTCACAGTCTGTGGGTTAAGGCAAATGTATAATGGCATATATCCATCATTATAATATCATACAGAGTATTTTAACTGCCCTAAAAGTTATCTCTGCTTCACCTGTTCAACCCATCCCCTCAATCACAGGCAACCACTGGTCTACTTACTGTCCTCACAGTGTTACTTTTCCCAGGAATTTATATAGCTGGAATCGCACAGCATGTAGCCTTTTCAGATTTGCTTCTTTCACTTAGTAATGTGTGTTTAAGTCTCCTTGTGTTGTCATGGCTTGATAGTTCATTCTCTTTAGTGCCAAATAATATTTTGTGCCTGGATGTACCACAATTTATTTACCTGTTTATGTACTGAAAAGTCATCTTGATTGCTTCCACGTTTTGGCAATTTTATACAAAGCTGCTATAAACACCTGTGTGTAGGTTTCTGTGTGGACATAAGTTTTCAACACCTTTAGGTAAACACCAAAGAGCACAATTCCTGAATCATATGGTAAGGATATGTTTAGTTGTGTAAGAAATCACCAAAATGTCTTCCAAATAGACTGTACCTTATTGCATTTCCAGCAGCAATGAATGAGAGTTCCAGTTGCTTCACATCTTCATCAGCATTCAGTGTTGTTCGTGTTCTGGATTTTGGCCATTTTAATAGATGTGTAGTGGTGTATCTCAGGATTGTTTTAATTTGTGTTTCCCTGATGACATATGATGTGAAGATCTTTTCATATTAACTTTTTCCATCTGTATATCTTCTTTGGTGTCATGTCTGGTAAGGTGTTTGTATCATTTTTAAAAAATCAGATTTTTTTAATTGTTGAATTTTAAGAGTTCTTTAAATATTTTGTATAATGGTCCTTTATCAGTTGTGTCTTTTCCAAATATGTTTTCCCAATCTGTGGCTTGTCTTCTCCTTCTCTTGATATTGTCTTTCATAGTGCAGAAGTTTTTAATTTTAATAAAGTTTAGCTTATTAGGTTTTTCTTTTATAGATTGTGTCTTTGTCTTTGTTATTGTATCCAAAAAGGCATCACAATACCCAGGGTGGTCTAGGCTTCCTTTTATGTTATCTTCTAGGAGTTTCATAGTTTTCCATTTTATATTTATGTCTGTGATCATATTGAGTTCATTTTTGTGAAGGGTGGAAGGTCTGTGTCTAGATCCTCTTTTTTTTGTTTTTTTTTGTTTTTCCTTGTGGATGTCCAGTTGTTCCAGTATCATTCGTCGTAGAGACTACCTTTGCTCCATATGTTGTTTTTCTACCTTTTTCAAAGATTAGTTGACTATATTGGGGGTATATTTATGCGATCTCTATTGTGTTCCACTGATGAATTTGCTTATTCTTCCACCAACACCACACTGTCTTGATTACCATAACTATATAATAAGCCTTGAAACTTCACTGTTTTGACAACAACTAACATTGTTTAGAATTCATTATATGTTTACTAAAAATTATAGCAGACATTCACCATATTCTGGGAAAATGTTTATAATTCTGGTAAATCAAGAATCTCTGGAAACTTTGTTTTTAAAAATAATAGACTCAGTACTTATTTTTATAAAAAGTGAATGGATAGATTTTGGATAGTAACTGAATATAAATGCAGGGGTGGGAAGTATAGAAAGTTTGTAAAGATCATTGAGTTATTCATTGTGATTGGGACATGGACTAAATTAAAGTGATAGTGGTGAATAAAAGTGGACATTGGAGTCATACTAGTGAAGATCTTAGAAGAAGGTTTACTATACAAGGGAAAGAATTGTTCAGTCTCCCACATCTAACTTGAGAATTTAGAAAGAAATTTTGACTGGGTATTTGGATGTATTTTTCTTTGCTAATCTGCCTCGGTATTCAATAATCATGATAAACAACCTGGAGCCTGGCAACAGTATTTTCTTCATGATTGAGATTCCTGGGCAGAACTGAAATGTACTTTGATAGATCTACTGAGAGCTTTATCAGGAAAAGAGCTTTCTTTGATAGGCAGTCATTTGGGTTCTATTTTCCCTCATTTGGGAATAGTTCCCAGGCTAAATCACTGTTCTATTTATATCCATGACCTCCTTTTCGATGCTGTATCAGCTGAGCACTACAGAGACTTCCTTAAGAGAAGTAGTATTTGGGTCAGAAACATCAACTAAAGTGAGTGTAATTAGATAGATTTTATTTTTAAGGAATGAAGATCTTTTTGAAGCTTTGTTAGTAAATTTTTAAAGTTGTTTACATTTGAATTGCTAAACCATTATGCACAATTCACTTGGAAGTATTTAATTAAACTCAACAAACTTACTTTGGATCATTGAATATCTACTGTGCTAGCATTTGGGGTGTATGTGTGGGGACCAGAAGTTGTAATCTAAGGTTCTGACAAATAAGGAAGTATCTGGAGAAGTTTATTGTCCCTATGGGTAGAGTGAAAGAGAGAGGAGTATATAGGAATGAATGGCTGGAGTTCAGGATAGAAGTGCTTTTCTCTTTTCTGAAAGCTCATTGGCTCTTAAAAGAAGTGACTATCTAGATAAATGTTGTAATATTTTTAACTCACATCATATACCACAAGTCTTCAAATTTTGAGAATCATAAAATACACCATAAAATACACGTGAAAATGCCTATAGCTGGGAGTCTGATTTAGGTGGGGCATGGGGATCTAATTTTTACCAAGTACTTTTGGGTGATTCTTACACAGGGGGTCCTGAGAGTTGCATTTGAAAAGCTTTCTGAGAGGACAATTCCTGGGAAATAATTTCAGAGTTTCCCCAAAATGTAGAAATTAGATATAATTTAAACAATTGATAAAACTCTTACTTAGTATTCTGACCCTTTGCTCCTTCTTTAGCGTTAGGTCACAGGGCTGTGGCAATATTCAGGCTACCCCATCCTGCCAGTCATCACCTGTGATGCCTCAGTTTTCTCTGGAATCTCTGGTACTGGTGAGTGATCTGCATTCAGGAGGGAAGCACCCCACCACACCCTGTTAATGTTGGGTGCAATGCCTTACAGAGACCTGGTTTACAGTGGAATAGAAGTCTCAGGCAATAGCTGGTATGGGGGTTTGCCTGGCAAATATGCCATCTTCTCAATGGCAGCTAAATAGATTAGGAGAGTGATGGAAGTGGTGGATGAAAAGCAGGTGGAAAGACAGGGATCCTGGAAAAAGAAAAGGTGGTGGAGGAGGAGGTACAAGTGAAGATGATGGAATGATGTCCATGGGGAGAGGAATAGAAGTTGTGAAAGAAAATAAAGTGTTAGGGGTAAAGGAGGTGGTAAGGTTGTGGCCACTGGATATGATGCCTTCAAGGACTTCCTTCAGTCTGGATTTAGGGGCAGTGAATGCTCAGGCTGGCAGGGCCCTCCTCCAGTGGGAACCCACATTTGGGCAAATGCAGTGGCACTTGAGTGAGGGTACAAGATTCATCAATTAAAATGTACCCACATTCTGGGACACCACCTTTTGGAATAAACCCTCCAACAACCATGCTTATTGGCTTCCATGCAGATTTCCTGAGGTTCATATCAACTAGGAGTGAAAGAGTTCAGATATCTCAGGACAGGCTACAAGATTGCTGTGGCTATTCGAGGTGTTTTTTGATTACATATAAATTTTTGGGGTATTTGTTCTAGGTCTGTGAAATATGACATTGGTATTTTAATAGGGCAATTTACAATAGCTAATATTTGGAAACAGCCTAAGTGCCCATCAGCAGATAAGTAGATTAAAAAACTGTGGTACATCTACACAATGGAATACTATGCAGCTGTAAAAAAGAAAGAACTCTTACCATTTGCAAAACATGGATGTACCAGAGAGAATTATGCTAAGAGAAATAAGCCAGTCAGAGAAAGACAAGTATCACATGATGTCACTCATATGTGGACTCTAATGAACAACGTAAACTGATGAACATAAATAGACCCAGAGATATAGAAACATCAAACAGACAGTCAAACCTCAGAGGGAAGGCATGAGAAGGTGGGGAGGGAGAAGGGAAAAGATCAACCAATGAATTCATATGCTTATACAGCATGACCCATGGACACAGACAATAGAGTGGTGAAGGCCTGGGGGTGGGATGGGGTGGTGAGGTCAATGGGGGGAAAAGGGGACATATGTAATACTTTCAACAATAAAAATAAAAATAAATAAATAAATAAATAAATAAAACTAAAGTAAATAAACGGAGTGAATATGTAAGAAGTTTGTTTCTGCCTTAACCAGTTTTGCTCAGTGGATAGAGCGTCGGCTTGGGAACTGAAAGGTCCCAGGTTCGATTCCAGTCAAGGGCATATACCTTGGATGTGGGCACAGCCCCAGTAGGAGCTGTGCAGGAGGCAGATGATTGATATTTCTAACTCTCTATCCCTCTCCCTGCCTCTCTGTAAAAAAAAATCAATGTAATATATTTTTTAAAAATTTTTAAAAAATCTTATTTCTGAAATGAGAGAATTTTGACAATAAGGGATTGAGAAGAAGCTATATTGAGATAGGCCACTTCTTTAAAGTTTGATAAAGACAGCTATAAAAATAATTGTGGGACAACATTTGTACATAGTATTTTTAGTATTTAAACCTCCTCTTCTATGTTCAGAAAGAATATAAAGTTTGCAGACATTTGCATAGCACTGTTTTTTCTATCTCCATGCATAGCCATCCTTATTTTCATTCTTATTTAAGAGCAGGTTGGAGAGGCTGAAAATAAAGGAAGTGCACTATTTTAGGTGATCCATTGTATTTAAAATTTTATTTTAAAAACACTGAAGCAATTATAAAGGAATTCAAAACATAGTCAACTTTATGGCAGCTTTTTTTGTAGTACGTTCACAATTTCCATTTGTTTTACTTTGGTTTAACTCAAGGAAATATCCTCAAGATCAGTTGTAATTGATACATAATGCTTTCACTTCGGCAGCTCCTCATGAGGCAAAGTCAACTAATGATTTTGAGTAGAAGCCACTAGAATTTTCACATATACTTAATTCTGCTGAACATGTATAGACCTGATAGTAATGTTTTTTTAGAGAAAAGCATGGAGCTTTAATGGAAAACTGCATCACTAAGGTGGTAGTATTTCAGCCAAGATTTTCAGGTTAAGATGCTGAATACATCTGCAAGGAAAGAAAAACATCACACAAGATATACTGCCTGTTCTTTACAGACACCTGGGTATATGAAAACTTTTGAACTATTCCCTATTCATTCATTATTCACTAGTGCTATTTGCCAAATGTTACTGGCTCTTCTATGGGCACAAGATTGGTAGCATTTCCCCATCCTCTTTATGTTAAGCATATAGCCGTGTGACTTTCTTTAGTGAATAAATCTTGAGAAGAAGCTATATATGTCACATCTGGGCACAGCTTTAAAAGCTAGCGTATAATTTGTCAGAGCTTCCTTTCCTCTGTCATGACAACCAGCTCCAGGTGAGGAGGTGCTGTTAGCCTTGTCCTCTGAGTGAAGAGACATAGCAAGGTCTTTCTCTCCTCTGCCCCAGGCTTTTAACCCACATGAATATGTAGCACGAATCAGAAACAAACCCTTGTTATTTTAGGGAATTCAGGTTTGGAGGTTATTTTGTTAATGCAGCACAGTCTAGCCTAGTATGGTGGACACATCTTTTAGATTTTTTTAAATTTTATTTTGGGTGTTTATGAATAATTGTAAGAATGTTACATTTTACTAAGGGCCATTCTTTTTTGTGTCCATTTATTGACTCTTTCTTGATCCTGTTATTTCTGATTGCTATTCTAACTTCAAATATTTGCGAATTAAAAGCTATCAAATCTTACACGATATGTATGAGTTTTAATGTGAATTTGTTATATTTATGTTGTGTACATATTTATCTTCTACTTATTAGATTTATGTTTTATATCAATTAGTAACATATTGGTTCATCTTATCTGCACTATTATGTTACACTAGAAGGCCTGGTGCATGGCATTCGTGCACTTGGAGGGGGGGTCCTTCAGCCCAGCCTGCGCCCTCTCACTGTTTGGGACCCCTTGGAGGATAAGCCGGCAGATGGACTCCTTAGCGCTGCTGAGGAGGCGGGAGAGGCTCCCCCCACTGCTGCTGCACTCACCAGCTGTCAGCCCCGGCTTCTGGCTGAGTGGCACTCCCCCTGTAGGCGTGCACTGACCACTAGGGGGCAGCTTCTGCATTGAGTGTCTTCCTCCTGGTGGTCAGTGCACGTCATAGCAACTGGTTGTTCCACTATACAGTCGATTTGCATATTAGGATTTTATTATATAGGATACTCCCATGGAGAAAGTGCAACATATAACTAATCCTTACTCTTTTGGTACAATTTCTGGAAATGCACATTTAGTGGTACTCAATAAACTTTTGCTGAAAAGATAATGGAGATGATGCTACTGAGGAAAATGATGACAGTAGGGATTTCAAGAAGAGATCGTGCTCCAGGAACACATATGCACAGAGTGACTGTGACACAATTCAGTTTATACAAATAAATTGACTATGTGTTCTAATATCCGGAAATCAGAAGTTAGTTTTAAAGTACATAGCTAACAGTGTTCTAGATTTTAAAATTGTGTAGGAATACAAAAAGATGAGATAAATATGAGAATTAGCAAAGGGTTTTGTGTTTCAAAGGAAGAAATAATAAATGGCCACATATTAACGTTTATTATTTGCTGAGTGTCTTTCTGAGTGGAGATTCTTTGGGGGGAGTCTATTGTAGTCTTAGGAATAAATTCTTTGCCAATTCACATTGCCTCATCTGTCTGTTCTTATATGATTTTATTTCCATTTTTCTGGCACCAGAAAACAGATCTTGAAGTGAAAATTTTGAACTTCATTATAGGCCTAAGGGTATTGGAATCATTTTTTATGTGTGTTTCCTGATAAGATTCTGATAAGCAAGTGATAATTTTGGTTTCTTAGGCTTCTTAAGTTTTCTCATCATATTGTCTAAGTTAATGGTCACAGAATTTAATGCAGTACAATACATCTTTTAATACATCTATAGTATTAGAATACATTCAAGTGATATTTAATTATTGCTATTAGATCTTAACTAATAGAATATCTTATAATTCTTGGCATATTTAGGATAAAGCATGTCTGGTCATTTAAAGGCATTTTTTTCCTACGCAGATCTACATGACTCTCATGGGGGGAAAAAGTGAAATGAGAAAACAATTAGAATGTCTGTTGTTATAATCATGGTAAACATGGTAGATTAATTTATTCATTTGGTGGATATTTGTTAAATATCTATATTTTAACACCATATAAGCCCTGTGAATACAAAGATAAAAAAACAGATATTGCATTTTTAAAGAGCTTACATCATAACCAGGAGTATATATTAATTATACATAGATACATGTTGATTATAGCCTATGATTAAAACTATAGCAAAGTGGTGTGGAAAGTGCTAAAACAGAATAGAAGAAAGGATTTGTTCTACTAGGAACTAATAGAGGGCCATGGAGGGCTACAGAGAAAATATGATATTGGAATTGAGCATTTTATACAATATTTCATCTCTTTTCTCTAATTAAAATATTAGAACACTTGCCAAAACCGGTTTGGCTCAGTGGATAGAACGTCGGCCTGGGGACTGGAAGGTCCCAGGTTTGATTCCGGTCAAGGGCATGTACCTGGGTTGCAGGCACATCCCCAGTAGGAGATGTGCAGGAGGCAGCTGATCGATGTTTCTCTCTCATCGATGTTTCTAACTCTCTATCTCTCTCCCTTCCTCTCTGTAAAAAATCAATAAAATATGTTTTTTAAAAAATATTAGAACACTTGAAGATTTTACCATCGTATTTACTTTGGATAACTAGTGAACTTTCCTCTGAAAATAAGGTGTGCCCCAATTTTTATGCCTATTCTATGCTTTGGAAATTTGGGAATTTTAACCTGGGGTCAATATTTAAAATATTGAACAAAAGCAATGGCAATTCAGCATGGATGCTGACAACAGAATTAGAACAGGGTCAGAGAGACTCTCACAGTGCCTGTTAACTCTTTAATGATGGGACTATGCATGGGATTGTGCACAGGAATTACTCATCTCAAATATAGCCACTATTGAAGGTTTGAGGAAGATGAGCAGGTGGCTTTGGAAAAGGTCATTATTTAGAAACTGCTTGGATAAAATACTGACGATTCTTCTTTTGCAGAGCATATTATTTTATGTTCCAGTTGTCCTTGATTTCAGGGATCATCCATAGTGATAACGTTGATGAGCAGCCCTGGCATGAGATGCCAGCATTTGACAGAGGCTGTTTGCAAACTCGGCTCTGATTATTCTCAGTGGTCTAATTGCTTAATTTGCCGGTGTTTTGCTGACATGCTTTTCAGCAACATTTGTGATTGCAGATAACTAATCATTTCTATTCCGGCCGTTTATCACATGTTTGCATTTGATTTATCTGATTGCTGCAGGTGGAAACAATAGGTGATGCATACTGCGTCGCTGCAGGACTGCACAGAAAAAGCCTCTGCCATGCGAAGCCCATTGCGCTCATGGCCCTGAAGATGATGGAGCTTTCAGAAGAGGTGCTGACACCTGACGGGAGGCCCATCCAGGTAGCTCTCTCAACACGACGCTTTGAGTAGTAGTGCGTGCTTAACTGAAGGGAGCGAGACATTCCCTTCTGCATCCTACGTACTGTAACACAGATCTAGATAAGTCACGTGCTCAAGGAAGATGAGGGATAGCTAGAGTTGACTCACAGTGCCAGGACCAGAACAAATGGAATTCGATCTAAAACAGGAAAAGGTGTGTGGAAGGCAAATTACCATGGAGGGGGAACAAAGGAGCTAAAGGATTAGATCAAAGGGAAGAACTTGTTTTCGGGGACCAGGTTACCAAATCCAAGCATGAATGATGGTCAGAATCAGAGTCAGAGAAATAATCCAAAAAATGAGGAACAAAAGTAAGAAAATGGACCTGGGCAACTTCCTGTGAGTGGTGTACAGCTATCCCTCACACAGCCTCGGGCCTCAGGGTTCCTTCTGCAATTTTTATGTGACAGAGCTTGAAGGTTGGAGCCCAGTAACTGAGGAAACTTTAAAAATGGAAAATGTAACCTTTGGTGAGCTGTGCGCTTTGTGGTACTGATGGCTCCCTGCAGTCTGATAACTACCAGTGAGAATGGATTAGGTCACATAGCTATCATTTTGCCAGAATCTGGTGGATCCCAAACGTGTTGTCGTTCTGAGTCCTTATAAACCAGAAATCTTGCATTCGGAGATGTAACCTTGAATTTAAGGCAGCCCCTTTATAACAGCTCACTAACTATGAGTTAAAAAAAAATTAGAGAAAATAAAGTCTTAAAATATGAGTACATTTCTAGTTCTGGCATTATAGCAAATTAATCCCTGAGGGTCCCTTCTGATGGAATTATTAAAATGCAGGGTTAACCGTTTTTTAAATGTTGTTTAAAGATTACTAAGCACAACACTGAAGTTGTAGAAAAGAGAGAAATGTGCCAGTCACATGTGGCTACAGATTGAACAAGATTTAAGTGGTGAACTTAAATGAAGTGCTCTGTCATTAACAGTGAGAGTAGGAAACAGTATTTCCTCTCCGGAGGAAGACAACTTCAATCTCACCTTCAGAGACTTTCCACAGATAACATTCTCTGGAAAATCAGTGGCTGATATTCAAAATGAAACAAAATAAAACAAACAAGCAAAAACACACACATTCACTCTGGAAAACAAAGCACTATAGATAGGATGAGAAAAACAGAACTGGAGTGTTGTCAAATATCACAATTTTCAGGCAGAATAAAAACTACAATAGTTAATATAATTAAAGAAATAAAAGTGAAGTTTTAAAATGTGTGGCAGAAACAGTAGATTTGAAAAAGAACCAGAGAACTTGTATGGAGTCAACATAATGTTTTTTTAAAAAGCTCAGTGGATGAATTTAAAAGCAGATTAGACATAGCTGAAGCAAAAACTAGTACACCTAAAGTTAGAACTGAAGAAATTATCCATATTAAGTTCTGAGACAAAAATGGTAAAATATGAATCAGAGAATATAAAATGTAAAATATGAAGGAGTCATGGAGGAGTGAGAAGATGTAATATATGTCCAATTGAGGTTCCAAATGGACTTAATAGAGGCAATGCAAAAAGAAAAAAAATTTTGAACTATTAAAAGACATTAATCAATTCTCAGACACAGTAGTTCTAAAGAATTCTACAAAAGATAAATCAGGAACCCAAAAACCAAACATCTCTTAATGAGACTTCAGGACATCAGAGAAAAAGAGGATTTGATAAATGACAATGGTGACTTTTATCAAAGGATGGGCTATTCAATAAATGGCTTGGGATAATTGGTTATCCATGTAAAAAAATATTAAAATTAAATACCTAGTTCATGAGTCTGCACATAAAGCAATTCTGGATAGGTTAAATGTCAAAGATAACACTATCTATACTACGAAAAGCATAATATGCTAATTAGACTAGACAGATGAACGACCTTCCGGATGAAGCCAGGGCTGCAAGGGCTGAGGCTCTTGCATGAATTTCATGCATCAGGCCTCTAGTAAAACTATAAATTTATTATTTAGATTTTTTGACTTGGAGAACAATTTTTTTTTTTTTTGCAAATAGTAATAATTTTTTGCTACTAGTGTGGCACAACTTCGAAAGTCTGACAGTGCCACTGTTGGTGAGGCTATGGTGCTGAAGCAAACCTCACACGCAGCTGGTGGGAGTGTAAATGGTATAATGTCCTTGGCATTAACCAGCAAGGTTCACTTTATGCCTTTTCTACCACTCAGCAATCGCTCTGCGAGGCATTTGCTCCAGGGAAGCATTTGTGCGCGTGTAGCAGAAGTTACACACACGATTATTTACAGCAATACTTTTCAAAATAATCTCAAACTGGAAATAGCTGAAATATCCACCTACTGGATATACTTACCCCTTGGGATACTATACAGTTGGGGAAATGAATTACTTCAGCTATTAACATCAACATGGATGAATGTCAAAAGCATACTATTGATCAAAAGAAGCAAGTCATAGAGGAATGCTGTAGTTTTACTGCATTTAATTACATTTCACAACTGGGAAAATTTGAAAACATGTGCTGTTTAGAAATACTTGCATGGATGGGAAAAATGTAAAAAAAAGAAAGGGAATGATAAATACAAAATTCGTGATGGTGCTTAATTCAAAGGGAAAGAAAGTGATGACGAGAGGGAGGAGGCAGTAGGGAAAATGGACATAGGGGTCATAGTGTGCAATTATTCCTTTTATTACTACTCTTTAGTGTGCACATATATGTTTATACTTGATCATTTTAAAACGTAGAAAGAGAAAACTCCTACCAGTGGTGAAAACAGAAAATCATGGAGCATTAAAAAACAACAACACCTAGTTCAAGTCAAGACATAATTATCTAGATAATCAAGTATAGGATGGCACTTCTATCAGGGTCAGGAGAAACAGGCAAACGCAAGGAAGCTGTCTCAGATCAGCTGCAAACTGCAAATAGACACATTCCACGTTGCATTCGTACCAGCTCTTACATTTCCAAGACTACCAGCCGGGGAGTGTTATCATTTGGGATGGGTTTTCTATGTTGGATTTTCTTTTGCAGGAGATATGTTTGTATTGATTCATCCTTGTCAAAGCAATGTAAGTGACCAAAGAACAAAAGCAGGGACTTGTGTTTTACAGCGTGCTCCTCTATATTGTTATTTGTGGGAGACACCATTAGCTCTGTCTCATGAATCAGACAGTCTTATTAAATCCAGGAGAGGAAATGTCCATAAAGATTTAATAAGAATGCAGGAGGAGAATCCAAAATATTAAGACCACCTTGATAATTTTAGCTTCATTATTATTTTATATTATTTCATGGTTTGGGATTGTTTTCTTTTGGTACATTAATTTGATTTTGAATTGGCTTCTAACTTGGTGCCATGGGAACATTTCTAAATTTATTGAAATAATCATTTATTAAAAATATTTGGGTGTCACATTAGAATTGATATGTGATCAGTTGATTGTTTATTTTAAAATATCCAAGTTTTTAGGCTATTTAAAATTTAAGCCATTTGAGTTGTAATACTTGCTCAAAAGAAAACTCCCCAAACCTCACAAATTTTGAGAAATAGATTGATAATTTTTATATGCCTTCTAAATTTTTGAGGCACCTGTCATGATGGGGAATAGGAAACTGAATTATTATTATAATTGCTTGTAAATGGTTGATAATATCCTTGAAACATTAACTGTAAAATTGACTGGGTTAACTTTTTTAACTAAACACACACACACACACAGAGAATATAGCATTTCATTTCTTCACTTCAAGCCAATTACCTTTCTACTAGAAGCCCAATGCATGAAATTTGTGCAGGAGTAGGCCTTCCTTCCCCCAGCTGTCGGCACCAGCTTCCCTCTGGCACCCAGGACCCGACTTCCCTCTGGCCCTGGCTTCGCCCGGAAGGACATCTGGAATGACATCTGGAAGGACATTTGGTCTAATTAGCATATTACTCTCTTATTATTATAGATAAGAACTCTAATGAAACTCATGATAGTTATAGACTGAATCTACAAAGCATAATACACAAATATGATCTGTTTATATAATAAATTCTAAAAATTCAGCCCAAAATGACTTTAATTAAAATTGCTTTTAAAAATAGTGACTAAGAATATTTTTTTTTTTACTTTCTCAATATGATGTTATACTAATGCTGCAATCTGCCTATTCCATGTTTCCCTCTCTAGAGGAAGTCTGGTTTTCTTATATCTTAAAATATACACAACTGAAGAGAAGTAAAATCAGCTTCACATTCTCTCTTTTGTTTGAATTAGCTATCTGGTAATTTCACTAAAAAATATGATTTCATGCTGTTCATTAACTTGTGAACCTAATATTACCAAAGTATTTTAAATATACTTTTTTTTATTTCAGAGAGGAAGAAAGAGGGAAAGAGAGACTGAAACATCAATGATGAGAGAGAATTATTGATTGGCTGCCTCCTGCACACCCACTACTGGGGGTTGAGCCCACAAACCGGGCATGTGCCCTTGGCCGGAATCGAATCTGGGACCCTTTAGTCCACAGGTAGACACTTCATCCACTGAGCCAAACCAGTTAGGGCTCAAAGTATTTTGAATAGAGTTTTTAGTGTGTAAAGACTAACTTTTACTAATAATTTAACCACTCTTTGATTAAAATAAGAAAACATTTATCACTGTGCTTTTTTGTTTTAAAAAAAGGTAGTAAGGAAAGGGAAGCTGGGTTGAGGTCTCACTAGAGTATGTGATTAAACATATAGTAGGAAGACAAGTAACATTTTCATGATTTAAAGCTTTTGAAAACTGTGTTAGTATCCAGACCTCTAAGTTTTATGTCTAGATTTCAGTTTTTAAAAATATTTCCATTGAATTTCATCACATAAATATAAAAATGCAAATTTTCTTCATTAGTTCGGAGAACAGTACATTTTATTTAATGAAGCAATTATAGAGATTGTGAAATAGAGTTTAAAATAACATTGTATAGTCATGTTGTAATACTAACGTGTTTAGCAATCTCAATTGCAAATCAGGGAAATGCTATGAATTTCTTTTAACTGCTTAGTTCAAAGGCAGGACTATTAATGTACAATACACATTAAATTCTAGCTTCTTAACGTTTCAATTAAGTCTTCTAATGAACTTACAGGATTTTTGAGATTATGAAATAAATATTTTCCAGTTACTTTAAAAGTAGTTGTTATTTATAAAGGAAACCTAATGCTATTATTTTAATATTTGAAGGGATTTATTCTTTGCAAATATAGTAATATTTAGTTAGCATCATGAGAGTACAGCCAAAGACTGTATTTAGAAAAACAAACAAACAAACAACTATTTGAGAACTTGGATTAATTCCCTGTGATTCTTGATCATTTTTTATTCATAAAATTCTAATTAATACTTTTCATCTTGAAGTGTGTATACTTATTTGAAAGGTTCTACCTCTAGAATCTATATCTAAGATGATAAACCTAAGAACTCAGAAAGAAGTACGTAGGCATTATATGAACTCGCTATCAAGATACTGAGCCCACTTATCCTTGCTTCTCATGTTTATCCATTAAACACATTTTAGTTTGTAAAAAAAAAAATTATTTATTTGAGAGAGAGGGGAAGGAAGAAAAACAATTGTTCCACTTATATATGCATCCATTGGTTGCTTCTTGTATGTACGCTGACCAGGGATCGAACCTGCAACCTTGGCACATTTGATGACACTTTATCTAACTGAGCTACCCAGCCAGGGTCCATTTTAATTTACTTTTAATCTCCTAGATAATGCACATACTGGAATTTTAGTAAATCATTGTTTTATTATAACAATAATATCCAAAAATATTACATAATATTATTGCTAAAATGTATGCCTAAATCTATTTAGTAGTAGATCTATTCTAATAATGAATTTATTCAATACTAGAAATAGGTTTATGCTTTTTAAAAAATAATATGTTTAAAGTATGTTTCCCTGAGAGTTTACCAATAGATAAGGTTACAACAGATTCTCTTTTGTATTTTGCTCCTGTTTAATTATCAGAGCTTAAGTTTACATATTCTCTTGAGATCTGCCTTCTAACTCACTAATACTCTCCCCAATCAGTTATGAAAATCATCTATTAAACCCATGTATTTAATACTTAATGTTGCTTATAGCAGTTTATAGTTTTTTTATTGATTTTTTACAGAGAGGAAGGGAGAGGAATAGAGAGTTAGAAACATCGATGAGAGAGAAACATCGATCAGCTGCCTCTTGCACACCCCCTACTGGGGATGTGCCGGCAACCAAGGTATATGCCCTTGACCGGAATCGAACCTGGGACCCTTTAGTCTGCAGACTGACATGCTATCCACTGAGCCAAACCAGTTAGGGCTATAGTTTTTTAAGTTCCCATTTATCTGACAAATTTTATATTGTTCTTCTTTTCTTAAATATATCAGCCATAGTTAATTTAAACTCTTTGCTTAATAAATCTATTCTCTACATCCCATGTGGTCTATTACATAGTTTTTTTATTTACTTGATTTTTAGTCATGTTACTTGACTCATGTGTGCCTAATTATTTTATATTTTGAGTGCTAGATATTATGTATCAAAATTATAGAAATAATCTGTGACCTAGAATGATGTTACTCTCCTATAGGGAAATTTTGCATGTGCTTCTGGTTGGGAATTGCTAAGAGCTCAAGCAATGAACACCGGGCTTAGGTCTGTGAGGGGAAATTTACTTCTGATTCACCTTATGTTGATGTTATTGCCCTTATACCTATGGTGTTGCCTTTCAGCGTCTCCTCTCAAAGTAAGAAGGGTGAGCTAAGACTGCTAATGTTTGTCCCCGTAGTCCTGTGATGTTGTCAATAGTATAAAATTAACTATGGAACTGCCATTTGACCCAGTAATCCTTCTAGGAATATATCCTAAGAAATCTGAAACACCAATCAGAAAGAATATATATATATACCCCTATGTTCATAGCAGTTCAATTTACAATAGCAAAGATCTGGAAATAGCCCAAGTGTCCATCAGTAGATGAGAGGATAAAAAAAAAGCTGTGGTACATTTATACCATGGAATACTATGCAGCAGTAAAAAAGAAGAATCTCTTACTCTTTGAGATAGCATAGAGGGACTTGGAGAGTATTATGCTAAATGAAATGAGCCAGTCAGAGAAAGACACTATCACATGATCTCACCCCTATGTGGAACCTAATGAACAACATAAACTGATGATCAAAATAGATCCAGAGACAGAAACATGGATCCAGACTGTGGAATCTCAGAGGGAAGGCAGGTGGGAAGAGATCAACCAAAGACCTTGTCTGCATGTATGCATAACCCATGGACACAGGCAACAGTGTGGTGAAGGCCTGAGGCAGGGGAAGGCTAGAAAGGGTCAATGGGGAAAAAGGAGAACATATGTAATACTGTCAACAAATTTTTTTAAAAAAAGTACAGCTCATTTTCTCACCCTCTCAGTCACTTCTGAAGGCAGAAGATGCCCATAGCAGAAAAGCATGCTCAAACTATTGCCGATCTTTCCTCGGGCTCATCTTTTCCCAGCTCTCGCTGCAATACATTTTCATTGCTTTGTGAGCCCACTTGCAGAGGGTTGTTCAAATTATATCATCTGCTCTGCCTAGACATGGCAGTTTAAAGTGATGTATATTTTTATGTGTTTTTTTCTTACTAACAATGAGTCACCCTTACTAATCTACATTTATGCCTATTTTCAACCCAAGTCACAGATGAAATTATCTTTAAATGGAGAAGACAGGAACATTTAACTGTATTTAAACTAGCTACTGCAGAACAATACGTAACTTCGGTGGAAGCACTTAAAGGTGTGCAAGTCACGATTCCCAGTTCTTTCCATGTCATCACTCTTTCAAGTCTCGCAATAATTCCCGGAGAGAAGTATTGCCATTAGTTCCACTTTATAAGTGAAGGAAGTAAAAGCAAATAGCCAGAGCTCCTAATTGCCAGACACTACAGACATTAAAGAAAAGCATACTAAATAAATTTTATAATGTTGAAGTTTCTCTAGTGCTTTTAGTGATGAATTGCCTAACAAGTTAGACTTTAGCTTTAGTCTTCAAGAATATTTAAATTTATATTAGATGTTCTATTTAAGAGAATTGGAATAAGCACTCTATTTTAGAGATATTCCACCCAAAATGATTAATTTTTAAAATTAGAATTTAACAGATATAGGCTCAGTTAGGTATGTGGGAGGGTAGTGAGTTTTATCCCATTACTATTTTGACAATTAAGGTCAACAGCCAGGTAGAGTTGTGGGCATCTGTTAGCCGTCATATTCCATTGCTTTTTCCCTGTTTGTTTTCCCTTTTTTCATTTTTTATTGTAGATTGTGAGGCAGAAGCTACATATTTTTAAATGACATTATTTTTTCCATTGGGTATTCTTTGAATTTAAAGATTATGTACTAAATTCTAGTTAAGTGTTTTTATGTATTGAGTGAAATATTTGTTTTAATGATAGAATTGCTGTCCTGGCTTGGTGCTCTAGGCCAAGCTTTGATAGACAGAGCACCCTTAATGCCTTATATGACAATCCTTCTGTAGGATGTCAGACTAATGATTTAATACATAATACTATACAGTAATGTGTATATCGATGAGATAGGATTCCATTGCTAATTTGTTTTCGCTTTTATCTTTTGTCATCATTAGTCCTAATATAGTCACAGACTTTTAATTGTATATTCAGTCTGTCAAAAATCATTTATCAGGCACACATTTCAAAAAGTGCTGGCCTTGCTGAAAAGTTTTGTTATATTTGTCACACAGATTTTCCAAGCAGTTCTTCATGAATGCATTTGCGTCATTTTGCCACAGGGAAAAAAAAATAGTAATAATATATCAGTGAAAGGAAACATAAAACCAAGCAAAGAGGAAAAACTGAATTGATTTGCATGAAGTTGTGTGTGTAAAATACAAAATTGCTCCATTTGATTTTGTGCAGCCATCTTCACACTTCCCCATTTTCAGGAGAGAAATGCATTTTTAGTGGAGACATGGTTTAAACATTATATGAAGTTTCTCTGCTAAGTAATATCATGATGGGGTAAATACCCTTAAAGAGATTATAATCTATTTCATTTATTTAGCCTATCTCCAGGGGGTGCCCCTCCCAGAGTATTTTACAATGTCCTAACAAAGGGCTAAACATTATATTAGTAAAGGCATCCATTTTCATTTGATTCTCTGTGGTGTGCTTTGGAAGTGTGAGGCCTCCAAGTAGTTAGGTAGCTCGTGTTCTTATTTACCTGAGTTTTAGTAAAGAGTCAGAATCTCTGCCTTGCCATTTCTCACTCATAAAGAGATTTTAAGACATGATTTCCCAAACCCATTTTGGGGATAGGTCAGCCCATTATATTTTGGAGTAAGGTCCCTTTTTCTGGCATTATTGAAGAAGAGAGCTCATATCTTTTACTGCCAGTATGACTTACTCTCTTTTATGGCTAATTGTCATATGCACATATGTCCACATTAGCAGCTTGAATCTGACAATACCAAAAATGATGCACAATTAGCAAGAGAGATTAATTCGTAAAACACTAACCACACTGTTAGGTTTTATGTCCTTGGTTATTCTGTCTCAAAATCTCACATCTAGCTCCAAATAAACATTTAAAAATTATTTCAGAATAACTTTATAGTTTTCTGAAATTACACAAAGTAAATTGACCCCCTGAAAATTAGCACACAAAAGATGATCAACCAACCATAATCTCAGCATATATTTTGTTTTGTATTGTTTTTTTCTACAAATTGGAAGGGAGGAAGGGAAGGAGAGTGAGAGAGTTGGTGGGGGGAACGAAAGTGAGAGACACATCGATGGTTGTTTCCCCCATGTGCCCCAACTGGGGCTGGGGATCAAACCCGCAACCCAGGTATATAATCTTCACCTGGAATTGAACCCATAACCCTTTGGTGCTTAGGCCAGTGCTCTAGACACTGAACAATACTGGCCTTGGCTGTTGTGTATTTTTTAAAATATTTTTTTATTGATTTCAGAGAAGTAGGGAGAGGGAGAGAGAGATAGAAACATCAATGATGAGAGAGAATCATTGATCAGCTGCCTCCTGTCCACCCCCTGTTGGGGATGGAGCCCACAACCTGGGCATGTGACCTGACCAGGAATTGAACTGTGACCTCCTGGTTTATAGGTTGAAGCTCAACCTTTGAGCCACACTGGCTGGGCTGTTGTATATTCTTAAAGTCCTTTTGTTTCCCCTCTAAATATACAAACACATAGTAGTGCAAAAGTAGATTTCTTAAATAATTAAATGGACTTCATTCAATGAAGCAAAGTTAGGAGATACCAAGTACCGATTACATGCATGTGTCCTAAATACATAGGAGAGACGTGGCAAGCTCTAGGAAGCATTTTTCATTGTTATTAATTCAATTTGATTTTGTATTTTTTGGTCCCTACAATTGAATTTTTGAGTAATTGAAAGGCAACTCTTTAATCAGCTGAGTTGCAAGTATGTCATGAACAATTCAATGTCACAAGTGATTTCAGAAATCTGTTAAGCATTGTGTTGATGTCATGTCAGCCATATGGTAATTGTCTGGGTCACTACTATAATATTCCTTATTTGGAGTGTGGTTTCCTAGCAACTCATGCTTTTTCCTAATGGCTGAATTGATTTCTGCACATTTGTAATGCTTCCTACTACATCAGAAATTGTCACCTTATGTGCCAATGTTACAAGATCAAATTTACATGTAGATTCAATTCTAAGAAATTATTCTGCTTTATAACTTGCCCTTTCTTGTTGTTAAAAGGTTAAACCAACCATAAAAATATAAATTAATAAAACCTCATTGATTCACACCTCACTCTTTGAGGGAATATCATTTTGACAGTGATGTCCGAAATACATGCATATAGCTCCCAGAGGGAGACATGTTGAAGTTGAAGAATCAGAGTTATTTTGATGGTCAAATGATCATACAATCAGCAGGTTGATAGAAACATAGGCTCAGACTATGCACTGAATGTTCCAGAGGAGGAAAGGCTTTTACTTTGAAGGCAGTTCGATGTTCCAACAGAGAGGAAGCCTGCTTCTGCGTGATCCTGGCTGGAAACTTGCTGGGAGTGACTTTCAGTCCTTTGTTCAACAGGTGTTTTGGGGATATTTACTGTTTTCTAGACAATGGGTTAGGCCCTGGGAATATAAGGAAAGCAAATATAACATGGCCCTGACCCTCCCAGAAATTGCATTTTATGGAATGTAACATGGTTAGCAAGTGGAAATAGACACCTGGATTTCTCTCAGTAATGTTTCTGTCTTAATAGTGACAGATATTTGTTAGGTTTTTGGAAAAATTTGGCTGAGACTTAAATTATTCTCAGAGAGAATATTTAAGATGTTGTACATTCAGACCTACAGTATTTTGGTGTCTTCGTAGACTTGGTATATATCTAGGGAAGTGGAGTTGAAAGACATTGAAAACCAACTATCTGCGCTAGTTGTTGGTTTGATAGTTTATATGTCATCTCATTTAATCTACACAATAACCCTATGATAGTCACGTATGCAGTTCTTATGTATTTTTAAGTTCAAGAAATAAGACCTCAAGGAGTTAAAGGATATATGTTAAGATCAGGGTAAAATAATATATACCCTATATCGTCTATATGTCAGATTTGTGCCAGGTGTTTTATAAACTTTTTCTCTTTTATTCCTGCACCCTCCAAACTATACAGAGTAAGTTTTATTCATCTCATTTTACATTTGAAGAATTTGGGATTCAGAAGCTTACATAATTTGACCAAGATTATGCAGCTAGTCAATTGCAGAACTAAATTTGAACATGCATGTATCTGCTTGAAAAAAACAAAACAAAAAAACTTTGAACTTTTGTTACACCTACTGGTCAATAGCTCACTAGAATACCCAGAATAGAATCGTTATCTGAATATTTAATAACTGTTGCTTCTCACATATGTCTACTGTGTTCCAGGTATTGTGCTAAGCGAGAATGTGTGCACACTCTCTTTCTCTCACTTGTTCTCTCTCCATTCTCTCTTTCTCCACACACACACACACACACACACACACACGTGGTTAATTTACTTACAGTATTATGTGTATCTGCTAAGCATATTTTAATACTTGTGAGATAAATATATACCCTATATTTATTATGTTTTTCTGTACATATACGCCTATGATAAAGTTTATTTTATAAATTAAACAATTTCATGGATAGAAAATTTTTTCTTACTGTAGATCTTAGCAATCTCAGCATATGATTTTTTCTTTCCTTATTAAATAAAAAAACTTTCACCTTTTCACCTAAAGAAAGCACTTTACCACTTCTCCTTGGCATATCTGAAATGCTATGGGGTCATTATTAAGTAAAATAAGGGTGACTTGAACACAAGCATTGAGATACCATAACAGTTGATTTGGTAACGTAAATGATTACTGAGTGACTAGTGGGTGGGTAGCATATACAGTGTGGATATGCTGGACAAAGAGATGATTCACATCCCAGGTGGGATGGAGTGTGACAACATAAGATTTCATTATGCTGGACAGAACAGTTTGCAATTTAAAACTTATGAACTGTTTATTTTTGGAATTTTTAATTTAATGTTTTCAGTTGACTGCGGATAACTGAAACCTGGGAAAGTGAAACCGCAGAGGGGGTGAGGACTAATGTATCTATTGCATGTGATTATATGTCTTAAAATAACGTGGATCGTGAATCAGTTGTTATCCTTATTTACAAATGATAAAACCAAGACTCAGAAGGTTAAGAGACTTATTGTCAAATAAAGGTAAATAGGTAAATACGACTAAGAGTAGATTCAGAATTGGAATTCAAATCAAAGCCCATGCTCTTAACCATTACTTTCTCCTACCTTTATAATTACAACATGTGATTCCCAATCTTATGAATAAGGTAATAACTTTAATCTTACTTGAAAAAAATCCTGCTCTTCTCTCTCTTTTTAAGAAAGGGGTGTTCATTTAATAAATAAATAAGTAACCAAATTCCCTCAGAAAAAAAAAGGAAGGGGTGTTTAGATGGAATAGCAGTGCAATTCCATCTAACTTGAGGCAAACTCTATTGACTCTACTGTACATGTGTTGCTGGAGGATTGGGTGGGTGGAATTCCTCCATCTCTAGTGGGAGTGAGGTTCTCGCGATAGCTTTAGAAAGGCATTTTCTAAGACTTTCAAGGGAGAATGAGTGGATTTTATTTGTGTAGCGTTACAGCTCTTGGTTTCCAAAGTCCCATTGCCTTTATTTTTCTCTCTCCTGGCTTTATTGAGATATAATTGACAAACAAAATTTTATATATTTAAAGTGTTCAAAAGAATGTTTGCTTTTTTTAATGTTTCTGTTGGGAAAAGTGTTCTTTAAAAATAATTCTTTATTGTTGAAAGTATTACATACTTTCTCCCATTGACCTCTTAACCAGGCCTGGAAAATGTGCAGCTGGGGGCTCAGTAGAGCTAAAAGCAGGGCCAATGTCCAGAGCTTCTGTTCCGTGGTGAGCTGGGTCCTAGGTAGCATTACACTAGTTAAAGCCCATTATTCCATTGTGTGGGGTCCACATGGCTGTGGGCCATGTGGATGGGTGCAGAGCATGGGGGCTCCGCAAGCCAGGAGTCAGGCACCAGCAGTAAGAGAGAGAGAACTTCCTTTGTTTAGGAGTTAAGTATTTTAGATTGAATGCCCTTGCAGTGGCCATGCCTATTCTGGCCACTGCCTCGCTCCCAGATGTGACTGACAGTATCTTCCATGTCACCCAGACCTTACTAGGCATGTGTCTGTTGTCTAGGCCCTTCCCCCACTGATCTGTGGGGAGCAGACTTGGAGAATGTTACCTGACGCTTTCTGGCAAAGCTGTGTAAATGTCATGCCTATATTATTTAGTCTCCACTTTGCTCCTTTCCTATTAAATAAGAACCAGGTTATTATAATGGTATCACATGGAGATGTTGAAATAATGAGGATAATTTAGTCTGCATTCAAGATTAGAAGCCCCAAATTGGTAGTTTTATAAAATTTCAAAAATCTCTGGAGAAAAATATTTAGTTGGGAATACTACTAAAATATAACTTTCTGTAATATCAGCTTCTTAGAAAAGTAGGAATCTCTGTCTTCTCCAGGAAAACAGAGATTTAAAACCATAACTGAGAATTCAAAAGAAACACTGCTCTTTAGGACATATTATTTTCCAGATGGTATCAGTTGATCCTTTTGCATATTAAGTTATCCAAGATCACTTTTATATTTGTAATAACCAAAGCACTGATTGGGAAAATATAGTAAAATGGTTTGATCACTCAGCCAGCAAGCATTTACTGAATCTCTCTCATGTGCAAAACTACATAATTGAGTTGCAGACTAACTGCAGGAGTGCCAAATACTAATCTGCTTTTTTCTTGGTTCCCATTAAGTCAAAATTCTCTCTACACAATCCCCACACATCTGGTCACTTAAATCCATTCAGTTAAAAATTCAATCAGCCGCCCAGATTTTCAGACTGCAGGATTCCATTCAACCTGTTTGTCTTGATTATTAGTTTATCTGAAAGCTAATAGCCTATGTTCAATTATTTCACCGTGCTTGGCAGCTTACCCAAGAAAAGGTACAGACATGGAAGAGAGAAAACACAGAGCACAGTTCTCACCAGGCTTCCACCACAGACCTGAGCGTTGTTCTCTGCCTCCTCTCTGTTTACCTTCCACCCCTCAGGTTTCCTTTCTCTCAATTTCAGAAAAGTGCTTGCCATTTTTCTATGGGCTACCTAAGAATTAATTACTCAAAAAAATATTATGAATAATGCACTAGTTAATTTATGAGAAGGGCTTTTGATTTTACTTTTAACCTGGAAGTTTTAGATTTGTTTAAATTTTCCATATGTGCACCAATTACTGTATGTATTCATTGTTACAATGAGCGGGAATTATACAGACAGTACCATCATGGACTATTTTTTTCTTCTTTATCTGTATCTGTACTTTAAAAACTCATAAATATAGTTTAAAAATAAAGTAAGCACAAGATTTCTCCTATGTATTCTATTTATAAGGCCGGCAGTGACTAAAACTGAACAAGGAAAAAAAATTCTCAGCTAAAAATTGGTGGGAGCATCAACTTTTTTTGGACACAATTGTGCTGACAAGCATTTGGCCAGGAATATTAAGGCAGTTAGAAATAATGGTCACAAAAGAAAACTGTACTGGCAGAAATTAAAATGAGCGAATTTTTTATTAATGAGTCACAAATCATCACTGTAAAATTTAAATGGGAAGGAACCGATGCCAATTAAAACGCGTTCAGAGAAACAACTGGAAATACAAAATATCAGAATTAGTTTAACGGCATTATATAGAAAACAGATCAAGGAATTGAGTTTACTTAATGGCCTTTCATCCAGAAAATAATTTCTTTATGATAATTCCTCAGCATTGATAAATTGAGAATTTCATTTAGTTGTTATGGCATTGATAGTTATTATATCTTTGCATTATATTGCTTTTTCTCTCTGATCCTTAGCTATGCAAGTCAATATTCTTTGACATTTGCAAAGTTTTTGCCATGCAATTTACCTGGTACACTGACTTTTGGTGTTTGTATAAATTTATAGTAGTCTCTATTCTTTTAATCTTATTTTCTCATGTTCCTCTTTCTGTAAATTTTTATATGCAGAATCTTCTTTTTGAAACATACTAAATGTACCCCATGCTCATATTTTACTTTTACTAGTCAAAATAGAAATGAGTAATTTTCTACCAAAAATATAATGAAATAAAGTGGAACAGCTTCATTGTGCTGGTATTGTATGTATAATGAGGTTATGATATAGTGTGATGTCTTACTCCATGCAATGGAGCATCCTATGCTATATTGAAACCACTTTTCACTATCTAGCTATGTTATTTTTGCAAACTATATCCAAACATTGTTATCTATAATTTTTCTTTTTTCTTCTTACTTTTTAAACTCTAATTTGTGAAAAATCTCATCTTATGATTTAAAAAGGCATGGCCAGGGAATCAAAAGTCATACCATATTTTAAAGATATAGACTTTATCAGAAGTCTCAGCATAATATATCAGCCATAAATATTATGGCAAAGATTACCTTTTAAGTTTCATGTTTTAAGGATTGTTTACACCTTCAAAAATTTGCTCTAAAATGAGTAATCCTTATTCAAGAAGGAAAAGTTATTAATGTGTTCAAGTAGATTAGTATTTTGATTCCAAAATGTCGCAAGAAGACATGTTTCTATCCAGCTTTATGGCATTGCTATGGCCAGTTAATGCCAGATTCTAGAGCCAAATGTATTTGTCTGAAGACTCTGATGTCTTATGATATGCTGTGCTGTCTGGTAAAGCAATTATGACTTTAAATTAAGCTTTCAGCTTTATGAACTGGGGCTAAAATGCCCTTCCTTTTTTTGTTTCTTATATTCTGATTTAGGCAGCACTAACCAGAGATAAATTACAGAAGGGTAATTATGTAGGACTTAGGAATTGCAGTTATGAATAACTAACAATTGGTAATTTTAATATTAAAACAATTGGAGGACAATTCTCTCATTCCACATACAATAAAACAAGTATAAAAAATATATGTAACTACTTAGCAATGAAATGTCCACATTTGAAACTTACCAAGGAAGCTAGTGAAGAAGATAAGGCCAACCAGAAGAAGGAGAAATAATTTTGAAATCATTTCTGTTTTTTCCCAGCAACTGTTCATTGTGCTAGAAGAAATAATCATTTGGGAAGGGTGCTTTTTTGAGGTAATTACATAAAAGAAGTAGAAAACACTGCACAAATCTGGCAGAAGTCTAATTATTTTGACCTCTTGAGTGTCATTTCTCTATCAACAGAGTATTAACTATTTTTACTGTTTCCTTTGAATTATTTCAAAGACTATTAGTTGTATTTTCCCTGTTCCTGAGTCATCCTTCTGTTAGAACCCCACGAAGATTTTGAGACAACTGTTCACTAGAATTTGGTCAAGGTTTACAAGTAAATTTCTTCTTCTAACCTTCAGCATTTCCCACTGTTAAACTGGGTCAGTTGTTAGCTTGAGAAGAGAACATCAATATGTAAATGAGTACCCTTTTGAATCCCCAAGCCTTTTGCATCTCACCTCTAACAACGTATTCTTTTTGAAAATAATAGAGTGTATTGATATGTTTTTAGGAACGAACATCTTTTATTATTTCTTATTGTTGCCATCGTCAAACATGTCAAAGAAATTAGCGTAATTATTTTTACACTTTGCCCAGATTTGAAGTGATAGATACTATTAACTTATTAAGAAGCTATTCTAAGGAATAATTATGAATATTATAAAAATGTATGCTCATAAATTTTTATAAATGATAGTTCTATATTAGCATTGCTGTTATATCCCAATTCAGAAATTCACGCACAGCCATACCCCAGAATTTTAATAGCTTAGACTGTCCCAACTCTAGAATCGCAACTCTTAATGTCCTCCCCTAATCACATCCTCTATTCTTCTACCATTTCCTGTTCCACCTTTTTCACAATCACTGATCTCTAGGCCTTATCCATACTTAGGTTTTCAGTCTATTATCTATCTTTTGGCTGTTTGTCTTCTGTATCCATTTGCTATGGCCGCCATAACAAAGTATTGTAAACTAGGATACTTATGCCAATAGAAATGGATTGTCTCACAGTTCTGGAGCTAGAAGCCTGAGATCAAGGCGTTGGCAGGGCCCTGGAGTCCTCTGAAGGCACAAGGGAAGGATGTCTCTCCTAGCTTCTGGCAATTACTTGGCAGTCTTCACGTGGAATTCTCCCTGCACGCATGTCTGTCTCTGTGTCCAAATTTCTCCTTTTTATATGGATACCAGTCATATTGAATTAGGGGTTCACCCTACTGCAGTATGTCCTCATCTTAACCAAGTTCATCTGCAAAGAAATTATATCCAAACAGGATTACATTCTGAGGTCCTGGAGTTTAGGTTTTGAGCATATGAACTGGGGCTGAGGGAGGACTCCATCCAATGCATATAATACCTTATCTAGCCAGGATTCCATGGTCTCCTCTCACTCAACATTGCTCCTAACAGCTCCCTAGTTTTACTTGTCCTTATATTTCATCATACCAGAATACCTAAATAGAAAATTCTTGGCCTGGAATCAATGAAAATTAATGGAGAAAATAACATAATCAAGGTAATGAAATACCCATTATAAATGCGTATCTTTTTAACTCAACTGGTCCCTAAATTTTCAGGGATGTCATTTTACTATACCCTAGCTGCTCTGGCTGTGTCAGTTGCAAATAATTTTTACTGGCCTTAAATTGTCTCTTAACCTTACTACTTTAATCTCAATAGACCCTTTCTTTCTTAATTAAATGAAATGATAGAAAACATCAGTATGAACAATCCCAACTTTTCTTCCACAACCCTGTCCTACATTGCTCTTTTTTATTTTTTCCTTTGACCTATCATGGTTCGAGTTTTGCCATCAGTCTCATTTTTCTGTACTTGACATTTTGTATAGCATATATAAGCCACTAAGAGAGTATTAACAGTTCTTTATTCATGTTCACTAATCATAATAAGAAAAACCCAAAGGACAGGTATAATTATTGTGATGACTAGTATCATTAGCAGTCAGGTAAAGGCAATCAAACAAAATAGATTCTGAGTTCAATATTAATCTGTAGGTATACAGGCCTTAACATAGTCCTTTTCTCAAGTATTTTGTATTTTTAAAATATTTTTGTTGATTTCAGAGAGGAAGAGAGAGGGAGAGAGAGATAGAAGAGATAGAAACATCAATGATGAGAGAGAATCATTGACTGGCTGCTTCCTACATGCCCCCAACTGGGGATCGAACCTGCAACCCGGGCATGTGCCCTTGACCGGAATCGAACCTGAAACCCTTCAGTTCACAATCCAACACTCTATTCACTGAGTCAAACCAGCTAGGGCAAGTGTTTGTTTTTTTCTTTGCCTCTTTCATCTCTCCTCCTCAACTGGCCCCCAGGTGTCAACAAAATTTCCTCTACTATTAACAAAAAATTGTCATCTTCTAAAGTTCCCTCTCTCCCTATGCTAAATTCTTCTCTGTTTATGACCAAACAGCCACTCTGTTGGCTCTCTATCTCTTGTAAAATACGACTAAACAGTACCTTTAATCTGTTCGCAAGCTACCTTTTCAAGGTGACATCCAATTAAACAAATAACATCCCACCATGATATTATGGCATTAAACATACCAGACTAATTGCCATTCTGTATAATGCCATCTCTTTACTTTAGCCATGTTATTACTGTTTTATTTGTCTTGTGCTTTTGTTTGTTTGTCCTCCTATTCTATTCATCCTTCCTTGGCCAGCTTAATTCTATTATGTTATCCCCAATACTCACATTCTTTTTAATGATAATTATTTGGTTTTTCTTTAGGAAATTGATAACGTTTGTCACACTCGGCTGTTGCAAATAAATTGTTTATGTGTATCCTGTGTATTAGAACTTTCATCTCCAGGGCTATGTCTTGTTGATCTTTATATATTATAGTGCAATTAATTAGTTCTTGTTCAATTAAGTTAAAATGGATGCCTTAATGCAGAGTATTCATTCTGACAAGTAGGGAAAGTGATGTCCTAATATATATTTATTTATTCTTTATTTAGTTTACCATACATTGCTTTTCCATCTAAAATATTTATCAAGGAACTACTTTTGCTTGATACCAGGTACTCAATAGGTGTATAAAACTGTAATTTAGTATATAATTTTATTCTACAAATAAGCCCATTATGATAGTGTTTAGGGAACATAATATTATCTTAATTTTTAAATTCAAAAGATAGAAGTTTACTCTTTAAAATGAATCAGAAAATTCTTGTGGGTGTTGCATATAGTCTATTAATAACCATAGCTCAGAAACCTGGCTTGTAAAATAGTACCATTCCTGTCAGTAGTCAGACATATTGGAAACCACCCATGTCCATTCCCAGGAAGGGGATCTCTAAGGGAATAGAGAAGTGATGTATCTAATGGCTAGATGAGTGACACTGACCAAAGAAGAATAAAACTTCAGAAGAGAGTCTTCACAAACTGGGCTTAATTAAACTGATCATATCCAATTCTACTGTACATCCTTTACTGCCTAAGCTAATGAGACTTTAGAAATTGAACATATTCATTCCTTTGACATGTACATTTTAATGTAGTGATTCTAGAGACAACTTCCAAAATTCACTGAGGTTACCACAGATTGAATAATTAGCCCTTCCTCTCATTAACTATTATTAGAATTGTCATTATCAAGCCTTTGCTGTGAAAAGTACAAAATGCACTAATGATTGGGCTATTCAAATATTTTACATAGCAGCACTTTCCTATTAGGATAGCATCCTTAAAGAGGAGACATGTGAATTAATATGCTGTGGCACATAGAGATAATTAACTAGGCATCTTTTCATTTCAGAGGAACCCACATGATTAAATTCCAGAGCTAAAAATTTATACTTAAAAGTTAAACTTTAGCAGAATAGCTAATTTTATTTTATAGCTGTCAACTTGATTGACACATAGGACCTATCAGGTATGTTTCTATTCTTGTAATCCAGGGACACCTTGAAAAATATTTCCCAAAGGAAAAGAAAGAAATATATGGAGAAAAAATAAAAAAGGAAATTGCCTTTTTGGCTGAAAACCTATTTAAGATAAAATATAGAAATTTTTCTACTTCCACTATGATGCTAAAACTACTACATTAAAAAATGCCTTGTTGTGGAGGGTTTTGAAGTGATTGGTGTAAGTAAAATATTTCATTCTTATTTGGCAACTATTTATTATGCTGCTTTTAATTTATTTTATTCCTAGTAGGGTCATACTGTATTTTTATGCAATTTGAATTAGTACTATATTTCTAGTTGCAGCAAGGGCTAGTCCTTCCTGTATAAGGATTTGGAATTTTAGTTTTATGATAGCTTATTGAAATATTTAATATTGTATTATGTTGTTATTATTGGTACATTTAGTGCTGGATTTTTACATGTGGCTGTGCTATGTTGGATATCATCTAAGTCACGTGAATAGATGAGGTTTCATCACTCACTTTCACGGCTGATATGCATTTCTCAAGAACTGCAGCTTTGGGGTCTGTGTTCCAGGTGGCATTTTACTCTCATGTCCTTCAGTTATGGTGTAAGACAGAGGGAGACTTCAATACCATATTTTTTAAAGTGATATTTAATTAACATATTATAAAATTCACCTTGATAAAGTGTACAATTAAGTGGTTTTCAGTATATTTAATTATCACATTAAATTTGTTCAACCATCACTATTATCTAATACCAGAACATTTACATCACCTCAGAAAGAAACACTGTACTCATTAGCAGTCACTTCCCATCTCCTGCCCCTCCTCCTAGCTTCTGACAACTGCTAATCCTTCTGTCTCTATGGATTTACCTATTCTGGACATTTCATCACACACTATGTGGCCCTTTGTGACTTTTTTTCACTTAGCATAACTTTTCAAGGTTCACCCATGTTGTGGCATGTATCAGCATTCCATTCACTTTTATGGCTGAATAATGTTCCACTGTACATGGACAGACCGTCTGCATTTTGTTTGCCCATTCACCAATTGAATGACCTTTCTTTTTTTGTGGGTTTTTTAATTAATTTATTTATTTTTTGCTACGATAAATACTGCTGCTATGAAAATCCATGTACAAGCTTTTAAGTGAACACTTATTTTCAATTCTCTCAGGTATGTACCTAGAAATACAATTGCTGGCTCAAATGGTAAGTTTATTTAACTTTTTGGGGAACTGCCCAATTGTTTCCCAAAGCAGCTGCACAATTTGCATTCTGACCAGCAATGTTTGAGGGTTGCAATAGTTACACATCCTTATCAACAGTAGTTATTATTGTCCATATTTTTAAAAATTCATTATAGCTCGCATATTTTTGCATAAGATTTTGAGAAGTTTAATGTTTATGTCATATACATTTCTCTTGTTTGGTGAGTATTTTTGAATCCTTTCATAATACAATGTCAGTGTGAAGTGATGTAATTAAAATATTATTAAATTTATTGGGGTAACATTAATAACATTATATAAATTTCAGGTGTAAACCTTTGTAATATAATCTATTGTGAGCTTACCACCTTATCTCCTTCTGTCACCAAGTACAAAAATTTTGAAGAAAAGCATATTGTACATAATTTAAGATTAATACTTTGATGTGGGATTCTATTAAGAGTTACAGGTGAAACAAAGAATATATTTCATTACCTCCAAATCGGACTTTCCCCACCTGCCCTATATATAAAGGCAATTGGTTACGTAATTCCACTGTCCCAAGCTTTGCTCTTTATATTTCTTATTTCTACTTATCCATGACAACTATAGGTAGAGTTTCCTATAGTATTACCATTGAATTAAGCCGTGAATGAATATTTGATGTGTGCAGTACATGTTCCTTTCAGACACTCTAGCCTATATGGGTTTAAGGTGAACGTCCAAGGACATTAACTCTCTCCATTCCAGGCTGCATTACAGAAACCTCTAATGCTGAGGTTATCAATACAAGAGGTTATCAATACAGAATGAGTCTAAGGCAGCCGTGGGCAAACTACGGTCCGCAGGCTGGATCCGGCCCGTTTGAAATGAATAAAACTAAAAAAAAAAAAAGACCGTACCCTTTTATGTAATGATGTTTACTTTGAATTTATATTAGTTCACACAAACTCCATCCATGCTTTTGTTCTGGCCCTCCGGTCCAGTTTAAGAACCCATTGTGGCCCTTGAGTCAAAAAGTTTGCCCACCCCTGGTCTAAGGCCTTCTAGAACTATTCAAAACAGCTGTGGCTGAACTCAGAGTTGGGCCCAGAAGCTGCAGAGTGGGACACCAGGGGATAATGTTAAGCATGGTGCAGGTAATGTGATTTATCCCACAGCACAAATGAGAACCTGACACCCAAATATTACCTAAAAGAATGAATTTCAATTTTTCTTATGAACAAAAGTAAGAAAAATTATATCATGATTCTATTGGGGCATACAGAGGCAAAAATTAATGAAATAATACCTTTAATACATACAAAGCAACCTGATATTTTCTATTCTATACTATGACATGTTATTCTCTTCTGTTCTTCTTAATTTAAAAAATGCTATTCATAACTTCCTAAATTATTTTCAAAACCTGGAGTTTGGAAAATCATTGGCTGAAAAGATAATTAAACTAAGGAACCAAGAGGTTGAAAGATAGCATCTATAATAATAAAAGCATAATATGCTGATTATTCCGGACATCCTTCCTTCCAGACTGAAGAAGCTGCATCAGGCGGGGACTGAGGCAGAGGCGGCCACCGCAGGCGGGAAGGGGCCAAGGCAGGCAGGGAGGTGGGGCCAAGGAATTTTATGCATCGAGCCTCTAGTATCATATCATTGAAATCATATGACCTGGAGTGGTATACAATGAAATTTTTAGAATTAGGTTCATACTCTCAAGGTCAGTTAAAAGAGAGTTGACTACATTCTTAAGAAACCATGTTCCATGGTTCTGAATTTCATCTGTCAGTGTTTGAGAGTCTATAAATGGGTAAAACCATCTAGCTCCCTAGGAGTACGAGCAGGCTGGGACACTGAAGGGCTGGACCAGGAGGTGCTGGGTCCTGTTTTCCCCCCCTTTGCCATGTCTCTTGTTGTCTCATTCCATGTACATACATGCAGAGACTTAGTGTGTACATTCTGCATAGGTACACGCATGTACCCACAGCCGGTGGCATGTTGCTGCAGTTAGCGCTGGCTAGTATACTCTCAGGATCCTTTTGCATTTCATGTTTGTTTCAGGTTTATTGTTTTGACAGTTGTCATTTTTAAGCTTCTTTTCTCCTTTCACAGAGAAAAAGCTTTTAGTCTCCCAAGAGCAGAGCTCTATTATCATAATCACCTTTTAGAAAAGAGAAAATTACCTGTACTTTTTATGCTCCGAAGGTCTATCATAATAATTAAACCACCCACCTTGCCCTCAAAATCAGATGTGTGTGTTTTTAAGGAATACTTTGTTCTTTTTTACTTCTTCATTTTCTTTGGAGGAAGTGAGAGCTCAAGACTTTAGGAAATCCCACCAACCATCTCTGAGCTTTGGCTGCCTCTTCCTGTCAGCTGTGAGGTTCAAGGATATCACTGCACAGGGACGGACCCACAGGCAGTGCTGCCAGGACACAGTGTAACGAAAGGATGTTGTGAACACTACAGGGTAGGTGAACAGGCGAGGTGATGGGAACCCTCGCATCAGCTATCACCTTCCCACAAAGTCCTTCACACACAGGAACAGCGCCTTGGCTGGTGTATACAGCCCCTCCTGGGAGCCCTCACCCCACCCCACACGCCTGTGAGCCTGTCTCAGGTGATGTTACGTGGGTGTCACATTAAACAAAAAGTTCGTGATGGGGCTGGGAAATGCTGCCTTCGACATGAGGATTCACAAAGCGCATTAACATGTTAGAGATTCTGGAAAGCCTCGAAGTTAAGACATTTGTTTAACTTTTATGAACCCAATACTTCTCAAGTATATTATTTCATAAGACATTTTTGATGCCTTGAAAGCCAGTGGTGACTCATACCTGCTGGTATGGAAACTGGGTTCTCTCCAGTGTCGTTTGTTTCTTCTGGTGCCCTCAGCGTTTCTTTTCCTGTGATGCTCTTTCATCCTCTACGTTCCCTTGGAAAACTTTCTGACCCTTTCAAACAACAAACCCTCCTCTTCTGTATCACATCACCATCATCGACTTCAGTGATATTAGCTATAACCCACACAGTCATGGCTATTTGTATATGCAAATTAAAAATGTCACAATATTGATTCATAGCCCTTGTCCTTGGACTCACTTGCATTTCAATGTGAGGTTTGGGGCTCCAGAGGCGTGAACGCCTTCTCTCCTTTCCCGCCCCCATTCAGCAGCGTTTGGATCGGTGTTAGAGCTGAATGGAGTTGCGTACTGAAAGGGAGAGGTGCTTCACTTCTAGGGAGAAGGCAAGCAGAAAATTTAGATAAATATAGATATGCATTTTGGTTATTGCCTTACTTCCCTGATTATAACCTGCATTCATTCATTTAAACATCATTATTTTAGTAGTAGAAATACTAGTAGTTCATTGAGAGTCTGCTTCAGGCCAAGCATTATGTTAGAGATCATGTAATGTTAGTTGTGAAGTCTTCACAGCAACCCTATAAAATATGCCGTGCTTTCCTCGTTTTACAAATAAAATAGGCTCAGATGAAGTGAGCTGCCCGGTCACATAATGTATGGCAGAGCCAGAAATCAAACGGAGGTCATTTTAGTACAAAGCTCTCCCCATAACCTACTGCTCCCCAATATTAATCATCTCTTAGGTGCCAGGCACTGATGTGCTCCCAGATTTCAGTGGCAAGACATCACAGTGAGCGCGAGGGGCTAACACTGCAAATATAGTTTATTCTGAGAGTAGCTGTGTTGCATATTAGGGCAGTCATTACTTATGGTTAGTCATTCTTTATTGGATATCTATTGTGTACAGGCGGGCAAGTAGTTAAAGAGGAAGTATTCATTAGAGCTTATTGCTATGGAATAAACATGCTTAATGTTTATGCCATGTCATAAAAAGCATTTGAATATTAAAATATCAAACCACTGAAATATTGATATGTACAACAAATATTAATTACAATAAAGATTTGATAGAATTTCATTGTTTAAAATGGGAAGAAATTTAATGAGAGTTGTAATACACAATAATAAAATAAAATGGCTAATAAATATCATATTATTTGAAGAAGGCAATAATCTATTAAACAAAACATTTCTCAATTATTTTTTGTGTGCATTTGTGTGTATAGTTTAGTAATACTCTTTTAAGTGCAGATGCCATTAAATAAAAATACAAGAGCTAACTAATTTTCATTTGAATACTGTATTCTAGTAACTGTTAGTCACACTTACTGTGATCTATTTAGAAGGGGTAAATCTTTTCCAAATAGTTCAACATTTTCTTGCCTTTCTTGTGCACTCTGTTAACTCATGGTGAATTTAACTTGGTTTACTCACTCCTAAATCTAATACAACTTATTATTTTTCTTCATGATTAACAGTGTTTTAGCATTTTAAGTAATTTATACAAAACAATTTGTACTCAGGAGCTTAAAAGCAACAACAAAGTATTTGATTAGACAACCTTTTTGGAAATGTCAAAGAGGAAGCATAATTTAAAATACAGCAGTTTAAGGACAATATAAGTCCTCACTGAAATATGGGTTTTGATGAATATATAATTTGCTGCTTCCCATGTACCATAAAATGAGTTCTGCCCCTGCCCTCCACCTGACCATTGTGGGATGGCAAATTACCTTGTTTAATGTAGGGATATCCTAGAAGGCTCTGTTTTTATGCAGCGATACAGGCTCACAATTGCTCTTCAAGCATCTCCTAAAACAAGCTCATTATATGACATGACAAGGAAACCTTCCTGCTCATTACCTTTCATAAACTTTTCTTCCGAAAATGTAAGGGTGAGAAAAGTGTAAAAAGAATTTAGATTCAGGGATTTAAATTCCTTCAAGAAGAAAGTTACGTTCTTCAAGAAAGCAAAAGCTCTGATAATTGAAAAAGCGTTCATTTTAAGCACAGGAAGCCTCTGCTAACTGGAAGTTTCCAGAGGCTCGCACACACTCCTCAACTTCCTTGTCTTCAGTGCCCTTTCGATTCTAAGTGGTAGCAGCTGTATTTTCTTCACTGAATGCAGGAATGGATGGCAGGCAGGTATACTCGCCACTTAATAATGATGTATACGGTACATCTATGGTCTTCTTGGCAGTTCATTTCTGACCTGATTTCTAATTTAGAACATGATTCATCTAAGATTGGGGTGGATTCTTAAACCAAGGACTTACAAAATAGGTAATCATTTTGTTTTCAGAATATTACATTAAATTCTGGAATTCTTTATCCAACTCAGGGCGTGTGCATAGATTTAATTCATCTGGATAAACATTTACTGAGTGCGTCTAAGGTTTGAAAAACTAGGAATTAGGTTCTCCATTCCAGATTATGGCATATATCGTATCATGTGAAGAACTAAAGGTTTAAAAAACAAATTACTTTCCCTGACCTCAGTGAGCTCAAAAATTCGTGGGAGAGACAGACATATAAAAATGCGAAAGATTTATGGGGTCTGAAGAGAAACCAGAGCATTAGAGAGACAGACATATAAACACATAATTATATGTGAGTGAAAATTGAGTATATGGATAATATATGAAAGATCAAGGAGGACCCAATCCCAACCTGCTGTCAATAAGAGCACCAGTGCAATATTGATACAAGTAAATGGAGGGTAATCAAGGGAATGAAGGGAGGTGTATGGGGCAGAAACCACATGTGTGGAAGGCTCTGGAATCAGGTTGGAGCATGACTTTTTTCAAGCAGGGAAAGGACAAATCTGCTTGCTTTGTGGTTTATGAATTTAAAAGGACAAGCTTGGAAGCAGAAAGATTAATTAGGAGATTGTTGTAGGAATCCTGTAAGAGATGGAGCAAGCCTGAACTAAGGCATCAGTATCAGAGGAGATGGAGAGGAATTCAAAAATACACATGAACCTGAACTGACAGAAGTTCTTATTGATTAGATGAGGTACATGAAGGAACATAAGACTGCTCCCAGGATCTTAGCTTGGGTAGTAGCAATTTAGCGGTGTGATACTATGAAATTACCACCCTACTCTGGTTTGGCTCAGTAGATAGAGCATTGGCCTGTAGACTAAAGGGTCCCAGGTTCGATTCCTGTCAAGGGCACGTGCCTGGGTTGTGGGTTCAATCCCTAGTAGGGGGCATGCAGGAGGTAGCTAATCAATGATTTTCTCTCATCATTAATGTTTCTCCTCTCCCCCTCTCCCTTCCTCTCTGAAATAAATAAAAATATATTTTTTTAAAAAAAACAAGGACCTATCAAATATCAAAGAATGTATTGACACTTTTATTTACTTTTCCTTATCAAAATTTAAAGAAAACTCTCAGACTAATAAATACCAAACAAAACCACAATTAGATCTTCATAAAAAAAAACATTTCTGAAGTTCAGAACATCTTAAATATTTCTTTACCTACTGAGAAGTCCATTTTGAAATTTCAGGTGCCTGTTCTTTTTCTACTTACTTGATTTTGTTAAATGTATTTTGATAACATCATGAATTGTGATAAAATAACTCAAATGGCACTCAGCTGAAAGACAGTAATTGCTAAGCAAGTAATGCTAAGTAGCTGTAGTTGGGTCATTTCATTTTATCAAAGGATAAATTACTCTGAGAGAAGAAAATGAGCAGCCTTGTTACATATTCAAATGTCATAACTTTATTCAGCCTTGTCTCTTCAACTATATGCACTGTGTGGAAATGAATATTAATCAAATTCATGAAGCAATTATCTAGATTAAGAACTACTAGTAAAAGAAAGCAGTGCCCTTGATTGCAACATTTTATTTAACGGTAAAATCTATCATAGTAAGGGTAATTGCTGGTGTCTGCAAAATGGAGAGGTTATATGTATTTGTTGTCTCATCATTATCACTATCATACATTTGTTTCTAAATGCCTATATGTGGGTGGTGCTAGAAGTACCACACTTTTAGTAAAGGCATTAATCTTTCCTTCAGAATAATTTAACAATGCTACAAAACGTATTACTTTTTGTTTCGGTCTTTTGAAACCTCCCATTTCCAATTAGTCTACTCATGGACCATATTTGAGTATTTGAAGCTCAGTTTCTATGAGTGTTTTCTATTTTTCCTTATTCCTTCTCCCATGATGTACAATAGCATCACACCTTGCTGATCTTTTCATTGAACTGACTTTTCACTCAGTAAAAATGTGAGACCTCCCTCCTCATGTTCAAGCTCCAGTTGAAGTTCCCAAGCTGCACTGTCCACTGAGGTAGCCTTGAGCCACCATGGCTAGTGAACACTCTTCATAGGGCCAATCCAAACTGAGAAGTGCTGTAAATACAAAAAAGATTTCCAACACTTTCTACAAAAAACAAGGCATAGAAAGTTTCAATAATTTTCAATTTGATTACAGTTTGAAATGGTAATATTTTGGATATAGTAGGTTGAATAAAATGTTACTAAATTAATATCACCTGTTTCTTATTTTTAATATGGCTACTGAAAAATTTTAAGTTTCAATGTGGCTCACATTTTTGTGGCCTGCATTGTATTTCTATTGGACAGAACTGCCATAAAGGCCACTAGAGTTAAAGAAGGCATACTTTCTGCTCTGAGGTCATGCAGCTCGACATGAAGGTAACTAGTATATAATGTGATAAGATCCACAGAGGGGTGTAAAGAGAAGGGTGAGTAATCCTATCTGACAGAGCATCCTAGGAAGGATTCATGGAAGAAAATATATTGGACCATCATTGGAGGACGATGACAGGAGTACTAACATTTCAAGTACAGAAAGCATCGTAAGTAAAGGCCCGATGACAAGAAAGGCTGCTGAAATAGTCTCCTCAAATACTGTTTAATAACATCACTGCCCTATGGCCAACCATAGAAACTAAAAATCTCTCAGGAAAATATTGCAAACCCCTTCTAGCATCCATGCCTACCTCCAGCAAGGAAGGCCCCTCTCAAAGAGGAAGGATGGAGAGGAGTGTTGCTTAATGATAGACTAGAGATGCCACAAGGGAACGCTGAGGACTAGCCTATGGGTGTGGCTCCTGATAAAAAGGTAAGATGAGCTCACCTGACACCAGGAGTAACTCCAACAGGGACTAGAAGGAGAAGAGTGGAATTCTAATAGCATGTCTTCTGAGAATTAGGATATATTGTTCACTCTAACGTGTCTGATGAGTAAGAAAAAGTGGACAAAAAGAGGGAGAGGGGAATGAAGGAAGTGGAGGCGGGGGATGAGTCAGTTTCCAAAAGAGAAGTTTTATATAGATAGAGGTAAGCACATAGGAAAGTAAGAGATGAGAGTTGTAGATGAGGCAGTGAAGTGTCTTGGGAGCATTTGAAATAAGGCTCTGGTATGTGTGGTTTTTTGATTGTGGGCAAGTTGCTCAACCTCCCTGAGTTTAAGTTTCCCGATGTATAAATACATATAACAAAAATATATAACAACGCCTTCCATGCAGAGTTGTGAGAATTAGAAATAATATAAATGATAATGTCTAGCACCTTGCAGGGTTCAATAAATGTTAGCTATTATGTTTGACCACTCTTGGTTAATAATTTTGAATATTTATCTTCTTTTGGTTGATTCCCTGGAAGGAACTGGAGTGGTTTAGTGTCTTAATCTGTATCTCTCACTAATCATTTTTAAAGGGAAAGTAAAAAGACAATATAAAGAGAATATTTTATCTAATCAATTACAAAATACACTTTTTTCTCCTCCTACTTAATATCAGTGAACCTAGGATATGTCTTATAATTGATGGTGCCATACAAAAAACTCAGCCAGGCTGAGGTAGCTCCTTTGCCTGCGCACATGTGAAGCTGTTATTATTTTTGGTGGCATGAGTACACAGATGCAATTCTAGATATTTCATTCTAAAAACTAATTAAGGATTATTCGAAGACCATGAGTCCCAGTGATTGTTTATACACATTATTTTGTGTGTCTTCTGTTAAAAAGCAGAAGTTTCAGCATCAATACTTGCTGAAGAGTGAAATTTCTTAAGATGTCACAGACTGTGGCATAGATGGGAAAACAATCACTCTAATTTCAAAAACGATTTAGAAGAGTCTGAAAATGAGGAACTTTTAGGAATAACTTCACGTAATTATTTTGCTCATATTTTTCTTTTTTCCTTTAAGAGAAAAATAGACTTTTTTTGTGTGTCCATGAGTTTTTTTTTATCTTTTTCTTAATCCATTTACTACCCCTTATAGCTTCCCTCTTCGAACCCCTGAGAGCTGTCAGCCTATTCTCTACCTAATGAACAAAATGAACTAACAACCAAAATAGTGACAAGCTCATATTTTTCTTTTTCTGGATAGACAGAGTGAATATGATACAAAATCTATATCTAAATAAGTATAAAGAAATACTTTAGTAATTAAATATTAATTGAAGGAAATTCTAAGAGATTTGAAAGATTATGTTATGGTTTTATTGCTTATTTTTTCCTTTCCTTTCCTTTCCTTTCGTGCATCTTGTAAGTTATAGACCCTTGGGCTCTCTCTATGAAATACAGTATTTTTTTCACTTATTGAGGAAGAGAATAAATAAACAAATGAAAAAACTCCAGAGCAGTGTCCTCAGGTTTACTGGATATTCTTAGTATGTCCTAAGGCCATGGCAGGTCAAGGGCAAAGCCATGAGGTAATTGAAGTGTATCTTTAATTTCGGATTTTTTTTGTCCCCTTTTAAATGGAAAAGCAGGTCAGTGTAATAAAAGGGCAAAAGATTTGGAGTGCAAAGTTTCAGGTTTTAGTTCTTGCTCCAGTAATTGCTGGTTTGTGAACTTGTGTAGGACCTGTCACCTCTGAGTTTTCTCGTGGCATAATAAAATACCTGCTTTATGTTCTTCAGAAGGTGGTTAGTTAAAAAGCACATTTGAAAAGTTATATGCCATCTTAAATGCTCCTTTTTTTTTTTGTTTGTTCTACTGATTAAAAAGAACTCGGGTTGATTTGTCTAAAAGAAAAAAGGTGAACCCACAGTCATATTATGACTGACAGTTATAGTCTACAGTCTACATATGGCCAAATATTTAATTCACCGAGAGTTAGAGGAATACTCCTCCAGGAGGAGTTGGTGAAGGCATTCTCAGGAGAAGACTGGTAATATTTCTAAGATATATCCCCCATGTCCCACCCCTCGACCCCCCGTTAACCAAGTGTGGCCGTCCCATTGCCAAGTGCCCTTCTTCCCCTGACCCAGCAACCTCACTTGTCTTCTGGCTGTTGAGGACCAGGCTCCCTATCCAAGCTACTCCTTCTGCCCCTACCAGTTCCCTGCTGGTCCCCACCACTCCATCGCCTCCCTCATTATGAATGTTCTGTATCTCCTATTCCCACAGAGCCAGTACTTCTGTAGCTTCAGTCCACTAAGTAGCTAATATCATAAACTAGACTTCAAAACTCATCTCACGTTTTTAGTCTTAAAGAAGTACTACTGGAAATGGAGAAATATTGCTCAAAGGGTAAAACTTTCGGTTGTAAGATGAACTAGTTTGGGGATCTAATGTATGGCATCGTGATTATAGCTAATGATACTCTGTCATATACTTGAAAGTTGCCAAGAGATTAGATCCTAAATGCTCTCATGGCAAAAAAAGAAATGGTACTAGGTGATGAGATGGAGATGGGAGCATACCATGGTGACAATCATTTTGCAATGATTGTACGTCTTAAATTTACATAATGTTATGTGTCAATTATATCTCAATAAAACTGGAATGAAACATAGAAATGGTGAGACTTAAGGTACAGTAGAAAGAGAATGGTGCCTTGGCCAGTGATTGGGGAGTTAACTTGCTGAGGAACAATTACTTATAGCCCTCTGTCGACATATCATACACATTCAATTCATTTATTTATACCTTGAATTAATCTTACTTAAAGGTCTTGAAACATTTCTGTTAAATATAGTTAACTTATTCATGTTCCTTAAAATGATGGCTTTCATTTTTTTTAGTACAACTCATACAAAATACGTTTATGCCTTGACCCAAAGCACACATAAAAGTTTATATGTGTGTGTAAGGTACAGCAAATTAAAACAAAAGATTAACCTTACAGATCACTGAAAGATTGAAACCAGCAGTTTAAAAACACTGATTTAGAAAACAAGTACTTTTCAAAAACTTGATCAGATATATGTTTGGTAGCCTTTAAGTTAATTTTCTGGGAAATAAATCAGAAAACATTGAAAGAAAGTTTAACGGATAATCTTAGATTATGATTGTGATTATTCCAAATCTGATTTTTTTCATTCATATGTTATTTTCTTCTAAGGGACTAAGTTTCCACAGATGCTTTTGTAGCAGATAAATGAGAAAGGAAAAGTAATGTTTGTTTTTATAACATCTAGACTATATTTTCTTCCATTCTTGTTTCTACTATCTTTTATCCTGTCTAGGGCTTCCTTATCATTTGGTTAAGAAATTATTTCTGTATTCTTTGCATTGTTCACAAATGAGTCAGTTGCTTCCCATTTCTTACTTTCTGGAGTGAGACAAATTGTCCTAAAGACAGAGCTTGAAGAATTTCCTGCTCCGATATTTTTTTCACTAAATCTAAGCACATTAAACACTGCATTGTTAGGAATAACATTTTTTTTTTCCTTCAAGGAACTAATAATGCTGCTGCTTCTCCTCCTCTTTCTCTCCTGTCCTCCTCCTTTTCCCTCTCTTTCTTCCCCTTCTTCATCACATAAATATATTATTGGCAGTATAAAAGGCAACTATAATATTTGATATTTAAAAATCTTATAAATATTCATTAAATATTCTATTTTGTCATAGTGAACAAGTTCAATAAAGTGGATGATGTGTTTCAAAACTAATTTTATCTACATAAAATTGAAGAATGTGAATATAAAAATACACCATCTTAATTAAAGAAAGTTGTTTAGCCATTTAAGGAGTCTTTTTTCTTATCAGTTTAGAATAGTATGTTTAGTTATGCCAATGTAGAAAAAAAATAATTCTTCATTCATTCCATCCAATAAAAAAAAGATAACTTCGACACCAGAAGGTTATAATCTAGAATGGAAAGCAGGTTTATTAAAAATAAAGTACAGTGCAATCAGTGAATTGGTTGAAGTATATGTAGAGCACAGGGGTAACTGAGGAAGAAAAAACTAAATGTCTTGAGAGAAGGATTCAAAAAAAAGAGCACATGGACCTTGAAGGACATGTTCAGGGGACATTTTTTCAAAAAAGAATAGTTGTGAGAAAGTCCCACGATATTTTCAGTCTTCCTGGCTTGTCACAATTGATTGTGGTGACCTCGGCACGGTATGACACCTTTTAAATTTACAATGAGAGATATTTTTTCATTTCCCCTGATGATTTTACAACAATATGCGGGTTTGTGTCACTGCAGAAAATTGTCTTTAGTTACATTTTACTGAACTTCTAAAGAGCAGGTCCCACTAAAGGGCTGTAAATTTTTCCCTTTTGTTTTCTCAGCTAAGACCTGGTCCCTGTGACAAAAGGAAGACCTTTCTAAAATATACCTCTCAGTTTGCTGACAGAATTTCTCATTAGCAAAGTCACACACTTAACCACATAACTGAACAATTATTCATTTGGTAATGCTTTTTATACAAACCAGCCAGGAACAACACAGGGGTTTGAAATATAGCCCAAATGTGAAATTGCAAAGCTCAGGTCAGTACTGTGTGGTGGCAGCAGTACAGAGCTGAACCCAGTAGTGTTTCATCTTCCTAACTATAGGCACCACATCTAACTTCTCCTCAGGTTTTAAAAAGAACAGAGACATTTTTCAAAGTATAAATTTGTGGTGGTATTTGGTTATTGTTTATTTGCTTATTGTGTGTCTCCATTATAATGTAAGCACCATAAAAGCAGAGACTTCATATATTGTATTTATTCCTGTATTCCCAACACATAGAAACGTGTGTAGCATATATTAGGAACAAGTATTTTTTGTGTAAATAATTAAGTGAAATACATCAATATTGAATGAAGTAAATCTTTTCCTCTAGCAATTATAAATAGGGAGATGTTGTCACATCTCATTCTCAAGAGAAGTAGGAAAGGGAATAACATTTGTGATTGTTTTAACATTGCAATTGAATTTCAGGCATCTGATTTGTTCATTCATTAAACATTTATTGAACATCTACAAGTTCTCACACAAAGATAAATAGACACAGAGCCTCCTCTCATGGAATGTAGATTTAGATGTGGTTGTAAATGTATAAACAAGTAAGTGCCATAATATTAATCCTTGGTATTTATAAAATTTACAATCTCAGTTTCAACTATTCACAAGTGAACTTAGAGTAGTTATAAGAATATAATAAATAATATTTTTTGCCTAGACATGCATTTAAGTCACCCATGCCATGAGGCTTGGACAGAGACTAGTCAGTGAGTTTATATGGCTCTTCACTATCTGAACATCTACATGGCTTGTGTTATGTCTCATTCTTTGATAAACACTTTTTAGGAGAAATTACTTGATGTTGTGGCATTGTGAACTTAGGGTTCCAAAGGTTTTTTGTTTGTTTGTTTTTATTTACAAAGAGGGGTCCTCTTCTTCAGTAGAATTTCAAGAGTCTACTATTATCTACACATACTAAAATAGAGGAATGTGCAAAAAACCAATGTAGCAGAGATGATGGGATGATAAACTGTGTCAGGTGAAGGGTCAGAGGAGGAAAGACTAAATTAAGGGGAAATGTGAAGTATGTATTGAAGGTTAATAGACTGAGTAGGAATTTGTCTGAAAATTATGTTAAGGAGGACAGTACTAGTACACACAGAAGAAATAGCATGTGCAAAATCCCAGAAGCATGAAAGTGTCCAGTGAATTTAGAAAACAACAAGGCATGTGGTGTTTTAAGAGCAGAAATTCATAGGAAGGAAGAGTGTTAGAGGAGATGGGACATTGGCAAGGAGCCAGACCATTAAGAATTATGAATTCCTTGCAAAGCAGTCTGGATGTTCAGTAGGAAGTTAGGAGCCATTGAGAGACTCTAACTGGGGAGAGACATTTAGATGAATGTCTTAGAATGTTTTAGAAAGTTACCATCTGGCAGCTATGCACTGAAAGATCAAGGAGGAACTAGAGACAGGTAGACAAATTAGATTAGTGTGATAGTCCAGGTGAGAGGCTGAGACCCCATGCTGAAGTACGTGCTGAAGGGATGGAGAAGAGAGCCATTTAAAAAGAGACTTAGGAGGTAGAATAAACAGGACACTTCCTCAGTGATTTTAGTGTTCAAAATCTAGTTTCTGAACACAAGTTGTTTTTCTTTTTAATAAATCCGAGATATTTTTCCATAAGTGTTATGGTTTTCTTCTTGTTGTTGAATTCTTCTTAAATGACTGGGGCAAAGGAACAACTCAAAAATGTGACCTTTGTGCTGTGTTTTAATAGATTGAAAATGCTTCAGAGGCCTAAAAAATTAAGAATGTCTGTGGTTTCCTTCCAAGATCAAGAGAACAAGTCATCTAACTGAGACTCTCATGTCATCCAATCCATGTTCTCATCTTGCAGATGTGGAAACATGCCAGCAGCTGGATTCTGTTTGCTAGATTCAATGAGCCTGGCCTGGGTCAGGGGACTCTGAGAAGGGAAACTCGCAAGATGGGCTGCGTCTTTCAGGACATCTCGTGAATTTGGTTTCCCCTTTCAGGATGGGCCTCTGATACTTTGCTCACCACAACGTGCATGTCCTTCTTGCCTGCTTTTTTCTTTCTCCAGATCTTTTGCAGGCTCTGCGAAGGGACTCACTCTTGTCCTAAAAAGGTTTGCTTTGTTGTTAAGGTCTCCTTATTTTCATTGCTTTAAACTTAATCACTTGACTTCTTAGGTAACTCCTACTTTCTGGTTTTGTCCCTCCACTTTGATCTGCTCTTCAACCTTTACCTGTCTGCTCTAACATTTCAGACCCTTCATCTAGCTTCAGATCCTTGGTTTTATTTTGATTGTCAATCTTTTATTTACCTTCTTTTTATTGGGCTGACATTGGTCAACAAGATCATATAGGCTTCAAGTGTACAGGATATGTACACTGCATTGTGCTCCCACCACCCAGAGTCAAATCATCTTCCGTCACCATATATTTGGCCCCCTTTTCTTTTTACTACCCCTAACCCCTTCTCTCTAGTAACCACCATACTGTTGTCTGTGTCTCTGAGTTTCAGTTTTATATCCCACATGAGTGAAATCATATGGTTCTTAGGTTTTTCTGTCTGAGTTATTTTGCTTAGCATAATATTCTCAAGGTCCATCCATGTTTTCTCAAATGGCAGTATTTCATCTTTCCTTATGGCTGAGTAGTATTACATTGTGTATATGTACCACATCTTTATTAAATCCTCTATTGAAGGACACATTGGTTGTCTCCATGTCTTGGCCACTGTGAATAATGCTGCAATGAACATAGGGGTGCATATATCTTTATGAATAAATGTTTTCAAGTTTTTCAGTAGATACCCAGGAGAGGGATTGTTGGGTCATATGGTAACTCTATTCTTAATTTTTTGAAGAGCTTCTATACTGTTTCCCATTGTGTCTATAGCAGCTTACACTCCAACCAGCAGTGAATGAGGGTTCCTTTTTCTCCATAAGCTGTCCAATACATGTTATTAATTATCTTGTTGGACCCCAAAGTCAAAGGAAGTAAAGGCAAAAATAAATGAATGGGACTATAGTAAGCTAAAAAGCTTCTGAACAGCAAAAGAAAACAACAACAAAACAAAAAGCAACCAACAAAATGGAAGATGATGCTTGCAAACAACAGCTCTGACAAAGGGTTAATATCCAAAATATATAAAGAATTCATACATCTCAACACCAAATAAGCAATTGAGTTTTTTAAAAATTGGCATTGGACCTGAACCGACACTTCTCCCAAGAAGACATACAAATGGCCAACAGATGTATGAAAAGATGCTCAACTTCACTAGCTATTAGAGAATTGCAAATAAAAACTACAATGAGACACCACTTAATACCTGTTAGAATAATTATCAATCCTTTATATTTCCAAAATTATTCACTCAACTCTTTTTATGCCCCCTATGCCATAGCCAGGGCTTCTAAAACCACTTAGAAGCTGATAGCTCCCAATTCAAATTTAACTTACCTTTAAATTTCCCACTCAAAATTAACTGTCTCCCACATCTTCATCCCACCTGAAAGGAACTTATTTTTTCTTCTTTTGCCCTTATTTCAATCCATGACACGCATCACAATAATCCAGAGCTTTGGGAATCCTCCTTTATAACTTCTTTTTTTTTATCCTTGACATCCAGGAAGTCACCAAGTCCTGTCAAATTGCCACCTACATATCTCTCTAATAAGCCTTCTGCTTTCCATCAGCAGTGTCACTCAAATTTCACTAAGAAGTTTTTTGTTTTTTTTTAGCTTATCATGGTTCTTGCTTAGCCATAAATCTAAAGTCATTTTCCATGTAGCCCATACTAATATTATGAATCAGAAATATAATTTGCCAATTATAATTGTTTAGTTTGCTTAGTACATATGGCATATTTAGGTTTAGCTTGTTTACCTAATACATAGAGTATACTTACCAATCACCTATGTGCATGTGAAAAGACGCAGGGTTATCACAATAAATAAGGTAGACATGACCGAGTCTCAATTTTTTTTTTAAATATATTTTATTGATTTTTTACAGAGAGGAAGGGAGAGAGATAGAGAGTTAGAAACATCGATGAGAGAGAGACATAGATCAGCTGCCTCCTGCACATCTCCCACTGGGGATGTGCCCCCAACCCAGGTACATGCCCCTGACCGGAATCGAACCTGGGACCTTTCAGTCCGCAGGCTGATGCTCTATCCACTGAGCCAAACTGGTTTCGGCGAGTCTCAAACTCTTAAAGGCTTTCAAAATCACTTCTAAAGACCATATAATGGAAATCCCTGGTTGGCTCTTGTCAAACTACTGAAAAAAAATTGGGAATTATACAGGGTGAGCTTTATTTTCCTTTGGCTTTTTGCCCCTGAAAGGACTCCGCAGTGCATGTGTGGCTATATAAAAGGCAGAGAGAAATGATCTGGTGTAAGAAGCTCAGGGCCGGGGGGAAAAAAATGGAGACATATGTAATACTCTTTGTAATACTTTAAGCAATAATAAAAATAAATAAATAAATAAATAAATAAATAAATAAATAAATAAATAAATAAATAAAATTTTTAAAAAAAAAACAAAAAAGAAGCTAAGGGCCCAGGCTGCCATTGTGATAGTCACGGGAGAGTCAGGCACTTAGTTAAAGGTGGAGATGTCTCTCACCAACGACCTTTTAAGTTCCTAAAATAAATTGACATCTTCCCATTTCCAGTATTTGATTCAAAGTGCTCAGAAACACTTCTAACGTCTTTCATTGAGGACATACTCTTAATTAATATTGTGACAGAAAGTAGTTACCAATTGAAATGTGTTACTTTATATTAAAAAATAATATTCTACCATGACTGGATTTTTGTTTTGATAATACCCTTACCTACTTGAAATATCTTAAAAATACATTTTTTAGATGGAAGTCTTTGGCATAATTTTGGTGATTGTAGGATATATATGTCCTCCTGCATGCACCACTCAAATTGATATCATCGTTAGACACAAACATTGGCCTTGGCCACACTCTGCTGTGTCCCTGGCTCCTGATGTACGGCTCTCACTGGCCGCTCATAGGTAGTTCCCTGGGCAGGTGTTATTGCTTGGATACACTCCTTTACCTTGACTCAACTTGTTTGTTTTGTTCATGTGTGTTTTTTTAAATCCTTACCTGAGGATATATTTTTTTTATTGATAGAAGGGAGGGAGGAGGGGGAGAAAGTGAGAGAGAAACATCGATGTGAGAGAGACACATGGTTGGTTGCCTCCCCTATGGGCCCCAACTGGGTCCAGGGATCGAAACAGCAACTGAGGCATGCTCCCTTGACCAGGAATTGAACCCATGACCCTTCGGTCTGAGGGCCGATGCTCTAACCACTGAAAAATTGGCCAGGGCTCGTGTGTTTACTTTTAATTTGCTAGAGTGAAAGGCAATGCAGGCATAACTTAGGCAAGTTTCTGGTAAATTATTCTTTAGTTAAAATTATTTTTTTAGAATATTATTTTTATGAAGAACAGTTGAAGAAAACAAAATATATTTAAAAATCTAGTTCAGAAGGCATAGTAGGTTTATATTGAGAGGTTTTTGAAAGAGGTGGTTCACATTCATATTTCACTTCAGTAATTAATGGCTAACTATTATGTTCAGGAAAGTTCTAGTAGATGCTGGGACTATAATAGTAACATAGATGCTATTCATGTTCTTCCAGAGTTTAACGCCAAGTAGATGAGGCAGATAATGAAAAAAAAAATAATTAAAGTGTAGTAACAGTTAAGAGAAGGGAATTACAGTGAATACAATTCACACCAAGGACACTAACTTCCTGATGAAAGACTTCCTGGAGAAAGGGACTTCTGAGCTGTGGTCTAAAAGGTGAGAAGCCAACAAGACAGATCAAGAATTGAAAAAAGCAGGGGGAACCACTTATGCACAGGCATGGAGCAGAGATGGTGGGTCTATGGGAATGATGGCAGTTACCCCAGAGAAGTGGTAGAGGCAGTCTAAGCAGGTACACATACACAGCAACAGAAAGGCCCGAGGAATAAAATAGATTGGTGTGTTTAGAGATCTGCAGGTGACTTGGTACCATAATAAAGTATATCAAAATAATGTTATGCGTTTTAATAGTTTTATGAAGTCATACATGAATAAAGAAAGTAATAATCAGAATTTTATTTTTTTTCAGAAATTTATTTTAAATAAAGAGATTGATTTGGTTAAAACTACACATTTCTTATTCTGAAATTCATGTGTCAGGGGAATGAAGTTAAAACAAAATAAATCAGTACACACTTACGGTTGTAGAAGTTCTATGTGCTAAGAGATTCCTTAAAATCGACATTGTGTGGAACACACACAAAATTGGTCTTTGATGATTACTTTGTGTAGAGTCTTCATTTATCAAATTCTCTTTTTGAAGAAGAAAGTTTCCTACTTTTTTATCTTTTGTTTACTTGGATGGGATCAATGGCATGGTAATTACAAATAAATAATATAAAACCTTCAATTTCAAACTTGAACTCCTTCTCAAAGCCTGGTTAAAACAGTGCCTTAGCTAAATCAAATGACTTATTCCAGTCCATGGATTCATTGATTTGTGAGAATCTATTATTCTCTAATTTTGTAATAGAGGACACCATCAAAATAAAAATGTCATGGCTGGACTTAAGCAGAAAGAGCAATTTTAAGTTTTGAGGTGTGATTTCAGCCCCAGTGACTAAGCTTTTTATTTTTATTTTTTGCAGCCATTAACTAATTTCATCTAAGTTTTAGTCAGATTTGGGAGGACCTAAAGATACAATTTTTTGTTGTTAATTTATGAATTATTACACTAATGTGAGAAGCAGAAGTAGTATTGGGTATGAAACATTGGTTCAAGGTATCTTTTTTCCACGGTGCTTTCATTCTTAGTTTGCAAACATTGATGAGGGACACAAACATGAATGAGTAGCCAATGACTTGAACGATAAAAATATATATAGTGCTGCAAGTCTTTGGAGGAAAGGGAGGTTGACATTTTTGCTCAGCATAGAATTTTCTTTTTTTCTTCTGTTCAAGTCACATATTCACACATTTAGTAAATTTTTAAGAATGTGTATGTACTAAATGCAAAATTCAGTGGTAGATATTGAAGATGCAGAAATGATTTGAAACTGAAAGAGACATTAAAGTAATGGTTCTAAATATTGGGGAATCCATTGGCTCATTTGCAAAGCTGGTAAACACTGTGGATACAACATCCACACAACAAGTTCAGGGGATCCGTGAATGCTTTGAGGTCTACCATTTGTAAATCCTGTTTAATGATTTCTTAATTTCCAGTTTTATTCATTTTTTAAAATTTGCCAACACACTCAAGGTTTATTTAAACCTTATTATGAGGGTTAACTTTGTTTACACAATTTACCCTCTTCCAAATTAATATTGGGCCAGATCTTCCATACACACCTTGAGCTGAGAAATATATTGCTGATATTAGAGAGCCAACCTGCTCAGTAAAATGAGCATGAGCGCCATCTAATGTCCAAATGGAATAAATGTTGGTAACAACAGTAATATACAACAGGATTTAGGGTATGTACCAGGGGTGGGCAAACTTTTTGACTCGAGGGCCACAATGGGTTCTTAAACTGGACCGGAGGGCCGGAACAAAAGCATGGATGGAGTGTTTGTGTGAACTAATATAAATTCAAAGTAAACATCATTACATGAAAGGGTACGGTCTTTTTTTTTTTTTTTTTTTAGTTTTATTCATTTCAAACGGGCCGGATCCGGCCCGCGGGCCGTAGTTTGCCCACGGCTGGTATGTACCAAAGGATTTAGCATTATTACCCTTTGGTTGGTTGATTGGTTCCTTTCTTTCCAATATTCGTGAATTATTATTTTTTATACTATCACCTTCAGTTCTTTTATTCCATATAACAACCCCTTGAGTTAGTTTTTACTGTCTCAATTTTAAAATAAAAAACATTTTTAGAGATAAGAAACATTTGTAAATTTGTCTTTTTGTTGATGGAGGAGCATATGATTTACATTTTAAAATAATTTTTATATTTTATAATAGTTTTGTATTTTCAGAATAATTGTGAAAATAGTAGAGTATCCCCAAATACTCCACACCCAGTTTTCCCTAAAAAGTGGTACTATTTTTATAATTAATGAACCATTATGGATATATTATTATGAACTTAAGTTTATATTTTCTTCAGGTGTCCTCAAATTTTTTCCTAATGTTCCTTTTTAGGTTCCAAGATTCCTTCTAGGAATCTGCATTACCTTTAGTAATTGTCTCCTTATGCTTGGTTATGACAGTTTGATATACACTTGATTTGGTGTATATTTGAAGTTTCTTTTAGCCTTGATACTTTTCAAAGTAATTTAAATTTTTTTTCTCAGAAAATACTTTTAAGTGGATTTTCATAAACAAACTAGAGGCCCAGTGCACGGATTCGTGCACTGGTGGGGTCCCTCAGCCTGGCCTGTGCCCTCTCGCAGGCCTGCAGGGATCAGACGAAACCAGTGGTCCAACATCCCCCGAGGGATGTAGTAGTGCACTAAACAGCAGGCAGCCAGGGAGAAGCCCAAGCCCGGGCCGGGCACCGTGCCACTTCCGCTCACCCCAGCCCTGCTGCACCTGCTGCCCAGTAGTGCTGCTGCAGAGGTGGGAGAGGCTCGTGCTGTAGCAGCTGCGCTTGCCAGCTGTGAGCCCGGCAGCTTCTGGCACCCATCTGTCAGCTGAGCAGCACTCCTGCTGTGGGAGCTCACTGACCACCAGGGGGCAGCTCCTGTGTTGAGCATCTGCCCCTGGTGGTCAGTGCATGTCACAGGTTGACCGGTCGTTCGGTCGTTAAATCGCTTAGGCTTATATATATATATAATCATTATGCATTTTTCGTCTCTATAAATGAAAAAAGGAAGAATTAAGAAAGAGAACTTCTAAGACGTAATGATACACTAATTCAGTGGAAGCCATAAGACTTATGTTTCCTTTTGGGTTCTAGTCCTCGCCGGTTGTGCTCTATACCAGGCCTTTACCCTTTGTGTGTCAGTTTCCACATCTGTGGGATGAGGTGTGGGAACCAGAAAATTTCCCAGACCTTATACTATCAGAAAATAAATAAAAAATGATCACCATTTTCCTAGTAAAAGTTAACAGTCCTAGTGTTTCACATAGGATATGAATGAATGCTTATTATATACCATTCTAAGCGGGCACACATTATTATCTGCAGATTGTAGATGATGAGTTTTAGGGAAGTAATTTCCCTGGGATCACATAGCAATTAAGTGATGGGTCAGATTCTGAAGCCTATGGCACTTCCAAATAGACAGCGTTCCTTTCAGCTTCTGCCATGTTGGTGCGAGGGCTCCTCTCATGACCACACTCCAAGATGAAAAACTTGGGACGCTATAAAATGCTATAATAAGCCTGGGTTGCTACCCACCCCAAAACAGATGTGCTTAATTCCACAGGAAACCTCTGTCTCCAGCCAACTGAAATGCGTGGTCTGAGGTGTATTCACAGTTCTACCCCACTGGTTAATATTTTAATGAAACGTGTGTTTCTGTTGCTTTGAAAAGTCTTCAGGAAGCATAACTAATGATAGTAGCCAGTTTTTTTAAAGATTGGAGCCCAGCTTGGAAATCTGTGAGAAATATATGAAAATATATTTTGAGATTTCAGCTAATATGCCATAAGCCTTATAAATCTATTGATTTAAAAATAAATTGCTGCTTTTATTAGTAATAAAAATGTCTTCAAAGATATATAGGAGTATTCTGTCTCCTGGGAGCAGGATAGAATAATATGCTGTTGTTGTTTGTTTTTATGTTTCTAAAATTTGAAAGGGAGGGAGGGCCCTGGGTGGTGTGGCTCAGTTGGTTAGAGCATTGTCCTGTGCACTGAAGGGTAATGGGTTTGATCCTGATCCTTGCGCACACACGAGGCAACTGATTGATGTTTCTTTCTCACTTGGATGTTTCTCTCTTTCTTTTCCTCTCCATTCCTCTCTCTCTCTCTCAAATCAATGAGAAATATATCCTTGGGTGAGGATTAAAAAAGTAAAAGAAGATAGAAAATAGAAAAAAATAAGCAGGGGCATGGAGGGATTGAGCAAAAAAAAGAAAATAAAGAGAACAGTGTGGTGATTGGGATGGTAGATGGAAGTGGGAAGGGGTATGAAAAAACAGAAATAAAAATTTTAAAAAATAATAGAAGAATAAATAAACACATTCAAAGGTATATATATATATATATATATATATATATATATATATATATATATCACATACATATTTATATGAAGGAATTTACACAATGCTTGTTGGCTAAAACCATTTGCTGGGAAAGAATAGAGCTATGTAAATTAGTTGGCCCCTGCAGTATTGATAATTTGTAAATATATCTGAAATTTAACATTCTATATTTGTAGTTGGTTCTTGAACTTTGGATGCACCTTAGAAACCCGAGCGAGGGTTAAAAGTCCCAATACCCAAGCCTCATTCCATATGCGTTAAATCAAAATCTCTGGAAGTGAGATCCAAGACAACAATTTTAAAATTCCCTGAGTTGATTCTCATGCATAGCCAATGGTTTTTACATTGTAACTCAGGAGTATAATGTTGTTATTGCATTTCTACTCTCAAAGGTAAACTTGTCTAAAGGTAAACTATTTTTATAATAGATAAAACAGTTAAGGCTTACCAAAACAGGTAATAATGATTAATGTTTAATAATTAAAGTCATTTTTAATTTCTTTTTTTTAGCTTAAATACTTATCAAATACATTGATTTCAGTCAGAAATAATAGAATTTTTAAGACATTAAACGAACTAAATTTTCCCTGAAGAAGTTCAGTTATCATTAAGAATGGACATCATTTTAATATATACCATTTTCTCACAGAGGAACTTTTGTTTGTATTAAGTAGTCTCTAAGTGGAAAATCATACATTTACAAGATCTATTTTTAGTTTTTATAAAATTTCAAAATAATGATTTCAATATCTAAAATTTTGAAGGTGATATTTGTTGACCATATGTATAGTCTTTTCTTATAGAATAAGATTTCTGTCTTAGTTGGTAAGATTTCAAGTTCCTTGAAAGAAGAGAATAAAGTCTAATTCCTTTATATCATCCACAATGCAAACAAAAGGCACAGAATAAAGAAGCTATAAAATATATAATGTGACATTTCCTGCTGCTCCCCTCCTGCTTTAAAAATCACTACAGTGATCGCAGGCTCAGACTGACAATCTTAGGACACAAGCAAGGTCTGGGAGCTTTTTATGAAAGCCTGTATTGCACAAGGTAATCTATAATAATAAAAGCATAATGTAATAATTAGACCGGACATCCTTCCAGACATCCTTCTGTATGAAGCTGGGGCTGTGAGGGAAGCCTAGGTCCCAGGTGCCTGCTGGCAGTTGGAGGGAAGTCCGGATCCCGGGTGCCAGAGGGAAGCCAGTGCCAGCAGCCGGGGGAAGGAAGGCCTACTCTTGCACAAATTTTGTGCACTGAACCTCTAATTTAATATAATTGGGCCTTCTGAAAGCAAACAGAAATGCAAAGAAATATAATAATATTGCAAAATGCTTTGCTAATTTTAGAAAAAAAGTGCTTTACACATATCTTGCTTAAAATTAACAATACTATTCAGCATTGTGTTTACCTTTAAATTCAAAATGACAATCTCTCATCAGAAATAGGCCTGAATTTTTCAGATAGCTTACTTTCTTTAAAAAGAGAAATGTGTCTTATTTCTGCTTCTAGTCAATAGAGTAATAGGGACTGGATTTATACTCCCACCTTAAACAATTAAAAATCTGGGCAAAATATACAAAGAAACAACAGTTTTCATGATACTGGACACTAGGCAATGGAAGACAGAGATAGGAAAAAGTTAGATGAGATGTGATTTCCCTGGCGTATTGCCTTGGGAGATATCTATGCTGTGGAACAGGGTGGAGCAAATCAAAAAGTACCCAACAATCTCCCCGAGTTGAAAAAATGGAGCAAAGAGTATGGTGAGACCAAGGAGGCTAGCGGTCACACACAGTTACCAGCGAGGAATTTGTGGCACAAAGGTTACCAGGTATCTTCTCAGAGGCCTCCTGTATGTTCTGCATAGCACTGATTACTGTGTGTATGTGAGAAAATCACTGAGCCCAGTGGAGGAAAAGCCTAAAAGAATTAAAGGAAAAAGTTCATGGCACTCACACAGAACTTAGAAAAAAATGCCTGTGCCCATCTGGAAGATTGGAAACCCACACATATCATGGGCCTGGAGTAGACAGTTCTTATGTCAGTAGTGGCGAATAACTAGCTGTACATGGAATATTGCTCAAGATTAATCTAACAATTCTTAAAAAGCAAGACTTGAAAGGAACAAACTGCTTCCAAGTAACCTGACTGTATCTTAGGACAAAGCTCAAGAATATTTATAAGACTATAAAAATATTTGACACCCAGCAAAATCAATTCATGATATCTAACACCCAACTAAAAATTACAAGACATGGAAAAAAGCTAGAAAATATGTTCCATAATGATCAGAAAAATCAATTAATCAAAACTGGTACATGAAAAATATTAGAATTAGCAGATAAGAAAATATTAAAAAGTTATTTAAACTGTATTCCATATGTTAAAAAGTTAATTTGGCATCTTACAGATAAAAAGAAATCCCAAATGGAACTTTTAGAGAAGAAAATCACAATGATTGAGATGAAAAAGATACTGGATGTGATTAACAAAGATTACACATTACAAAAGAAAATATTAGTAAATTTGAAGACATTGCAGCAGAAATTATCCAAAATAAACAGAGAGAGGGGGAAAAAAGCATTGTAAATGAACAGATTATCAGTAAATTGCGGAAATATTTCAGGCATCCTACTAAATATGTAATTAGCTTCTCTGAGAAGGCAGAGTGGATAGATAATATATTTGAAGAAATAATAGTGGATTTTTTTTCTCAAATTTGGTGAAAATTATAAAACCTACAGATCTGAAAGACTGAACAAATCCCAAACACAAGAAACATTAAGAAAACAGCATCAAAGAAATCATAACTAAAGTTTTTCAAAACTAGAAAAATTTAAAGTAGCCAGAAGAAAAAGATATAAAAATGCTCCTTGACTCATGATGGAATTACATACCAGTAAGTACTTCATAAGTTAAAATATTATAAGTTGAAAATCCATTTCATACACCTAACCTACCGAACATCATCCGTAGCCTCACCTATTAAAACATGCCTAGACCACAATATACAAAAGATGCTGGCAAGTATACTGTAGAGTATCAGTTGTTTTCCATGTGACCATGTGCCTGACTAGGAGCTGCAGCTTGCTGCCCAGCATCATGAAAGAATATCATACCACATATTATTGGCCTAGGAAAAGAAAAAAAATTCAAATTTTGAAGTAGAGTTTCTACTGGATGTGTATTATTTTTGCACCATCTTAAAGTCCAAAAATTTTAAGTCGAGCCATCATAAGTTGAGAATGATATATATATATTACATATGGAGGAATTAAGATAAGCATGCCAGCAGATTTTTCATAAGAAACAATGCAGAGAAGGAGACAGTAGAGCACATCGCTAAAGTACCGGAAAAAAATATTAACCTAGAATTCTCTACCCAGTAAAAATATCTTTCAGATATGAAAGCAAAATAAAATTTTTTTCAAACATAAAAACTGAAAGCATTAATTGCCAGTAGACTTACAGCTAAAAAAAAGTTTGAGGAAGTCTTTTTTAGACAGAAGGAAAATTATACTAGATGTAAATATGGATCTAAACAAAAGAATGAAGGTTACTTTAAAGGGTAACGTCAATACTCACACCCTGGACTTCTGTTATCTATCTTACCACATCATGAGTTGGAACATAAGGATGCTCCTGACCCAGCTTCAAGTTTTCTAAAAAATATAAACAGGGGTGTCCCCAAAAATGTATACACATGGATGATTATAAATTCAGTGTTTATTAACATTGTTCATTTTCAAAATTTGAAAGATCTACAGAAATGAATAATTGTTTTTGTCAATGCCTGTTTCAAACTGATGACCATTCTGGTCCAGGCACCTCTGATAATACAAAGCTATAGAATCACAAACATCAAGAATCATTTCCTTTGGTATTATTGTGCCCCTAATTTGTCAACTATTGCCAGTTTTGTACCATAAACTTTATCTTTTATGTGTCCCCATAAAAACAAAATCTAGTGGTACTTTAGGATAAATTTTAGTCTGGCTTCACCCATTATTTCAAACCACTTAAACCTGAAAAGGAGTGAAAATTAAGTGAGTTATCAGATATGAAGTTATATATACCTTTTGAGGGGACACCCTGTATATGACAAGATATGAAGAGGAACACAGTGATAAGAACTTGCTACCTGACTGAACAAGGGGAACAGAGTTAGCTGCATAGCAACCTGGGCCACTCATCTTAAATAAGTTTTCAATAATGAAGTTACTAGGAGACTAATAAAAGTCTGTAGTTTTCGGTGTCTATATTTTAGGTTTTAACTGATACTGCAGATTTGGTTATTTTGGTATAGATCAAGGGTATACAACGTCATTACTGAAACCTTATTTAAGTGTATATTAACTGCACCTTGAGAACTCCTTCAAGGCATAGACCAGACTAATGTTTATCAGATTCTCAGAGAATAAAATATACAACACTTATTTATAATTGAAATAGTTGTTTTTAAAGCTGTTATATTGTACCTTTTACATTAAGATCTTTATTGTACTCAGGTTATTTTTCCACACGAAGACACAGTTGATACAGAATATCCCAGTGCAGTGGTTCTCAACCTTCTGGCCCTTTAAATACAGTCCCTCATGTTGTGACCCAACCATAAAATTATTTTCGTTGCTACTTCATAACTGTAATGTTGCTACTGTTATGACTCGTAATGTAAATATCTGATATGCAGGATGGTCTTAGGCGACCCCTGTGAAAGGGTCGTTAGACTGCCAAAGGGGTCGCGACCCACAGGTTGAGAACTGCTGCATGAAAATGCCATATTTTTTCTAACTAATTTGAAATGCCAACTGTATCATATATCAATCACCTATATATGCATTGAAGTTGGGGGGGGCGCTATTTGTTTTATTAGTCTATGTCTCTGTGCATCAATATTATAATATCTGTGTACTAATTAAATGTTTATACAAGACTTGATGTCTCATAGGGCAAATATTTCATCTTTTTCTTCTTAAGTATATCTTGGTTCCTCCTAATATATTGAATTTCTAAATAAATTTTAGAATCACTTTTTAAAGAGTAGATGACGAGGTTATTAGGACCTCAGCTAGATCACATTGGTGTTAACCTGTCTTATTGTGGATTGATACATGCAGAAGTCTCCAGTCTGATGAGCAGGGTTAGTCTAAGAGTAGCATTTTATTCTCACAACTATAGCAGCAATAGCACACATGGTATCAAAAAGCTGACATGGCCCACCTAGTGGACATCTAGGGACTAGATCTCCTCCTCATTTCCCAGAATTAGCATTTTCCACGTGGTCACCATTAGCTTTGGTTATTGGGGGTAGATCATGGGTATACAACTTCATTACTGAAACCTTATTTAAGTGTATATTAAGTGCCTATTGAGGGCTCCTTCAAGGTGTGGACCAGACTAATATTTATCATATTCTCAGAGAATAAAACATACAACACTTATTTTACTCTTCAGGGTTTCAATCGACTCTTATGGACAGACACCAGGGTTGAATGCTGTATAACTCCATTTTAATACCATGTTGGGGAATTTAGACAATTTAGTCAACTTTCATCACTTACTGTTGAGTGTCTACTTTGCTCTTGGTACAGAACTAAGTGTTGAATATTCAGCAATATGGAAATACATATGGATTCTTCTCTCATGGGAAAAGATCCAACATTGAAATATAATAAACAGAAATATAAATATTTAATTTATAATTGTGTTTAAGGCTATGGAGGGGAAATGTGGTTTTATGTGAGAATAAATAACTGCAAGGAGAATAATACATTTTTCATGTATAGAGCATTTAATGTACAAATGAAACCTGATTTAACTTGTAACATAACTAGATTTATGTAGCAAATTAAACGTAGTTTTAATAAGTCCACTTATTCATTTATTTCACAGCATCCATGTTTATCCAGATATTGGGCTCACAATAACAACCAAGGCCTTTGAGGAGTTCATTGTTTGAGTGCATAATTAGCAGTACTTCTCATTAAAATAATTGCATACCAAATGAAAACATAATATATCCTTTTTCTTTTTTTTTTAGATGAGGATAGGCATTCATTCAGGCTCTGTGCTGGCTGGAGTTGTTGGGGTAAGAATGCCACGATATTGCCTGTTTGGAAACAACGTCACTCTGGCAAGCAAATTCGAATCGGGAAGCCACCCTCGGCGCATCAATGTCAGCCCCACCACTTACCAGTAAGTGTTCTGGTTCCGTCCCCTGGTCTTTGACACTGCCTTGGGCTAACATCCTATCATTTGTAAGACCCTGTTCTTTTTCTTGATTCTGTCATTACCTAAGATAATATCAGTCTATCTGCCCAGTCTGAAAGGTAGCAACTGTGACACAAACTTTTCTTCCCACCTGAGAGAGTTCATGGGAAGCCTCACTTGACTGAGAGGTAAATACATTTGTCATTTCCCACAGTCTCTGTTCTTCTGAGGTATACCTGCTTAAAATATATGAGAGCAAAGGTTAAGGGTTAAGGTTAAAGGTTAAGGTTACACTAGAAACTCTAATATTTTCAAAATGTTCCTCAATGTTATGAAAATTAAAGGAATATGATAGAGAAGGTGGTTTGTCTGTTTTTCTTTTGAATATGAACATAAATAAGGACTCTCTCCAGTGAAATATATACTGGGTACAGAGTAAAACTTTAAACTCCATTTCTCATAAAGGTCTTATTTCACAATTCTACACTTTTTGACAGCTGAATTCATCCTTATTTTGTGCCTGGTAGATGTCCTCTCACCCAGTAGATATTAAGTTCATATGGGCAGTGGCCACGTCTGTTTGGCTCATTATTATACACCCAGAATTTACCAACGTTTAGCACTCTATAAATATTTACTGAACTAATGGATGAATGCATTGATAAGATGGACTTCTCCAGAATAACAAAATAGTATGACTATCTCATCCCTGTAGACTTCTGCTTTCTGATAGGCATTGTGTGCAAGCTGTTCAAATAGTCCCATGATTTGGGTAACTTAGAAATTATTGTAAAACTGTAAAGTAGAAATAGTGGTCATTGCCTTTTTTAAAAAAGATTTTTTTTATTGATTTTTTTGAGAGAGAGGAAGGGAGAAGGAGAGAGAGAAACATGGATTAGTTGCCTCCTGCCACCCCACCTACTAGGATCAAGCCCATAACCCGGGCATGTGCCCTGACCGGTAATCAAACCTGCAATTTTGGGACGAAGCCCAACCAACTGAACCACACAGGCCAGGGTGATCATTGATATTTGTTATTAACATGGCTACAAAAAAACAAACAGAAAACCCTCAAGCAGGAAATCTGAATATATAGGTAACAAAAATTTGATTATAATTTAAAAACAACAACAATGGAAACAAAGATAGACACATTGAGATGCCATGTAGAGATAGCTTCTCTGACTGGCACCAAATCATGTAATTCTTCCTAATGCTTTATAAACCAATTTTTACATTTAGTCTGTCCTCAAACCTTTTCCTTGCTCTTCCCTGTGTTCCTCCCTCCTTTTCTTTTTTCAACAAATGCTTGTTGAGTACCTACTATATTCCAAGCACTACGATAGGCACTTTTGAATATGAACATAAAGAAACTGGTTTGGCTCAGTGGATAGAGCGTCGGCCTGCAGACTAAAAAGTCCCAGGTTCGATTCCGGTCAAGGGCATGTACGTGGGTTGTGGGCACATCCCCAGTAGGAGATGTGCAGGAGGCAGCTGATCGATGTTTCTCTCTCCTTTCCTCTCTGTAAAAATCAATAAAATATATTTTTAAAAAAATAATGAACCTCATAAGTTTGATCTCTGCCCTTGAGAAGGAGACCACGGACTAGATGTTGGATGGGCCCAAGTAAACAATTAATTAAATAGAATGAGAAGGAGGTCAAGAAACCCTGATTAGAATATTAAAGTACGAGAAGGGGTGGACTAAAATGAGGAGGAAGAGATAAAGCTGGTAAGTCAACTTAAGGGGTTTCAACCTAACCCTAAGAGCAGCAAAGGACATTGGAGAGTTTTTGTGTGTTTTTTTAGTTTTTTTTGCTCCAAAGTGACTTTTTATTTGTTTACTTATTTACTTCTTTTATTTTTTTCCATCACTATTTATCCGCACTATGCCCTCCTCCACTTCCACCCTGCATTCACCACACTGTTGACCATGTCCATGACTTTTCTTTTTTTCTTGTTTGCTCAATCCCTCCACACCCTCCCAATGCCCTTTCCCCTCCACTCCTCCCTCTCCCCCACAGACACACCAGAGCTGTCTGCCTGCTCTCTATCTATGAGTCTGTCTCTATTTTGCTTGGTAGTTAGTCTGTCCATTAGATTCCACATATGAGTGAAATCATATGGTGCTTGTCTTTCTCTGGCTGGCTTATTTCATTTAGCATAATGAAGCGTTTTAAGCAAAGGAGTGACTTGACCAGATTTGTACTTTAAAAAAATCACTAAAGTTACAGAAAGAACAGATTAGGAGGAGGGGAGGAGTAGTAATCTAGTGATTGAGAGGAGTCACCATATCCCCATTTCCTTGATTACTGAGATCTTAGAGTCCCAGCATTTGCTTTCAACTTGTCTTGCCGTGTTTCAGAAGAGTGGTTGGGCTCAATGACTGAACATCCACGTTTATCTGGGATGTCATTAAAAACACGCTGGCCCCTGGTTACGTTTCTAGCAAATTACATATGGCTATATGATTTTAGTATTTGGGTTTGCATATTCTGGATCTTTTTGTGCTTAAGTATTTTCTGTTTGTTCCGTCTACCCAAGTCTATACAGTCCAGCTGCAAAATTGTTAGATTCCACATGGCACAGGTGATTTAGGAACCTACACCAGGATGCTCACAGGGAAGTGCCACGATTGACTCCTGAGGGACATTCTCTATCAGGAGACAAAATTGCACTTTCTTAGAGCACATAAGAATATGTGAAATAAAACTGGAAATTTCCAGCTCTCACGAGCTTAAAACTTGGTTTTATTTCCTGAATCAAATTTGTAGAATATCCAATATAGTCTTGTCATCTTGGAATCTTCAGAGAGGTTTATACTGAATTTATTTTTAGTAAGACTATATGATCATCATAAATTTTGAGAGAGTGAATTATTTGGTTATTATGATAGTTTCTGAATGATTTATTTCAAATACATTTTGCCCAAAATATTTAAGTAGTTGGTTTAATACTTTATTATATTTGCTCCAGTTATTATTTAATAAGAATAAATAAAACATTTCCCTTGGATTTTACTCCCTTTCATTGTGACAAATAACCTAGTAAATTTGGTGTATTTCAAAGTCTAGTGTTTTATACATGAATTTTCTCATATATATATATATATAGATAGATAGATAGATATAGATATATGTGTATATCTATATCTATCTATCTATATATATATAATAGAATTTTATTTTACCTGTTTTAATTTGTGTAAGTGATATGTCACTGTATGAACCTTTCTCTAACTTTTTTAAATTTCATATTTTAAGATTTATCCATATGGAGACATGTATCTGTAGCTCCACATTTTAATTACTGTATTATTGCAATGTATGACTACACCATATTTTAATTTTATTCATGTATCCCTCTATTAATGAACACAAGGTTTTTAAAAATAATTTTTAATTATTAAAAAGTATGTTCCCATGAACATTACTTACCTGTTATTATATAAGTTTGCTACTTTACTTTCAGATGACATAAATAATTGAGTTTTCTACAGGTCATTAGAATTGAAATGATGACCTGTTGTTTATTTCAAAATTAATTTGGATATAAGGAATGAAGATTTTAAAATCAGGGCCATAACTTTTATATGAATGGCCTTCATTTTTCAATAATGAACACAGACCATTTCCTCTTCACCTAGAGCACTTTATTGCTGGACAAAAAGAAATATTTAATGACTTTTGAATTTTCCATGTTTGATGTTTTCATTTCTGTTCAATAAATGTGATGTTTACTCATCTTTGTCTCCACTCATCTGAATTTAAAAATAACGCACACATTACAAATAATTGTCTTTTAGCATCAAGCTACTGATCTGTGAAACTGAAATAATTGCTTATGTTAAGGACAGTTTCAGCAAACTTGGAAATGGCATGAATAATCGAATAATTTGCCTGAGCAAATCATTACTTGTATTTCCTTGTTATTACAAGCTAAAAATGTAGAAAGACTCTTTAATTACTTTGATATGAAATTTTCCTTACACTTAAAGGTTTTTGTTTTTCTCATTTTATAGTTGATCTATTTCTGAACTCTTCAGAATGCCTATCTTTCATTCACTGTGGAAGGCCCCTTCTGTTAAAACCAAGTTGCCTTCTGACCACTGCAGTATTAGCAGCTCACCACATCAGGGGATGCACAATGGAGAAGGATGAGGGAGTGGATAAGTACACAAGCTCCAGAAGCTGAGTGCCTCGGTTGGAATCCAGGCTTTAAAACTTAGTGCCTATGAAATACAACAACTTAACTTAGTATTAAATATGATGTTTGTAAATCTCCTAATACTTGGAGCACAGTAGACATCCATTTATTGCATCATCCTGTTCTTTTCTATGAAGGAATAGACTATCTTATTCCTGCACTTGAGTCTCATATTTAATGAGCTTAGCCACGTTGAATTATGTGTAATAGTGCATTACAGGCCTCATCTGGCAATCCCAAAGATGTGGGTTTGGTAATTTGGACAAAGGCATTTTGAGCTATGACTCAGTACCCAGCTAGTAATCACCTTATTCCTACAAGTTTTTATTAGCTAAGGCATCTTACTGATGACTAAGTCATAATTATGTGAGAAAAACTGTTTTCTTGGCAAATACTCAAATTTAAGTAGCAGTACGTTATTGCATATATGTTAATTAGGTTAACATAAACATTGACTTAAATGACACAAATTTATTATCTTACAGGTGTCACTGTCCACAGCAAGGCTACATTCTTTAACCCAGTGGTTCTCAACCTTGGCCGCACATTAGAATCACCTGGGAATCTTTTTAAAATCCTGATTTCTGGGCCTCATCCTCCGGAAATTCTGTTTCTTTGTTACTAATGTTGTGGCCCCACCCCATAACAAAGAAACAGAATTTCCAGAGGATGAGGCCCAGAAATCCGGATTTAAAAAAGATTCCCATGTGATTCTAATGTGCGGCCAAGGTTGAGAACCACTGCTTTAACCTGTTTGCCTCTTCCAGCCTTTAGAGGCCACCTGCATTCCCTTTTCACAGTTTCCTTTCTGTGCACCTGAAACCTATATAATTTTATTAACCAATGTCACCCCAATAAATTAAATTTAAAAAGAAAGAAAAATAATAAAGCCAATAGTAAAGCATTTCTCTGACACTGTTCACATCTCTTTTTCTGACTCTTTTTCCTTCTTATCTGCTTTTAAATTCCCTGTGATTATATTGGGTCCATTGGATAATCCAGGGTAATTTCCCTCTTTTAAAGTCAGCTGATTAGCAACCTAATTCATCTTTGCTCACAGGTTCCAGGGATTCTGAAATAGAGTTGTTTTAGCCAAGGTGGAGAACCACTGTTTTAGGGCATGGGATGTTATTCTGCTCACAACAAGGGAAAATCTGAGGGTAAGATCTGCCTGGAGCTGTGGTACAACCCTACTTATGCTTTGCACTTAGCCACTCCCCTATCCAGCCCCACCGTATGTCCTCTGATCCGGCGAGCTGTTTATATTGCAGTGGTCAGAGGCAACGGGGTTTCAACAGAAGATGGGTTTTTCACAGTGCATGAAAAATAGGCATTCTGAAGAGTCCAGAAATAGATCAACTATAAAATGAGAAAAGAAAAGCAAGCTTGTGGGTTTAACATACTTTTTAATGTATCAATTATGTAAAAAGAAAAAAAAATCTGAGAAAGAAAAGAACTTTTGCACGATGAATGCTCTGTCTTCTAGAGGATTTTTTCAGGAACTAAAGGAATAGATTCCTGAAAAGGGAAACCGGCTTTAGGACTGTCCTGGTCATTTCATGCTGCTCTTACAAAGTACCGTAGACTGGGCGCTATGGACCACAGAAATCTTTTCTTACAGTTGTGGAGGCTGGAAAGTGGAGGTCATGGTGCCAGCAGGGTCAGGTCCTGCAGGGAGCCCTCTTTGTATCCTCACTCAGAGGAGAGAGGGAGAGAAAGCAAGCTCTCTAATGACTCTTGTAAATGAGCACTAATTCGCAACAGCATGGGTGGAACGGGAGAGCATTATGCTAAGTGAAATAAGCCAGTCAGAGAAAGATAAATATCACATGATCTCACGCATTTATGGAAAATAGTGAATAACATAAACTGATGAATAAAAACAGATCCAGAGACAGAGAAGCATCTTTCAGACTGTCAAACCACAGAGGGAAGGTAGGGGAGGGTGGCGGTATGGGGGAGAGATCAACCAAAGGACTTGTATGCGTGAATATGAGCCTAACCAATGGACACAGACACCAGGGGGGTGAAGGCATGAGTGGGTAGTTGGGGGGCAATGGGGAGATAAGAGCACATATGTAATACCTTAATCAATAAAAAAGTTGAAGAAAATAAAAAAAAAATCACTAATTCTATTCATGAGAGCCCCACCTTCATGGCTTCCTCTAATTGTTCTAATTGTAACTTGCACCCAAAGTACCCACCTTCTAATGCCATCACATTGCGGGGTAGGGTTTCAACCGATGAGTTTTGAGAGGATACAAACATCATAACAATGACTAAATTACATTTCTATATTTAAGAAGCAGTAGAGCCTGCCAGTATAGCTCAGTGGTTTAGTGTCGAGCTATGAACCAGGAGGTCACAGTTAGATTCTCGGTCAGGGCACATGCCTGGGTTGTGTGCTTGATCCCCAGTGTGGGGCATGCAGAAGGCAGCCAATCTATGATTCTCTCTCATCATTGATGTTTCTATCTCTCCCTCTTCCTTCCTCTCTGAAATCAATTATATATATACTAGAGGCCTGGTGCACAAAAACTTGTGCACTCAGGGGGGAGGAGGGGCCCCTCAGCCCGGCCTGTGCCCTCTTGCAGTCTGGGAACCCTCGGGAGTTGGCTTAAGCCTGCTCCCAGGTGGCAGAGGGCAGACCCAATCCCTAGGTGCAGCCCTTGGTTGGGCTCAGAGCAGGGCCGATTGGGGGGTTGGGGCACCACCCCCTGTCACACTCAAGGCAGGGTCGATGGGGAGGCTGTGGCGCCACCCCCTGTCACGCACAGAGCAGGGCCAATCAGGGGGTTTAGGAGCCCCCTCCCCCCGTCACTCACCGAGTAGGGCCAATGGGGAGGTTATGGCTCTACCCCATCACACACAGAGCAGGGCCCATGGGGTGGGGATTGGGGTGCCGCCTTCTATCACCCACAGAGCAGGGCCGATCAGGGGGTTGAGGCGCCGCCACTCTCACACTCAGGGCAGGGCCGATGGGGAGATTATGGCTCTACCCTGTCACACACAGAGCCGCAGGGCAATCAGGGGGTTTGGGCGCTGCCCCCTGTCACACTGATCCCGGTGCCAGGAGGCCTCTCGGCTCCGCTGATCCCGGTGCTGGGAGGCATATTACCCTTTTACTATATAGGATAGAGGCCTAGTGCACAGGTTGGGGCCGGCTGGTTTGCCCTGAAGGGTGTCCTGGATCAGGGTGGGGGGTCCCCACTGGGGTGCCTGGCCAGCCTGGGTGAGGGGATGATGGCTGTTTGCAGCTGGTCACACACCCTTCAGGGTGGGGGGTCCCCACTGGGGTTCCTGGCCAGTCTGGGTGAGGGGCTGACGGCTGTTTTCAGGCTGGTGAGTGACCGAAGCTCCCAACCTCTCCTTTTTTTTCTTTTTTTTCTGGGCATGCTTTAGCTCTCAAGCTTGGCTCCAGCTCTTAGGCCTCCGCTGCTGAAAGCAGGTTTCAAACAATGTTGCAATCCTGCTACCTGAAGCCCGATGGACTAAAGCAGGTTTCTGGGGTTTTGTTTAGCTTCTATATTTGTAACATAGTTGCTTAGAGTTGCAGCTCAGAGGCCTGTAGCAGCAGGTGGGGAACGTTGGAGTCCTCCGTCACTGAAGCAAGCAAGCCTCATGTTCGCTTTAAGCTACCTGGCTGCTGGCGGCCATCTTGGCTGGCAGTTAATTTGCATATCTCCCTGATCAGCCAATGGGAAGGGTAGCGGTCGTATGCTAATTACCATGTTTCTCTTTTATTAGTATATATATATATAATTAAGCAGTAGAGTCCTTGGCTTGAGGAAGAGATTTAGGAGCAGTCCTGAAAAACATGGAATTTTTACAAAGCTGACTGCAGTCTCCTCACTTTGCAATCTGCCCTCAGATGTAGTTACCCCATATAATCTCTTAAAAAGCTGGGCATCCAAGAAGTTGTAATAGTTAGCTTACAGCTATCTTTAGACAACAAGAACCAAGCTTAAAATTCCCAAACAACATTGTTTGTGCTTGAGTTTGGTATATAAATTCCTAGCCTAGGAATCGGGAGAACTGAATCTCATCTTGATTCAGATATTAACTTGCTGTAAAATTTTTGGCAAACCAGTTAATGTTTCTGAGCTTGGTCTCCTCATATCTACAATGAGGAAGACCAAGATGATCTCCAACATATCTTTTACCTCTAAAATGTCATGATAGCAATAGCAAACATTTATTTGAATTACTTATTTTCTCTAAGTAATTTCTCCTCATTACATTTACCATATTTTTCCGTGTATAAGATGCTATTTTTTCTAAAATCCTTAGACTGAAAATCAAGGGGCATCTTATACACAGGAGTCAGCTGCACGGGTGCATAGCTGCCTATACCTTGTCCAAGAGGCTTCCTCCAATCACAAGCTTTATTGTTACTGACGTCAGCTGATGTTGTAATTGGAGGTGGAGGTGGGAGTGCGTAAATGCAACAAGGACTGGAGTGTTCTGAGCCCATAAAGATGTCAAAAAATAAAAAGATAAATACCAGTAAGCGATTGTCTTACTCTGCAAACTTCAAACTGAATGTAATCACCTATGCAAAAGAGCATGGAAATAGAGCTGCAGAGAGACAATTTGGACTTCCTCCCACTGAGTGTATGATCAGAAAGTGGAGAAAACAGAAGAAAAACTCCTTAAGATGCCAAAAAAGAAGAAGAAGGCCTTATGAGGAAAACCAGCAAAATGTTTAAAATATTGACTTTTTAATTTTGGGTTGGAAAAGTGGGGGCATCTTATACATGGAAAAGTACAGTAATCTTCACAGCCAATCTGCGCGTTAAAGGTTGTTGTTATTTTTATTTTTCAGAGAAGAAACAGACTTAGGAAGGTTAAATAAGCCACCAATAACACACAGCTAAATAAGGGTGTGAGTCAGAATTTAAATTCATAGCTGTCTTACTCTACTAGAGCCTGAGTTCTTAGCCAATGCCAAACTGACTTTGGAGTCCATAACTAATGGAAAGGAACAATAATTCTGAATATAACTTGCCGGGTTGTGAGGGTTTCCTCTGTGAGAGAATGGTGAAGAGAACAGTAAAGCCCTAGCTGGTTTGGCTCAGTGGATAGAGCGTCGACCTGTGAACTGAAGGGTCCCAGGTTCGATTCCGGTCAAGGGCACATGTCTAGGTTGTGGGCTCAATCCTTAGTAGGGGATGTGCAAGAGGCAACCAATCAATGATTCTCTCTCATCATTGATGTTTCTATCTCTCTCTTCCTCTTCCTCTCTGAAACTAATAAAAAATATATTTTTTTTTTTTAAAAAGAGAGAGCAAGTAAGGAGCAAGCGGGATCAAAGCTAGGGAGATTCTGTTCTGTTCGTCTGCTTGCAGGACATTTGGTCCGACCAGGTCATCTACCGACCCCATGTACAATTGCCAGAAAGGTTATCGTTGGGAAACCAGCCACGATACAATTACTGGACTAATAAAACATGATCATATTTTTAGTGTATTAATCCTGTAAACTAAAAGTATCAATAGAGGTTATGGGCTATTTGAACCCAGGGACATTTTCTAAGCCTGGGAGTTTTTGACAGGACCAAATTTCTGCTAATCTTCTTTCCCGACTCTGAATATATAAAAATGCCAGGTTTTACTTTTCATTCTCCGGGTAATAAAGAGAAGGTATGTTCTTCCTAAAATAGTTTCCAGGTGTCTCCATATTTCTAACCACATCAGTATCTGTAACTCTGAATCCAAACATGTGGGTATATATGAATAAAGCTTCAAAAAACAGAGGCTGCAAAATTAAACAGAAAACTGTCTTGCTATGCAGGATCTTACTCTATAGGCAATATGGAGGAATGGATCTTTCTAGTATATTGAGATATGCATGGAATAATTGAAGAAAGGTGAAGTAATGTGGGTATATTCTTTGCACGTAAAAGTTAGTTATTAATACTAGTTAAAAGCAATAGCTGGAAAATCTGCTTCTTTGTCAATATAATTATTGTATACTACAGGCCCGGTGCACAAATTCGTGCACTGGTGGGGTCCCTCAGCCTGGCCGGCATCTTGGCCGATCAGGGCCACCTCGCCCAGTCCCAATAGTCTGGACCCCAGTAGCAAGCTAACCTACTGGTTGGAGGTCTGCCCCCTGGTGGTCAGTGCATGTCATAGTGACTGGTCGAGCAGTCGACCAAATGGTTGACCAATGGGTCAGACATTTAGCATATTAGTCTTTTATATACTAGTATATAGATGACTGAGATACTATATAGTAAATACTCCTCTTCCTACTTAATGTGGAAAAGACATCCAACAAACTTCAGGAAATTTCTGTCTAGTAGTTCACCTCTAGCCTTCTGTCTTTTAAAAAATCAAAATGCTCATCTGCACTAGTGACTTGATATTTAAAGAAAATAAAAAGTATTTGGGCTGATTAAAAGGCGGTCCTGTTCGTCTTTTATGTGACTTTATTGATCTTCTTATGGTTTGTAGAAGCACCAAAACAGTAAACATGATATTTTACAAAAGAAAAATAATCAGTAAAGACAAATGACTTCATAATTTTCTGAAAAGGAAAACTTGAGCTGTGCCTCGAGTTATATTTTCATTTTTCCAATTACAGATGGCAACATTAATATTATCCTTCTAACTGCCAATAAAAGTTCCATCTAGCAAAATTGAATGAGATATTTTACTCATTTGGACATTTTTATTTTTTCTTTCTTTCTTCGTCTCCCTGCTGTATCAAATATCATTTTCCCCCAGAAAAATATAATTTTAAATATTGGAAATCATAAGCCTTCCTAATTTTAAAACATAAATCTGGCCTAGTTTTTGACCTTTAGAATATCCCCCCTCAGTCATTCTGTGTATTCACTAGCACCTTTAAGGTCATAATGGTGAAGTATTTGAGGATCAGAATACAATGTTGTGGTTATTTTTATAGTAAAAATTGTACATACGTACCCATTTGTTCACTTCTATAGGACTTAAAGTAGTTGTCAGAATTAATGCAAAAATAAATAAATACTGGCACTTTTTAATAGCTTTTTATTATTTCAGAGATAGGAAATGAAACAGTCTGACAATGTTGGCTTTTTCTTCTTCATGGTTTGGCTGATTATTTGGCATATGATTATTTGGTCCATATGATTCGCCCAGAGGTTGAATGTAGAATATTTCTGGTTCTGTATTAGGGCACATTCCTTACTATGTATGAAGGCTGTTTTTTTTCCCATGACAGTAATGCTAGAAAGTAAATTACCCAGTTTAGTTTTCATAATTTAAAGGCACTGATCTGATTCATATCAATAGTTCTTATATAGGGAACTTCTATTAATTGCACACACAAAAAATGAATTTTTATGAAGTATAAATAGCTCTTTTCTTGGCCATAAATATTTTTATAAATAATGCCAAGTTCAACAAAATTCCCCACATTATCTAAATTACTGTAAAGTAAAAATTTACTAAGATAATTGAGGGTAATCTAAAGCCAGAGGGAAAACCAACCCACATTTTCTTTTCTCTTTCTCCTTTAAAAACGGCACTATTTCAGGTGACCTGGAGGACAGTGTTTATTTTGCAACTACCAAACGATAAAAGACACTTTCTGAATTTTTTTAGATGTTCAAATATTAGCTAAAAAGGCCAAGTAGAAAAGTAACTTTTAGACATTTATTGGCTATGGAACCAATTAAAGTATTTGATTTACAGATCCAGGGTAGAAGAGAGATAAACTAGTATTGTTGAAGTGTTGGGGTATTGTGTAGCATTTAAGGGAGACTTAGGGTTAGCGTGTTCGTGAGTTTCCTGACACATGCTATGTGCTTACTCACATGTGTACTCTATGGAAAGACTTTTCTTCTGATGTTTTCAGTAGATTTCCAAAGTGACCCATAATTCAGAAAACATTACAAATTGCTCCTGGCTAATTAAATAAGTGAATGACCAATAAAAGACATCAGGAGAAGGTAGCTCACACTACCGCTCTGCCACCAATTAGTTTATGACCCTACGTAAGTCACATGAGTAATCTCACCCTCTGCTTCCCAGGAGGTAGAAAACAATTGGGTCTAGATTTCTTACAAAAAGTTTACCCTAAATCCTAGAGTAGAAAAAAGGACATCAATGGAAAAGCAATGGAATCTGAATAGAATCTGTAACTTACATAATAATAATATACTTTTATTAATTTCTTAGTTTTGACAAGTATACCAGGTTATGTAGAAGGTTTATATGAGGGAAAACCAAGTTAAGAATTTAAGGGAGCTCAACTGTATATAGTATCCTTGCAATGCTTCTGTAAACATGAAATTATTTCAAAATGAAAAGTTTATTTAAAAGAATATTACAGCTGTAGCCAGTTTGGCTCAGTGGATAGAGTGTCAACCTGCTGACTGAAGGTTCCTGGGTTCTATTCCAGTCAAGGGCACTTACATAGGTTGCAGGCTCAATCCCTGGCCCTGGTCAGGGTGCGTGCAGAAGGCAACCAATTGATGTGTCTCTCTCACATTCATGTTTCTCTCTCTCAATCTCTTCCCTTCCCTTCCACTCCCTCTAAAAATCAATGGAAAAATATAATTGAGTAAGGATTAACAACACAAAAAGGTTATTGCAGTTCTAACATCGAGTGAGATTGAGAATTTATTTTCAGCCAGCCTGTGGTCGGCAAACTGCGGCTCGTGAGCCACGTGCGGCACTTTGGCCCCTTGAGTGTGGCTCTTCCTAAGCCTTAGGAGTACCCTAATTAAGTTAATAACAATGTACCTACCTATATAGTTTTAGTTTAAAAAATTTGGCTCTCAAAAGAAATTTCAATCGTTGTACTGTTGATATTTGGCTCTGTTGACTAATGAGTTTGCCGACCACTGGTAGACAGTAGTGGGGCTTACATGCTATTGGAGACCCATTGAATGTTTCTGAGTCTGGAAACAACATGATAAAAGGAAAACACAATCAGAGGTGATGTTCCACAGGGAGCAGAATAAGGAAAATTAGAGGAAATAGGACTGTTAAGAAAAGACAGTGTTATTCCTGGCCTGAGGTATGGTCATGAACTAGAACTGTGGCAGTGGAAATAGAAGGAAAACCAATAAAGTATGAACACCTTTACAGAAATAATTACAGCTCAGCCAGCGTGGCTCAGTGATCGACCAGGAGGTCACAGTTTGATTCCCAGATAGGGCAGGTTGTGGGCTCCTCCCCACTATGGTGTGTGCAGGAGGCAGCCGGTCAATCAATGGCTCTCTCTCACCATTGCTGTTTCTCTCTCTCCCTTTTCCTTCCGCTCTGAAATCAATAAAAATATATTTTTTAAAAAGGAAATAATAACGAGGCCAACTGGGCAAAAACATGTATACATTCTACTTATTGTGTGGTCAGTGCTGAGCCTTAAAACTGGAAAGCCATTTTTCTATTGTTACTCATTTTTTTAAAAAATAATCCCTTATGAACTTAGCTTTTTCTTTCAAAATTCTTGCTTTGGGGTTGACATGTAATCAGGCTTCTAAACCAATTTCTCTTTCTCCCTTTTTCTCATATATGTGTATTGTTTTTTAAAGGAATTAGAAAAAGTTTATATCATTATAATTGATATAAATTACATCACTTATATAATTACATATAATGATAACATATCATATATTATATTGGATTTGTTATTGTATTGTTACATTAAGTATATAGGTATGTTTCAGTTTTCCTCAAAACAAAGCAATGCACCATCCAGTAAAAAAGGTCATGAATAACATTATGAGAACGCTTTTTTTTAATCCTCACGCAAGGATATGTTTTTATTTATTTTAGGGAGAGAGAGAGAGAGAAACATTGAAGTGAGAGAAACATTGATCGGTTGCCTCCCTTATGCACCTCTACCAGGGATCGAAACTCCAACCTAGGCATGTGCCCTGACCAGGAATCGAACCTGCAACCTTGTGGTGTACAGGATAATAATCCAACCAACTGAGCCACCCAGTCAGGACAGAGTACATTTCACTATCTAATAAAATAGAGTAATTTTGGAGAAGTCATTTTTTAACTAGAGCATTGAAAGTGGTCTCAATTGGAACTTAATATAATTTTAATTTTAAAAATAGTAAATTACAGTTGACATTCAGTATTGGTTTCAGGTGTACAGCACAGTGGTTAGACATTTATATGACTTACTAAGTGATCCCCTTGATAGAGACTGAATACTTTATCAGTCAGTTCTTCTTACTGTTCTTTTGTGTGTAATGCTCTGTGCACTTGGAGAAATTTCTGCTCTAAATGCTACGCTCTAGAATCATTTTCATCTCTGATGAAAGATTCTCATGCATTCGTCACCCACTACTGAATCAAAATTGCTCTATAATCAGTGTTTATGATATTGGCCAACAGAGCAGTGTTTTCTCTGGAGATCTTACTTGAGATGTTTTCAGATTTGCAAGTCTAAAACTAAAGTAAATGCTAAACCCCACTGAATGTTAGAGCTGTAAATAATCTTTAAAATAAATTAGATCAAAATGTTAGCTGACTTTATCAGTGCGATGAGCTGATTTGCTATTATGCCAGCTGTATAGGCTGGCAGGGTGACCCTAAAATATGAGACCAAATTTACAGAGTTTACCCTCTAACCTGTCTCATCCCAATTTAATAACTTACCATAGATGTTCTCCACAAAAATTAGTATTTCTGAGAAACATCCCATCAAGGGAATTTATAAGGAGTGTGTGCTGTAAATATTGTGCAAGAAGAAGTTAAAAGTTGTTTTTTGGGGGATTTTTTTGAAGGGAAAAGAGTTTGCCTTTCATTTTCTAGCCCCTAAATATTTCTTCAGGCTGACTCGCCTTCTTTACACTGGAGTCATTACAACTCCGTGTGTTCTCTGTACAGTGTACAGTGTACCTAGGCTAATTCCGCTGCTGTTGGTTCAGGAACACCTAAATTATAGAATGCAGAAGCTCCTAAAATTGACTCTGGTCCTAATTTTATTTATTTATATTCAAATTAATGAAGGATCGTCCATTTCCAAAAATAAATGGGCTTCTTTTCTTCCTTTTTACTCTGCCCTTTGTCTTTTATGCAGAAAGGCCAGCACGATGATGAACTTGTTCATAAGAAAGAATTTTGGTTCGAGTAGTGAAAATATGTGAGGCATTATTTAATTTACAAGAACTGATTATAGGTATCTTTTATAAGCTCTCATTTGTCATCTCTTTTTTAAGTTCTGGCTGTTGACATGTAAAAATTTTGAGTGAGTGTTTTAAATTTCAAATCTGTTTGGTATTTAGTCTGTTGAGTAGAGTTTTGAGGCTGTTAAAGGTCAAAATTGATAGTAGCCACAGAAACGAATGGTGCGAAATCATTTTTAGCTATTCAGCATTCCAAAATTCAAGAATTTCAGAGGCATTAGTTTTGACACTGAAATGGGAAACGCACGCCAGAATGTGCACTCCAGCAAACCCCAGGCATGCAGACTATGGACTCCGCAGTAAGCATGCTTTGCCCTTAATATTAACTCAGGGCGTTGCAGACAGAAATGAGCCAGGGTGTCACCGTAGTGCCTCTGAGGCATTTTGCCTTAAACTTTTCAGGATACATATAGGGAAAGTATCTCTTTTTGACAACATGTGTTAACTTGAATTTTCAAACCTACCAAGTGACAATCTTATAAAATTGCCAACAAATCTGCAACTTAAAATTTGCATAAGTTTGGTAACCTTAAAATGCATAAAAATTTGGTGAGATCCTTCTTCACTTTTACTTCATAGCGAGCTCGATTCTTACTTTTCTTATCTGGATGGGAGTTTTATTTCCAGGGAATGAGTCACTGAATTTCATGGGATTTTATGCTGCCTAGCTGACTCATAACTATCATTTCATGGGGCTTATCTTCAAACTGCATCAGGTGTTGGAGCAGTGAAGCATAGAGCAGAAACACAGAGCAGATTAGTTCTTCTCTCCACTCAGGTGGGAAGAAGAAGGTGCATGGAAAAAAATGAAGGAATTACAGAACACTTAGAAAACACAAGGAATCTGCATCTTTAAAAATTTTTCACAACTGTCATCATTCTCCAACACTCAAAGACATAGGAGCTAATGCCATTATAGAGTCCAAATGCATTCCTTAGCAAAAATGCATTCAGATGAATAATCAGCAACAAAGACTTCTAATTTACCACAGCAGATCGACCACCTGGATTTTTCATTCATCTCTTCTGAAACAATAGTAAACTTGTAGTGAAGACAGAAAAGAAATGTAGCCCTCCTCCAGCATGCACATACAATGGTCAGGGGAAACCCACCATGCCACAAAATCTTGCCACACATAAAACTTCCAAACAAATTTCAATGCCTCACACTTACAGACTTTCAAGTATATTAGTCATTTATTGAGTGCCTTTAACAGGAAAGAGGAAATCAAAATAAACAAGCAGACAACACCCCATCCCACCAAAAGACAACAACAAAAATTGGTTGTTGGAGAAAAGGGGGAAATGGGTGCCCAAGAGCCCACTAAGTCAGAGCAGCTCCCTTTCTGCAGTGGTGAGGGAGGAGACCCACCAGCCTCCATGGCACCCCGCGCCCCTCCCATGCTTGGGGGACATTCATTGATCCAAAGCAGCAGTGAATTTTCATCTCAAAAATCAATTTGTAGAAAAACTCTGTTGCGAGGAGGAAGGGTGACAGGCAGGTAAACTAGGATTTGTGTGGCTTCTAAATATTCACTAAATATGTGGCTGAAACTCCCCGGTTGTCCATCAACCAGCAGGGGATTAAGGCCGAGGATTAATTTAAATCTATGAAGGATGTAAGCTTCCATATCAGTCCTGAGTTGCTGAAGAAATGGATTGTTAGGCGGAGCTTGAAAGCCAGCCCCTCAGGGACTTGGACTTACTCTAACATTTCAGAGGGGATCAGAGGCTATGGGGTGACCGGTGTCTAAATCCCTAATCCCCGCATACACATTTGATCATTTGTTCACACCGTGACTCATATCACCACCAGGCAAGCTGTGTGAAATGCCTCATCTGACCTCCTGCACAGCCCACCAGTAACTCATTCAGATGGTCCTACTGGAAATAATCTGGATATTGCCCTTCAGTGTTCATAGCTGTAAAGGCTGCTAAACCCTGGATATCACAGGAGCTTGGGCCCATTCATCCTTGTGTGCTATCCTTTTTATTATTGAAAGGTAACACTGTATTTAGTCATTGATATAAAAATGTTTACTTGGAAAAGAATAAGACCTGATGAAAGCTTGTTGTCTGTGATTTTGGGGCACAGTATGTAGGAGATGTATTTAAATTGTGAGAAGATTGATTTATTATGAAGAGCTTCCTCCCGGCCAAAGTGCAGTGAATTATTTTAAACTTGTGGCATCCAAAGCAGTGCCTGCCCTCTTCTTTTAGTCATTTACAAGTACTTTCATAGCTGTAACCCAGTTTATTTTTCAGTGTCAGAATATTCCAATTATAGCAAAATATCAAGACCTTGGTGAAACAAACCAACCATGGAAGAGAGAAACTGGAGTGCTTAAAATATGAGGCAGGGGTGGGGGTTGGGAAGGGAATGAATATCTGGGAACTTATATGTACACTAGAGGCCCGCTGCATGAAATTCGTGCAAGAGTAGGCCTTCCATCCCCCGGCTGCTGGCACCGGCTTCCTTCTGGAACCTGGGACCTGGGCTTCCCTCACAGCCCCAGCTTTGTCTGGAAGGTCGTCCGGAAGGACCTCCAGTCTAATTAGCATATTATGCTTTTATTATTATAGATATGCATAACTCATGGACACAGGCAACAGAGTGATGAAGGCTTGGGAGGGGCGCACAGGGTGAAGGGCGTCGATGGAAAAACACACAAACAAACAAAGGGGACATCTATAATACTTTCAACAATAAAGATAAATTAAAAATATATATTGGGAGAGAGGGATGTAGCTCTCTCCTATTTGTTGATTATGGGTCCTCAAGGAAACTTGGAAAGATTGAGCTTATGGTCTATTTTATACTCGGTGGAAGTGAACTTCATTGCTCTGCTTCTTGTCTTTTGTACTAAGATCCACAGCCATCATTTCTTCTTTTTTCCTACAGAATTTCCTCCTTTGAATTGTGTCATGTGGGCTACCATATGCTGTCTCGTATTGCTAATTTGTTTCTATCAGTATTTCTTGTCTTTTAAATTTTGTATTAACTCATTCTGGGCATCCCCACTTACTCCTCTCCTTTCAGAGTACAATTTTAGCAGGCAACAGGCACTCAACAAGTGTCTGTTGATGGATGGATATCACTGATTGACACCCACATGTTGCACATCGATAGATGTTCTATTTGAGCGAAACAAAATTGTTGTGGAATTCATTGTTAAATTAAACTATTGTTTAGGGAATCTGAACATATATCTGAAGTGGTTGATGATACAGGATATGTAAAGAAAATCAACATCTGTTAAAACAAAAACGAAGCACCCAGTACTGATGACTTCTGTACTGATTGCTATTGGGCCCAAGCTATCTGGTGGAAAGCTAAAATAATTAGTCTTATTATTTTCTGTAGGGCTAAGCTTGACTAGGATTTACAGATCTGGGTTCCAGTTCCAGTGTCTCCATTGTCTTGTTACTTCCATGAGCAAATCACTGTGATTTATTCTGGATTCATCTTCACCCTCCATATATTTGTCAGAGCAGAGCATGTCTGGCTTTGGCATAGAGCTATCTTATGTGGATGTAATGAGATAAGGCATTTGAAAGAATTTTGAAATGTTAGAATAAGCCTCATTTTCCTATACCCCAAGTTAATATTATCATCATATCCTATTTTTAAAGAAATGGTGAAATAGAACTTCGTTTTAAAATTATTTACAAAGCAAAATACTATTAACTGTGGTTCATAAAAGTAAATATAGATTGTTCATATTATAAGAATTCTTAGTACTACCGTTATTTTCAGAGAATATGTTTTGTCCATCAAGAATGTTTGAGAAGGAATGATTATTTGTTCCTTTTTCTTAGTGGATAAATGATGATCATTGCTTGTGCAATGATCTTACATTTTCACACTTCCTTTGTTCTCCTTCCTCTTATTGCCTCTTTTGACTTTGCCTTCTCTCTGTCACAGTGGCTCCTTTCCTCAACCCACCTCTTCCATTGCATAGCTTGTTAACATTCACCTGTCTTAGGAGGATGCGTTGTTTTTGGAAAAAGCTGATGGGCTTGGCTCCACTATGCCTTCCAAATAAAGTCTAAACTTGTAGTTTAGGATTTCAAAGCTTTGTCTTAACTTACTGTTTCGGCTTTAGCGCTCATTCTGACTTTATTCTGTGAGGGTATCACATGGTTGGAAATGTGTTGATCCTGATCATAATTTTCTTGTTTCTAAACCTTTGGTCTGCTGTACTCCACATTCACTTGTTGGAAGTTTTTGCATCTTGAAATGCTGTCTCTCCGAGGAAACCTTTGTGAGCTTCTGCTACAAATGTTTTTTTTCTCTTCTAGACTTTAGTGCCTTTAATACCTACTTTTCTTAGGGCATCTAGCCCATTCTCTTTTATATGACTTTTATATTACTGTGGTTTTGTGTGTTTATTCAGTAATTATTTTCTGCTCCTTTTATTCCCTATTTCTGTCTCTGTTGATAAAACTTTGAGCTTCTTTGGCTGTGTTCTACTTATCATTATATTCTGAAGTGTCTAGAAGATTTTTCTTGGGCAGTAAGAAGCAGCCCATAAGAGTTGTTGAATTAAATTGAATTGCAGGGCCACATCTTTAGGCATGAGTATCAAACTGAACCATTCATGGGACAGAGTAAAACCAGTGTCAGTGTACTAGCAAAGAGTCTTTAAGTGTGACTGGAAGGGAAGAAGTCAGCTGTTGGACAAATATGCTAGTGAGGTTAGAAATGTGTATTGCCTGGAATCAGCATATATCAGAGAGAGTTGGAATCGTGAATATTGTTCTACAAAGTTAAATGTTTGGTTTACATGGCAGGACACAGGACACACATTTAAAGCTTAGCAGGTGTCTACAAAATATAAAAAGAGTGCTGTAGAATCTGGGCAGATTTAAAAACATAGAGTGTAAATCCTTTGTGTTTGAATAAAAACATGTATTATGCATTTTCCTCAGTTTGTTTAGGGGAAAAAATCAAATTTGAACAGGTATTTTCAAGTAGTACCAGGACCAGCTTTGTTTTTATTATTATTACGATAACATGGAGGGATCTTTCCTGAGACGTAACATTTCCTAGTGGTAGGAATCCCATGAAGGCCACATCTATACAAAGAAGAGAGGTATTAGCAGGAGCACAGTTATTGATTGGGTTCATGAGTCTTTAACGTGTCTGTCCATGCATGTGCATTTCCCCTGCTTATTAGATTCACATTATCTGTATCTTCTTCTTAGATTATTAAAACGGGAAGAAAGTTTCACATTCATTCCTCGGTCCCGTGAAGACCTTCCCGACAACTTTCCAAAGGAAATTCCCGGGATCTGCTATTTCCTGGAGGTAAGGACTGGCCCCAGGCAGCCAAAGCCTTCTCTTTCTTCATCGAGAATCAAAAAGGTTTCCTACAACATCGGCACCATGTTCCTCCGGGAGACAAGCCTCTGAGACGTGCGACAGATCAAAGACTCCTCCAAAAGCACAAGCCCAGAACACGGGGCACGACGGGAAGGTGGCGAGGGGTTCTCTTTCACTGCTTCGTTGGGAACAAACAGCGGACTTTCTGTGATGTCAGGCAATAATCCTAGAAAAAGGCGGGCGATGACTGTCAATTAAAAAACAACTGGAGGGTGGGGGGAACAAGGCGTGTCCATACGTAGGAGTGTTCTTGGTCACATATATATTTTAATTACAGGTATGGGCCCCCTTTCAAAACTAACCGATAAATAGCGTTCATGTTTGCTTGTTTGTCACACATACAGATATCTTTCCCTCTATATTTGTATCACTTTTGACAGCCAGTTTTAGCATATATTCCTACATTTAGTGAGGTGGTATGTGAAGGATATTTTCTAACTTTGTTTTTTCTGAATAGACATTTCATACATATATCATGGCAGTGTGGTAAGCTTCCCAGCAGGAAGAACTGTAACTCAGCAAAATATTTTAGGGATATTACCTATTTTTATACATATCTCTTCTAGATAATTACCTTTCACACAACATGATTAGATGTCCTGAATCTGTCACTGTATGCTTGGTAAATAGTGTAACTCTAACCTATTCTTCCAATATAGTTTTATTTACCTAGAGTCTTTAGTGCTTAGACTTGAGGACACATATAACCAAGAATTTCAGATGCTGAGAAAGAATTGTACATCTGCTTAGTAAATATATCCTGTAGATTTAATTCATGTAACATGGGACCCAGAGCAAATGGAATTTCCTAATAGTAGCTGAGATTAAAGAAAGATCCTTTTTGCCATCTTCTAACAAGAATCAGTCAAACCCAAATGCTCTCTTCACTGAACGCTTTTCAACTTTGCATTCACAAATACAGGTAGTTATTATAAGGTACTGAACTGCACTCTAAAAACAGCAGCCTGCTAAGTGACATGCTCACACTCCCTCACCCCCTTCATGATGGATGACGCCTAAAGCCACTCTCAGGAGTGAATGCCTAGATACTGCCATTAGTGAGAACACTTTTGCCAATAACTTTGTTTCTTCATGTATAATAAAGAGCAAGGAAAAATACCTGTACTGAATGGCTTTAAGATTAAAATACATGTTCATCTTCCGTTGGATTGAGTTGGCTTTTAAATTCAGTGAATTACCTTCAAAACAGTGATTCCCTAACCTTCACTTAGTAATCACCATAGTTACCAATAGGCTTCCATCACATGACCTGCTAAAATGAAGACCAGCTCCCAATAATTAGCACTGCATGAAAATATTATTACAGACTCACCTGAAATTAGGAGCACGGTGTGTCCAGAGATTTTCTATTTTGGATCAGATCTAAAACCTAAGTTTCTATTGAGGTTAATGAGCTGTCAGTATTTTTTCCCTTAAAACCTTAGGGTGTCCATTTTCTTACTACAGTACATACACTCATTAGTAGCTCGTGTCTACCGAATACAACATGTTTCTTCTTCTGGTCAGTGATTTGGGCTGCATTATGATTTGCTTATGGCATAACTCAGCAAAGGAGCATATTAAGAAGTGTCCAATGTAGTCTGCAAGGCTGCTATAGTATATTTAAGTTCTCTAAGTGGGTCGCTAGAAAGCATTTGCATATTTATAAATGCAAAGTATTTGTTATAAGGTGATCACTTGCATCATTGTTGAGCCCTGTCCTCGCCCTGGGGCTTATGAGGACACTCGTGTGTCACTCTTCATGTGGGACGGGACGGGCCAGCGCTCTCCGAATCCTGGCCTGGCCTTCTCTTCCCTGAGTCTAGGCCTCTGTTTTCAAGCACACGGGGCGAGAAGGCCTGGGTGTTCATGGGCGGCTGTGTAGACTGAGGACAGTGTGCCGCCCTGGGAGATGAACGCACTTCCTTCACAGGGGGCGGGGCCAGCTGTCCAGTCAGTGCACGGAACAGGCGGGGGCACCTGGTCCTTGCTGGGGAATGGGAGCACCCTTGTCCTCGTGCCAAGAACAGGACCCCGTAGCTATCCATGTTGGTGGGCTGCTCACAGCACAGGGGCATGCGGAGGGAACCCAGCTCACTGAATCATTTATGCTTATTCTGCACAGTAACTTAGAGCTTATCCTGACATGGTAAATCAATGCATGTTTTGGCAGTAAACAATGCATTCTGTAACCATTAGCCTGAAAGGGACTTCCCTGAACAATCCAATCCATTTCCCTGCTTCTTGTAAAGGTTTGGGTAAGCAACTCTTCTAAACATATGGCTACTCTCTCTAAACTGTGATCACGTATGGGAAGCATATTTTAAAAGCATCGCTGGAAATCCACTTTCTTATCTGGCAATGGAACTAGGGCCCCAAACCAAAACTGTAGATGCATTCAGTTTGTCAGAAGAATAACAAACTCTTTCTTAGTTTATATGATTTTACTTAGAGAAGTTGCTGTTTACATTGTCACAATGAAGAATATGCCAAAAACCTATTCAATATCACAGACACGATGTAAGCTCCAGTTTTAATACAATATAATCTATATATATCTTTCAAGCTATAGTCCCAAGCAATGGTCTAATCTGTTGCCATTTTGCCAATTTAGTACAATCGATCATCATAGTTGCACTGTTGCTATGTGTTTGCAAGGCTGTTTAAAATGGCTGTTCATGCTAGCTGTACTCACAGAATTTAGAAGCTGTGAAAAAGCATCCTACTTTGCTCTACATAATACACTCCACATGCATTCTGTTAGGAATTGTGGCTGTAACAGTGGGTGATAGTTGGTACTTCATCTGCCTCATATCTATACAGTCTTCTCACTTACAAGCTACCACACACATCATGCATGTTAGTGAGGCAGCCTAAAAGTAATTTACATGAATGTCCCATGGAAATCAAGTGGTATTAAATTGGGTAAATGGCTTTACCCCACTTTAAAAGGGATATTTTAAATATAATGTGGCACCTGTTTTAGTGTTTTTTCAAGCAACAAATTGGAAGAAGTCACTTTATGACTAGCCATCAGTGCCAAAGCTTTCATCAGCAAGAGTATCACTTTGATGGAGAGGCTGTCATTGTTTGCAAATAAATCTGATATCTAACAAAGTGAGAAACCTCCGTAGGTACCCCAAACACACTGCGCGGATGTGCTTTGTGAACCTCAGTAGGTAATAGAAGCCATAACTGAAGAATAATACTCAATGCCTGGAGAAAGGCAGTGTTAAAATCTGCCTTGATATTCATCAGTTCTCTCATATGTTAAATTATATGAGGTTTCCTTTCAGCACCTGACTCTGTGCTGTCCAATGAGGTGTGACCTGCCGCTGGCTAAAACCGGAGAGCAGGTTCATGGAGTTGGCACTTCTAACGTGATTCTCGTGGCCTCACGCTTGTTCCTGAGACAATGGCGTATAGAACATAGTGTTTTATTATGAAAATGCAAAAGTGTGGCCTCTCCAAGAAAAACAGAGCAAGGCAGAACAGCAGCCTAAACAATGGCTCTCATGTACAAGTGCAGAAGGCGTTTCATTTTGCAAATTCCTCCCAAGAGTTCCAGCAATAAAGCAAAATTAATCTGATACATACAAAAGGCAAAGCCACAGAGAATTTGGAAAACCACCAGGCTTGGCGTTTTGAACAGAATCATATTGCTACCAATTGAAGTAGGATAGTTGAGGTTGTGAGGTATCAAGAGAGGGCACAAGATTATTACCACCATTAAATACATTTCATGAAGGCTCCGTGGGTTCCTGACTCGCTGAGGGCACTGGGCAGAGAGTAAAACGTCGACATATAGGTTTCTATCGTCTCACGCATTTGGAGCACTACGTAGTCCGTGCTCAGACCCTCTTTTACTCCCCGCATTACTGAAAACCATCCCACCCTCTCACGCCTGGCCCCAACAAACACTTGTCTGTACCTCTGAGCCGAATGCGGCCACACAAAGAGTTTCTGAGGCCTGTTTCAGGCCCAGAGGAAGATTCACACAAAGTCAGGCCCAAGCAACAATGCATTTCTGAAGGGAACTAAGCCCGCCGCCCCCGACCAGGGGTGCTGGGGGACTGCTGACATCTGAGCTTGTCCTTTTGCTTTTTCTTCTAAATACAACCTGCTGAGCACTCGCTGCACCCACTGAATGTCCCTTCGGAATGAGTGATATATGCACGGCTGTGGGTGGCACCAGATGCCTCTCAGCCAGCAATACCTAATGCTCAAGACCAACAACGAAGTCCCACATTAAACCGGGCATTTCTGTTATGAGACTACAGATCTTCAATACAAAAATAGTCATTTCAGAGGCTTTTAGGAACATACCTTATTAGACACAACCTGAAAAACACGATGCATGAGAGACTGAATTGTTAAAGTGTAACTAACATATTCCATTCTGAATGATGATTCTTTATGGATAGCTCTGACACCAATATACTCAATCCACAGTCAGCTGATTTAGCACACACACACATTGTGTTAAAATGACTGAATGAATTTTATTATTAAAAGTGTAAATGAACCCCAGCTGTGGGCTCAATTTCAGGATCCTCGTGGTGGTGGCTGAAGAACAGACACTGATATTATACACAAATTATCATAAATTTTGTCAGGACATGTTGAGATAGTGTGCAAAATTCCTTCCTCACACTTGATTCAAACAATTGAAACCTAAGGATTATTGTGCTCCCACTTTTCTGTTTCCTTCCTCCATCTCGTCTCTCCTTCTTCTTCCTTCCATTAAAATAAGTCATTTGTACACACGGTGGGGCAAAAGTAGGTTACAGTTGTTCACATGGAAAATAATACCATAATTAATAAATAATAATGCAGAAATAAATTCTGTTTCGTGTACCCAAAACTGTAAATCTACTTTGCCCCACCGTGTGTGTGTGTGTGTGTGTGTGTGTGTGTGTGTGTGTGTGTTGAGTGTTGAGTGTAGCTATTTTAAGAAAACATTTTTTGGAGGACTTTGGAGATAGAGAAGTAAAATTTGACTTTTTATTTCTAATACATTGTGGCCAGAACACACAGTTTCATTCAAGTGTCTTGTTGCCATCCCATCCTTATTAAAAAACAATGCTGTTTAATGGTTCAACTCATGAACTTGGCAGTATCTGGCTGGCTTCAAAACACCTAGGAAGTGTTTAGGAATACAAAGTATTGAGCTTTGCCTTCAGAGATTTGGATTCAGTAGGTCTTAGGAATCTGTAGCTAGAAAACCACTCTAGGGAATGCTAATGTGTAGCCAGATTTGGAGATCATTGAAGGATACTCAAAGAATCCCAATCACTAGGAATAACTATAGATTGACTGACATAGCAACATAGTATTTGTAGTTATTTTGAAAGCTATAGACTCTGAGCTTCATAGCATTATTTTTTTCACAAGTTGTAATTATTTTAGCTGTGGTTTCAAATGTATTCTCTGCTTCGTAAACATGAGTCTTCGAACTTGTTAGAGACAGAAATCAGCACTGATAAGCATGAGGGATGAATATTGCTCACTATAGGGCTATTCGGCATACTAGATATGGCACCATTTTCCTAATTACTGCCTGAACTGTGCGGTATATCACAACATTTGCTGATCCTCACCACCAATATGCGTATATACACCATGAACCTTTGGACAGAGAAACAAATGTGGAAGTGACAGCCTTGTTTCTGAATGCTTTGATGTTTATGTTAAGAAAAGTCAACATAATACTTAGTCTCACTCTGTGCTTTTCACATCGAACTGTACATTCACCTAAAAATATTCCCGAGCAATACCTTGCAGCAACCTTTCAAGCAATAATTTAAGCCATGGTGTTGATGCCACAGGAAACGTGCCATTTTGTGCACTTCATAGAACCTTTAGGGAAATAGAGGCATGTTTTATATAAGCAATAACATGGCTGGTGTGAACTTTTAAAAGATAGTCACCATGTTCTACTACAGCAAGATGGACAACAGCTGATGACCCAGATAAAAAGTATCTGAGAAATGCCGTGCTCAGTGTATCTCAGAAGACATTCAGCTGCACACAGGCCACAAAGTACTTCATAGACTCCTGTCAGATTATTTCTGTTGTATAATTTTTTTAAATGCCTATAATAATATTTCTCTCAAGAGATGTGTACATATGCAATGCTGCCCAGGTTTTCAGTCTTTGTAGTACATAATGGTAAGGAGCAGTTAAGGACGGATCCATGAGAAAAAAGTAGAACAGAAGTTGATTGAGTTGATTGAGAATGTAGGCTTTGCAAACATATAGATGGGTCTTGGGACAAGTTAATTAATCTGACTGTAAGTTGGATAGGGTCTTAGAAGATGAAAGATTAAAGATTAAAGATAAAAAGAGGTTATTACCACTGTTTTCTACGATGGCAAGTGTTCAGTAAGTATAACAGTATTTTGTCTTCAGAATATGGTTGAAAGTCATTTGTAGTATAGTTAACAAACATCTTAAAATGATTATGTAGTTGCATTGAAAATAAAGTGCTCCCTTCAGCTATTTTGATGATAGTATGAAAGCTTTTAGTCCCTTAATAGTTAAATTACTCTTCCTTTATTTAGAATAATGTATGGGGATTACAGATAAAAGCCACTGGTAAATTGTTATACTAAAGATATTCTAAGCAACAGATTATTATTTAGCAAATTATATAAGTTTAAATCCATTCTTAAGCTCTTTGACTATAGTTCCTATTGCTGTCTCGCTGGGTAAACTCCCTTCTAATCACAAATCTGAGCACAATTGGAATGGTGGGTGGGTTTGCTAGTCTATTAGGATACCCACACCAAAATTTAAGTTAGCATCCTTTTGTCTACAACAGGGGTCCTCAAACTACGGCCCGCGGGCCACATGCAAATACAAATATTGTATTTGTTCCCGTTTTGTTTTTTTACTTCAAAATAAGATATGTGTAGTGTGCATAGGAATTTGTTCATAGTTTTTTTAAAAAAAACTATAGTCCGACCCTCCAATGGTCTGAGGGACAGTGAATTGGCCCCCTGTATAAAAAGTTTGAGGACCCCTGGTTTACAATTTAGAAAATGACCCTATAAAATCAGTCAGGGTTGTTGATTCACTGAGACAGTTTTGACAGTTGTATTTTTGTATATCATTCAATGCGTAACCCTTAATAAGCATGCTTTTGATTATTATAAATAATGACCAATTGTTCATTTGAAACTATTAAGTTACATTGAATTTATCCTCTCAGTTAATTCATCCAGTAACTAAGATCATTCTTAATATTAAACTTAAGCAATGTTGCTTATTATCTGAAAGCAGAAGACACAAGAAAAAAACAACACCACAAAATGGCAAGCCTAAGTAATAACTTGTTTCTCATTCTTTTGAAACATTTTTTTAAAAAGTAGTCAGTTTCTATTGTCTTCCTCTGTGGCCTTTTCACTATTTGGCGATAAAGAAGGGATTCTACTAAATATACTTTTGCTGCAGTCTACTACATGTAATTCTATATAAGTTGGGCAACGATGTATTAATTGGGGTAAAAATCAGAAGTGTACAAAATTGCTCCTCACACCACCTTACTTTTTAAAGAGAATTTCTCCTTTTATGTTGTCTGGCAGTCAGTTATACATCAGACTCCGGACAGGGGCAGATGGGAGGGCTGGGATGTGGAGGGGCTCTAGATGAGATTGAGCAAAGAGATTTCATTTCATGAAGGTGTAGATACTCTCAAAGGAGAGGCGGTTTCCATCATAGACACGTGTGGCTCCATGAGAGCCAGATGATTTATTCGACTGGTGGTCATTCTCACTTTAAAAAGCAAAGAGAAAACTTCACAGGCCGTTCTCAGTGTCCTTAGGGTAGTGTCAGCCTCTCAGCAGCTGCAGTGTCAGTGGCACTGGGACTCCGGGGCTCGCAGAGCTATGAATAGGAACTCTCTGAAGGTGGCAGATAGCGCCACCACGTTGCACTGATGAAGGTAAATGAAAGTGTCAGAGCATCTGGGCTGAAGGAACAGAGAAAGCCAGATACCAGCTGTGGCGTAAGTCATGGAAAAGCTGTTAAAATTAGCACAAAGGGACAGACTATTGGTGTGCAACTGATAGGAAAACAAACCCCCCTCTCCCCCCCCCCCACCTCTATAGCATGCCTGGCTGAGCTAACATTCAGCAAGAAAAATACAATTTGATTTTATACATCCTTTCCAAAATTCTGAAATTATAAAAACTATCTTTCCCTAGTTTGAAAATTTAATCAGAAAGAATGAGAAATATTTATTCTGTGTCCTAAAATCTATAAAATCCTTCCTTGGGCTATACTATATTCCATGTCATTCTTCACAATGTTCTCAAATGAGGTTTTAGCTGCTAGCAAAACAAGTGCTCAATTTTAGAGTAGGCGGGAGCCTTTATGACCCGACAGCCTATCCATCGCATTCAGGGTGCTCCAGAGGGTCAGAGCCAGGGAGAGAGGTGCCCGTAGCCTGTGATGGCGTGCTGTGAGAGAGATGAAGGTGACTCTGTCTTCCAATATTAAAGTGCTTAGGTAATCTCTTTCTGTCATTCAAAGATGTTTCACATACAAGTAATTGGTTAATTCAAGCAGAGTTTGATTAGAACATAAATGTTAAAAGGAGGAAATAAACATGAACAATTACCAGTTAGAAAAAATAATGTAGGATAAAGATTTGCTGTTTTAGAAGAGTACACTTACTCATATCCAAAAGTTGGAATGCTAGAGACTGGAAAGTTTTCTAACTATATCAAATTGTTCAACACTGAGAAAGGAAAATAATTTTGTTGATGTATCTCTTAAGGTTTTGTTCCCTGAAGATAACATATAATTATAAATTACATTTAAATTATTTTTTCTCCATATTCTTTGCTTGTGGAAAAAAAATAAAGATGTAGATGATGTCATGAATAAGACAAACTTAAAAATTGTGGCATTGAGCCATGGTTTGCAAATTTGTTAACATTCTTTTACCTAAAATAATAAACTTTTATTTTATTTTTATTTTTTTAATATGTTTTTATTGATTTCAGAGAAAGGAGGGAAATGGAGAGAGAGATCAAAACAACAGTGATGAGAGAGAACCATTGATAGGCTGCCTCCTGAACACCCCTCATTGGGGATTGAGCCTGCAACCCGGGCATGTGCCCTGACTGGGAATCAAACCGTGACCTCCTGGTTGATAGGTCGATGCTCAACCACTGAGCACCCTGGCTGGCGCAAACTGTTTATAATAATAAGGGTTAAGGATAGCCATTAAATACTGTATTTAGACTTGTTCACATTAGGATATAGAGCAAAGCAACTCAAACTTTTCAAAATAAAATCTAAGTCAAAGGTCTTTTAAGTTCAAGTCATTTGAACAACACATGTATTTTTACATCACCTCTAACAAGAAACTATGCATTCCCTACATATGGAAACCTCAATTCCATTATTACTTTCCCCAAAGCATGCCTTTATGGTCAATATCATTAACTTTCAAGGCTAGCAAGAGAGTATGGTGTTCTTTTGAGACTGAGGTGATCTGTATCAATATATTTGTGTATAGTTACTTAAAAGGCTTCCCTCTCTTTTATAGCTTTTTTTTTTCAGTTCAAAGCATCATAGAAGCAAAATATTGGAGCGAGCAGATGATTTTTCAATAACATGAACCTCAGACCCTTCAAATTTTATTGGTATAAATTACCTTGTTGAAATCAAAACCTAAACTTGACTTGGAGTCTCAAATAAATCGCTTTTGTATTATTTGACTATAATTTATTATCAAGAAGGAGAAATTAATTCTTATGTAGATCTGATTTTGACCAAGAAGGTCAAGGTAAACTAGATGACTCTATAATTACCTACAGTAATTCAGGGAGTTTTTTAAAAATTCTTTAATTTTTACTTTTGTTGTGCAAAGATAATCATTAGTGGATGGCAGCTAAAATTATTATTCCTATCTTTTACATTTGTTTCAAGCGTGTCACCAGGTACTTGTAAAATCAGTTCTTTTCATTTATTATGTAACTCCATGACCTGGAATAATAGTTACCCATTGCTCTTGCTTTTGATCCTTAAAAACACCTCATTTTTCCTGTCTAAAAGAATTCTCCTGCTAAAATGCAAATGAGCACCTGACTATAGGAGGTATTCCATTTTGTGAGCTTATGTGAAGTACTGTAGCTAAGTTCAACTGGACTGCAGCAAAAAGACACCAATAGGGAAGATGAAAAAAGATAGAAAAATCAAACTTCGCCTGTAGCCCAACCCTGCTGACCTAGAACAAAGCTGAAAATAGATGGCAAGGTTAACTGATTACAGTTGACCCTTGAACAATACAGGTTAGATCTGTGCAGATCCAATTGTACATGGATTTTCTTCAATAAATATATAGTCAGTAATTTAATCCCCAGATTGTGCATTTGTGGGTTCAACCAACTGCAGATCAAAAACAATATTTTTAGTCTGCAGTTGGGAACCGAGGATTGGAGAGCCAATTGTATGCAAAGTTCTATGCCATCCTCTATAATAAAAGGCTAATATTGCCGAAACCGGTTTGGCTCAGTGGATAGAGCGTCGGCCTGCAGACTGAAAGGTCCCAGGTTCGATTCCGGTCAAGGGCATGTATCTGGGTTGCGGGCACATCCCCAGTGGGAGATGTGCAGGAGGCAGCTGATCGATGTTTCTCTTTCATCGATGTTTCTGACTATCTCTCGCCCTTCCTCTCTGTAAAAAATCAATAAAATATATATATTTTTTTTTTTTTTTTTAAAAAGGCTAATATGCAAATTGGCTGAACAGTGGAACTACCGGTTGTTACAATGAGCACTGACCACCAGGAGGCACATGCTCAATGCAGGAGCTGCCCCCTGGTGGTCAGTGCACTCCCACAGGGTGAGTGCCACTCAGCCAGAAGCCAGGCTCACAGCTGGCAAGCGCAGCGGAGGTGGCAGGAGCCTCTCCTGCCTCCGTAGCAGGGCTAAGGACCCCTTGGGGGATGTTTGATGAGGGATTCTGGACTGCGAAAGGGCGCAGGCTGGGCTGAGGGACACCCCCCCTCCCCCCAATGCGCAAATGTCATCCAGCAGGCCTCTAGTTTTATATAAGGAACTTGAGAATCCACGGATTTTGTTATCTGCTGGGGTCCTAGAACCAGTCCTCAAATGCCCAGGGACCACTGAGTTTTGGGGAATCAAAGTTACATGTGAATGTTCAGCTGCATGGCGGTCCAGTAGCCCTAACCTCACACATTGCTCAAGGGTCAACTGTATAGATATTTAAACACAGTATTCATAGTTAACAGACCAGCATAAAAGTCAGCATGTCAAACTGTGATGAAACAAATAAGAAACTTAAGAAATATGCTAATCAGAATGAAAGTATTAAGAGACAAAAATAACTTTTAGCATTACATATGCCCACAAGTATAGAATTTATTTTCTGTTGGGAAAATTTGTCTTCAATCCATATTGGCTATATGATCTAATTAGACATTAGGATAGCCCTTATAACAATGACAACCCATGCAAGAGTCCAAATATCAAGTGTGGCCATAACTTGGATAGTAACAGAATTGAATATTATTTCTGAATAAGACAGCTGCTGAATGTGAAATGAGTGGGCTATATGTATAGATGCTATGTGCAGTAAACTAACTAGGTCCTCAAAGTTTGTCAGTATCCTCAGCCTCTCTCTCTTTTATTTTTATTTTGTGTGTTTTTCTTCCCTTCCTCCCTCCTCTAATTCCATGCCTTTGAGATTTTAACATATAGCTACTTATAACCATAATTTTGGCTTACTTGCTAGAATTAACAAATTCTCAAGTTCTTAAATACAAAAAGACATGAGTGAGGTCATTTTATGATACATCAAGGGGTCAACCATTATAAATCTCAATTCCAAAAGAAAATTCAATCATTTCTAGCAGAGTTCAATTCATAAGGAAAAGGAAATAAAATATTTTATTTAAAATAATAAAAAAGAGGAAGACAGAAGAGTACGTCCGTCCATTTTTAGGTACCCTCTAAAAACACTATAATAATTTGAACAAGTCTTGAACAAGATTTAAAGAATCTTTAATCTCCAAAACTAAAAACTTTATCTTATTCATGCTTTTATGTTAGTGTACTAAGGTTACATTCAAACTACTTAACTTGTTGTGTCCATGCCCTAAGTTTGTGTTCAGTTACAGAAAAGCATATAGAAATAACACAGCCTTTTTCTTTCTGGAAGGATATGCTTCACTACATCAAATCCCTTTGAATGTGGCTCTTTTTCTCCTTCGGACTTCTTTGTTACACACCTCAGGGTTCCTCTGGTCAAACACGTCAGGTAGTCAGATAGACATAGGAATATGAAAACTTCAGAAAATTTTAAAACTTCAAAAGGGAAGAGTTTCTGTGTTAAACGACTCTTATGTATTTAACACTGATTATTTTTAAATTGTGAAAAACAAAAAACAGGCAGCTACCATATAAATTGACTGTTTTGAAAGTGCCAATTGCTTTCCTCCTGTGATTTTCATTAAGAAAGCTTTTGTCTTGAAATGACAGATAATTTATAGACATTCAAATGACGAAATATGGCATTCAATAACTTTACCATTTTTATGTCTTGAGGGAAACATTTTAATAATGAATGTAAAAATAGAACAAATGTGGTTGAGAAAAATAGAAGAATTTAAGACGAATTTGAATAGCTCTGATCCAAAGTCCCATTTCCCCCCTCCATGTTGCTGCCTCCTGCTGAATTGATATGTAAGTCCCAGACTGGCAAAAGTCACAAATTATTGTCTCCTGTAAGAATCTGGAGATAAGCAGAAATTATTCTGTGTGGAAATTGAATCACATCACCATGGTGGGTTATGCCTACTAGGGAAGTCAGGTTAGGTTCAAATAGAAAAAAGTGGTTAATGGAGAGAAAGACTTCTGATTTTTTTAAGAGTTGGCTAGACAGACTATATCATTATTTAAAAAAATCTTTCTGAGAGTTTTGCCTTGGAAAAGCTCTAAATTTTTATAACAGCTGCCTGTAACTACATTATAACATTGGCAATCAAGTGACAAAACTGTCTCATTATGCTTTTAAAATGTACCGATTAAGTGCATTCCCGAAATAATACATATCGTTCTTCATTTCAAAATCAACCTACCTGGATTCTGACTCTTCGACTGTGAGTAGCCATTTTACAAAACCAAAGGGTCTAATATCCCAAACAGTATTTTAGATTAAAAAACAAAACAATAAACCTTGCCTGCTCATTTCAATGCATAAGACGAACAGCCAATGCATTTCCATCCAACATTCCCGCACCACATAATAATAAATAGGATTCCCAACACACTTATTAAAAATACATAGTTATAATGTGCTGGGCCGTCTTTCACTTCCTCTGCATGGGGTAGGTTTCACTTAACCAGATACATGAATTATTTTAATATTTTGTCCAATTCATTTGCTGTAATTTCACGGGTCTAAATTTTTGGTTTGGTTTGTGATGTAAATAATATTGTATATCTGCTATTTTGCTATCAGATTATACTTTGTAAATCATTCCTTTTAAAAATCTAGTTGCCCAAACTTAAATTACAATGTCATCAAATAACACTACGTAAATATACTAATATATCTGTAGGGCATGGTTAAATGAAACATATTTTGAAATGTCAAGCTATTTCTCATTTTTAAAAAGATGAATGCATCTCTTAAGCCTGTACCATTAATTTTTTAAAAGTTTCATTTGGTGTTTCATATTATATTTTAAAGTAGTTTTCTTTATTTAGTAGTACAGGTTTAGAAAAATGATAACATGTGTCTCATTTCACTAGAATTTTAAGACACTTATAGGATTATAAACATCTACTGTAACTTTTTTGCTTTTCATGTTACACCACTTTTTACTTATTTGATTATGTTTATTTATAATTATGCTAAATCATGCACAATGTAAATAGCATGTTTCATTATGCAAAATGTCTTTGTATTTACACACTGAAGAACAAGGTAAATTTATATATGAAAATGAGTGGTAAAAACCTGGGTTCCTTATAAAACAAAGTAGAAATAACCATTGTGTGTTATATTTACATAATTCATTATAAAGCTATCTGTTTAAGTCATGCATTTATTTACTGTATAAATCCAAACTGTCACGTAAAATATTTAAATCAATAAATGATTACAAACAGAACGAGTCTATAGATTCTTTTTAGTATATTTTTTCACACCATGAATGACAATAACTAAGAGTATGACTGAATGGTAAATGAAAAAATAGGAAACAAATGAATGAGTGGAGTATTCTCAATGCATTATTATGGTCAATGATGATACTTTTGACAAAATATTAGGCAAGGCCAATGCTTAATTATTTTTCTAATATGAAGTATCTCCTTAATTATCTTACAAAATCCAACTGCACAGGTCATCTTTTCTGTAGTTTTATTCACTCTGAATATATTCCACACAGAAAAGGCATGAGTCGCCTGTCTATGGCCAGACCTTTGCTTTCAGGAAAGGATAGAAAAAAGGGATCATTTTACTGTCATTATTTTTTAGAATATTTTTTTTATTGATTTCAAAGAAGAAGGAAGAGAGAGATAGAAATATCAATGTTGAGAGAGAATCATTGATTGGCTGCCTTTTGAACACCGCCTACTGGGGATCGATCCTGCAACTTGGGCATGTATGTGCCCTTGACTGGAATTGAACCTGGGACCCATCAGTCCCCAGGCTGATGCTCTATCCACTGAGCAAAACTGGCTAGGGCATTTTGCTGTCACTATTAAATGTCAGTTGAATGCCCACTGGGTGCTTGTAAGTGCCCCATCCAACAGTAAGTTTGGATGTAGGACATACCTATGAGGAGAAGTTTAATCTAACGTTCCTATGTTTCAGCAGTGTATATTTACAAAATCAAGCCATCTTTATTTTCTCGGCCCTCTCCCCCAAAACCACTTGGTCTCAATCATACAAGTTTCTCTCCTAGATACAGTTCTTATTCTTACCTTCTTGCTTTTTCTTCATGGTTGTCTCTTGATTTATTGGCAGCTGTGGAAGGGAAGGCAGCAACTCTTAATCTGATCTATGCCATAGGACCAAGTCTCTGTTACACTGAGAAATCTTCATGGGTCTCAGTTGCTCACTTCAGAATTCTTTTACTTTTTCAGGCTTGTCTCCTTTTTGTGAAGAACAAAAATCATTATTAGCATTCTCTAAATTCTGTGAGCGAACCAACCAGGTCTGTCTAAAACTCAGTTCTTTCTCTTAACACCTTGCCAATAGGACAAGAGGAAGCCAACATGCATCAGTGCTCTGGCTCCCAGAACTACTTCCTCTAGAGGTGCAGACTCTGAGGGCAGGTGCTCTGCCTTCCAAGTTATCCAAGGTCAACAGTTTTACCATTTTCCCCCCACCTAGTATATGCCCTCCTCTTTTCAACCGCACAGACCCCCATCTTGCCTGTAAGGTTTTATATTCTGCACGGTTGCAAGGACAGAATAGGCTGCACTTACAAAAAAATCCAAGATCTCATGCCATCAATGTATCACCATATATCAGGACAGAAATGTTCCGAGTTGGTGTAAATCTACTCCGTGTTGTTACTAAGAACCCAGTCTGACGGTGGCTCTGCCTAGTAGGATTGTACAGGCCAGGCATAGGAACAGTATATTCCTTTCATTCACATTCCCACCTCTAGACCCAGTCACACAGCTACACCTACCTGCAAGGGAAGATGGGAAATGCTCTCCAAATTGTGTATCCCGGAAAAAGCAAAAATCTGATGAAGAGCTAACAACTTCTGCCATAATTATAATTTACTTTGAGATTTTTTTATTATCTTATTCTAAATGCCTAAACTAAATATTCTAAACTAGCTCAGGCTTAAGCATGTGTCTCCCTATAGAAAACAGACCTGGAATCTCTTAGAAACCATGCTCATGATATTAGCTATGAGGTTGTCTTGCTTCTCTAATTCTCATGGACAGAGACATTCAAAAGAAATTAATGATTAAGATCTGAAAACAAATCTCCCAAATAAAATATCTCTACAAAGTTCCCAGATGCCTGCTGCGAGAGCTCTACTAATCAGGAGGGAACTCCATTTAACGTGGCGTCACCACCGTGATTCAATAAGAGAACTGAAGGTGACAGAAACTCCTCAGGAGACAAAGCCCATCCCATGTACGCGCCACACATGTGAGAAGGGGCTATCAATCTTGTTGGTTAGAAAGGCTGGGGTAGATGAAGACCAAAATAGGGGTTCCTACATTAATTTAGATAGAATTGCAGTGGCCAGAACAAGAAAAGCAAGAAACCCCTAATCATCCCAGTACTGAACAGATTATGCAGTTTGGGATTCTCAGCATGGGACTTCAAGCCTAAGACATTTTCCATCATGAAGAGGCAATGTGCATAAGATTTCAACATTCAAAGTTATATAGAAGCACATCACCAAATTTTGATCTGAATTTACGCCTTTTAGTTGAAGGTTATGATTACAGAACCATATGTGCAAAGAAGTAAGCAGAAGTTGTGATAGTTTAGGTGTGTGACATCGGAAATTATGCCAATCTGAGACTCATCCCGGTATATGATTTATTAGCTAGGAAGCTATCAGGAAATACACCTACTCCATTTGACAGCTGTGCTTCTCTCAGCCTGGATTTCCATTGGAGGAAAACTCTCCATCTCTCTTGCTGAAATCCAACAGGGGAGACAGGCCCAATGTCTTTTTAAAACAAGATGAGGCTCTTTTAGAAGTTATCAATTTTCTTATTTTAGCGTGTAACTTATCTGATGCTCTCACTTCAAAGAAGCTGATGTCTTTACATTTTCAAATGCTATTTGATAATGGAGCTGTGACTAATCAGCCTTTGTTTCTCAATGCAGAATGCTTGAAGCGCCAACTTAAAGTCACATGTTCTGTTGCCAAATTACAAATGAATGGCAAGGAATCTGTTAAATTTAAGTGGATTCTGAGAAAACCTCTTTAACACCTTTAGTGCTTCAGGTGGCCACAGCCTCAGGACTTCTCGTGAAGCCTGTTGTTGTTGTAACAAACAAATGATTATGCAAGACTATATCAATGACATCTCCTTCCAAAGGCTAAGTTTACAGTGTTGGCTGTCTTTAACTTACAATCTCCAAGACTTATTTATGTGGTGCCTTCTGTGCAGCTAGTGAGTGTTGGTTAGTAGGAAGTAACTGGGACTACATACATCAGACTACAGCTGAGCCCATGTTCCTACCCACTCTCCCACATGGGTATTTGGATCTTGATCAAAATTAAAGCATACTGTATTATTCTACACACCATATCACTATGTTCTTGACTCTAATATATTAATGCATTTCTGCTGGATGAAGGTTAAATCTCTACTTCCTCATTTATATTAAATATGCTATAGAGTGTCCTAACTAAGCTTAAGAAGAAACTGGATGACTGAGCTTAGCTTTCCTTTGCGTGAAATTTTTATCGGTGGAAGTGAGGTGTGCACCGGTGGGAGTGGGGGATCTCTCTCCCCACTAAGTGCTGGGGTTCAGGTCCTTACGATTGAGAAAAAGAAATTTCTAAGACTCGCACAGGAAGATGAGTGATTTTTATTTGCATGGTATTATATGCCTTGGTTTGCAAAGTCCCCTTTCCCTTAAGGCAGTCCTGGAAGAGGTGCAGCTGGGGATTCAGCAGAGCTAGAAGCAAAGGCAGTGTCCAGAGCGTCTGTTCCATGGTGGAGTTGATCCTGGTACCACATTAGCCTAGCTGCAGTCCATCAGTCCACTGTGTGGGGTCCACATAGCTGTGGGCCACATGGGAGAACACAAGGGAGCATGCCCCCTGCAACAAGAGAGCCAAGAGCCCAACACACAAGAGGGGGAACTTGTTTGTTTAGGAGTTTAAGTACCTCAATCTTCTCAAGCTTGCATTGGCCACGCCTACTCTGGCCAACGACCTGTCCCTAGGTGTGACTGACAGACAGGCCGTCCAGGCCTTACTGGGCATGTGTCTGTTCTTCCTTTGCCCGGCCCCTCCCCCCAGGATCTTCGAGGAACAGACCTGGAGGGTGTTAAACTGCAGCTCCCTGGCACAAGTGGCATGCCTACATTATCTGGCTTTCCCTTTGCTCCTTTCCAATTATTCATAACTAGTTCCTTACAACAGCATCAAGATAAGAAATGTATGCCTATGCTCCCGCTATCGAGAAGAAAGAGATGTAGGTGGACTCTCAGGGCACAGACTAATGAACATTGGAAAATGAGAAAACAATATGGTAGCTGTTCCCCAGCCTGGCCCTAGAAAATACGTGTGAGATCTTATAGAGAGAAATGTAAAAAGCCGAAGCTAAAGGGGCTGCCCTGTGAAAGGGCAAGTCGTCGCGGGGCCTGACCACACTGCTGGCGGCCTCGGGCACCGACTCCGACTCCCCAGCCCACGGCGGGAGCCCGGCGCAGGCTGCCACCCGCCCGCCGCCCCCGGACCGGACCCACGCGGCAGCAGCGGCGGCGGGGCGGGGCGCGTGCCCTCGCCCGAGGAGATGGAGGAGGAGGCGATCGCCGACGCCCCCCGGGAACGAAACAGAGGACGTGGACTTCCTGCCTGGGCTGGAACTGGTCGATCTACTGGACCCCCAGCAACCGGACTGGCCCCTGGAGCCCGGGCTCACCTCGCCCTGGGGGGGGCTAGGACTGCACCCTCCATCTTGCCCTGGGTCCTCCATTTTTGGGGCGGCCGCCATGTGCTCAGGAGAGTGCCTTCTTCCCGGAAGCCCAGGCCCCTGCTGGCCACGCCCAGGATGACCCGACTCGCGCCAGGCCAATCGGCGGAGCCCACAGTCCCCTCTCCTGCCCTCACTCCACCCCCCTTTAAAACCCCCTGTCCCATCAGGCCTCGCTCGCTCTCTCTCTCGGCCACTGGAGCTTACCGTTACATCGGTGAGTGTGGCAGGGGAGCCAAACCCGGGTTTGAAATAGATGACTCTTTGCTTTTGCATCGGACTGACTGGCTCCCTGGGGGTCTTGGGAACTTTGAAATCTGGGCACAACACCCTGCTCAGACCCATGTGATACCTGGACCACACAGAGTACTGCTTCACAGCCTAGATCAGTGATGGCGAACCTATGACACGCGTGTCAGAGGTGACACGCGAGCTCATTTTCTTGGTTGATTTTTCTTTGTTAAGTGGCATTTAAATATATAAAATAAATATCAAAAATATAAATCTTTGTTTTACTATGGTTGCAAATATCAAAAAATTTCTATATGTGACACGGCACCAGAGTTAAGTTAGGGTTTTTCAAAATGCTGACACGCCGAGCTCATCACTGGCCTAGATGATAAATCTGACATTTTGCCTATAAACTTTAGAGAGAGGATTAAAATTTAAAATGTCACTGAGTTTGTCGAGTTGAGGTCACATCAGATAAATCTGTGGCATAATTCAATGGAACAGGTAGCATGTGTTTGCTATCTGCAAACCCTGGAGTGTCTGCTGTAGGGACTTCACCGTCACCAAAGGTGTCTTAGCTCTTGCCCTTATGGATACTGCACATGCAATTATCTCCTCTCTAGACAACCTTCAGGAGCACTGACCCCAGCAGAGTACTTTGTATAATAACTTTTCTTTGTTCATAAAAGAAAGAAAATTTGTCGTGAAGCCAAATCCATTCAATTTGAAAAACTGTTTTTAATTTGGAGATTAACAGAAAACCTAATGTAGCTGTATTGAGGGGTATTGTTGACAGTAGATTTTTTTCCTTTTTATACATCATACTTTTCAAGAATTCCTGCCCCTTGCTCTAACTTACCCAGAGAATGTTTATTCATATCTGACTACTCTAATCTCTTTATGCAATTCCCCTACCTGCTCCCCAGGACCCTGCACGGCCCTGTGGGGTACTATTGGAGTAAGGTATAGCAGTCTTGGGAAACTAAAAGGGAACACAACCATTATTCATTAATAACTAATAATTAAATAGCAAGTTCTGTCTTTTTAGATGGGTATACTAGCGAGTATACTTGACTCAATGTTTTGTTTTGTTTTTGGGTAAGGAAGTTACGTTGGCTTCTGAAACAAAGAATTTGGGTGTGGTAAACACAAACTACTTACCTGTGATTTCCTCCCTCCTGTGTGTATTGGCCTGGTTCCACACGGGCCTCCCTCGTGGACACGAAATGGCTTTGGCAGTACTTTTGTTTAGTTGTTGAAGAAGAGCAGCCCCTCTCTTTTCCTTTAAATCAGTGGTTCTCAACCTTGGCTGCACATTAGAAACACCTGGGAATCTTTTTAAACTCCTGATTTCTGGGCCTTATCCTCTGGAAATTCTGTTTTCTTTATTATGGGGTGGGGCCACAACATTAGTAACAAAGAAACAGAATTTCCGGAGGATGAGGCCCAGAAATCAGGATTTTAAAAAGATTCCCAGGTGTTTCTAATGGGCAGCCAAGGTTGAAAACCACTGCTTTTCAGGCGTCCTCAAACTACGGCCCGACGGCCACATGCGGCCCACCAGATGTTTTTGCTGCAGCTGCCTGTCCTGCTTAGCAGCCAACTGGTCCCCGGCCTGTAGTGCGCATGCATGGAATATCTGAGGGGCAGTGAACTGGCCCCCTGTTTAAAAAGTTTGAGAACCTCTGCTTTAGATAGTGTTCTGTGTGGATGCAAAGCCTGAAACAAATCTAAAGTAATGACTTGGACCTGAGGAGCCCTGTGCTCTCACTGTGTTTTAAAAACACCTGGTTTAAAGAGGGAGCAGATTATACTGTTACCCTGTGGCAATAAGGAACATCTATGCGCTTTTAACTGGCTATTATCCAATGGGAAAGGGCTGGAGTGGATTCAAGGAGGTCTCCATAATGATGCAAAATATTTCAGGATTATTTAATATCCTTATGGGCCATCTACAATATGCAACCTTATTTTACACGCATGGTGCCCCCGTGCAGCCAATTCAACGTACATATGTTCCTTCGCTTATAGTGGTTCTACTTAATGATTTTTGGAGCTTACAATGATATGAACGTGATGCATTCAGTGGAAATTGAACTTTTTGAATTTTGATCCTTTCCCAGGCTAGCAATATGTGGTAAGATAGTCTCTTGTGATGCTGGGCAGCGGCAGGGCGATGATTTTACCGAACTGCAGACTAAGGTAAGTGTTCTGAGCGCGTTTAAAGTAGGCTACACTAAGCTATGGTGTTTGGTAGGTTAGGTGTATGAAATGCATTTTTGACGTGATATTTTCCATTTACGATGGGTTCATTGGGACATAACCCCTTGTAAGTCCAGGGGCATCTGTATTAAAGATACTTGCATTTCATTTTCAAAGGAGGAATCAACTGCAGGGTGAAATGTGGCATGGAGGCTGACATTTCAGGATGAAGGATCATTTCTGATGTCTTTTAAATGACAGCATGCAGGTAACCTTCTGTTCTGTGCGTGCATAAAGTCAGCTCTCTCAGCAGATGAAATGTAAGGTGATTTAATGGCACTGCAAAATCATACCTCTCTTACATCATTAACCGCATGGAGGTCAGGGACTTTGGGATAGAACCTACCGTGTGAAGAGATATTAAAGTCTTAATTTAAACAGGTTTTTTTAAGGTTCTCTCTCTTTCACCTGGAAAGAGTCCTGCGTGCTGTCTCTGGAAGGAAGTTCGTGTTTGGTGGGAATACTGAGCTTATGGGAACCTAGCTGTTCCCATATGGCTAGAAGGCTGACTTTTCTTCAGATCACAGGTGAAGCACTTCATTATCAAGATGCCTAATTAAGATACTGTAACTGAGCATATTAGTGCTAATGTGAGAGAGTGACAAGAGATTTAAATACCTGCTATTGACTGAGTAACACTTGTAAATGTAGAAGAAGCCATGCAGTCAGTTCAGGGGGTAGGAAATCTCCCAAGAAACTGTGCTGTTCTCCCTGGCTGTGTGCAAGCAATCAGCACACCGAGGTAGGAAAGAGTTAAATGACCACCGAAGCCACACCCACACACACCTCAAGACCAGGTGACTCAAACCCACTGCACATAATCCCAGTGGCCCCACAAGCAGGTATCCAGCAGAAGCAACCAATTACCCCAAGCTCACTGGCCCATTCTTGCACATTTTTATACTCAGGAAGGATTTCTTGGGGCAAGTCTAATTTTTTTTCATCAAAGTAAATTCTCTTTTAAAGTTTCACAGATGTAGAAGGGCTATGGTTATTACTAAATCCAGAATATGTTCTAGGTGCCATTTTATAGTCTTTATTTAGCTTAGAACTCATAGCAACCTTACCATGTGAGCATTATTATCTGTCAGTGAAATAAAAGCAAACAACAGTGGATGAGCAACACTTCTAAAATAACCTGGTAAAGTTTAGAGCTAACCATCAAATTCAGTGTTCTCAGTATTTCTCCAATGCTTAAAGGGGGACCTTGTCTTTCCTTTTGGCACTTTTCTTCCTAAAATCAGGTCCAATTTTCTTCATTTTATATTATAGAGCCTACAGTCCAACATTCGAATGATATCTGTTAATGTTTTATTGTTCTTCTCCAGGTTTTTCATACTCATTCAGTCATCAAATATTTACTGAACATAAACTTTGTGCCTAGAACTATGCTGGTTCCTATAACTATCATGAAAAAGCAAAATATACATGTTTCATTTAGTAATGGAGTTGAATAAATAGTGTGGAGGGGCAAAGATTAATCAGAATTGCACAATAATGTAATTCAGAGTTGAGATCTGAAGGGTGATTAGGAATTCTACAAAAAATATTAGGGGGCTCTGACTGGTTTGGCTCAGCGGATAGAGCGTCAGCCTGCAGACTGAAGGGTCCCGGGTTCGATTCCAGTCAAGGGCATGTACCTTGGTTGCGGGCTCATCCCCAGTGTGGGGTGTGCAGGAGGCAGCTGATCGATGTTCCTCTCTCATTGATGTTTCTAACTCTCTATCCCTCTCTCTTCCTCACTGTAAAAAATCAATAAAATATATTAAAAAAATATTAGGAGAAGACCTCTATCTCCAGCACTGTGATAGAAGAGAAAACCTGAAAAAGAAAAAAAAACCCTTCTAAGAAAGAGCTAGAAATTAAGGATACAATAGACATCTTAATGAGCAAGTAGCATGAACTGGAAGGCAAAAGTAAAGGGAACATGTGAATGGACACTGCAGAAGCCCTGTGTTGTGTGGGGAGAGGTGGTTAAGTCAGGAGGGTCTCATTAAACAGGGGACTTTAACACACCCACCTGCATGGGAACACAGGCCACTGGGACCTGGATGCTTCAGGACAAAGCCAGGACTCACATGGGATCACACTGTCCTAAAATGGTGGGCTAGCAACCAAACAAACACAACAAAAACAAGGGAACAAAAGCCTGGCTCCACACTCCGGTGCCTTTCTCTGGAAGTGGGCAGCACACTCACCTTGTCCCTGTCGCCTACTTTCAGTCTCTTCCTGTTTCTTTGTATTGACTGAGGTTGTTTTGGTCCCCTCCCCTCTTTTTCTCTATTTCCATGCTTGGCAGTTTTGCCACTTATTTCTGTTTTGCTGAGCTTACTCTTAAATTTTAACAGACATTATGTTAGCGTAGGCAGTTAGTTAGATATTAACAATAGAGGAGAGAGTGAGTGGAGCCAGGTATCTGATTAAGTAGGAAAACAACATCTTTACCAGGACCCCGGGGAGTAACTAACATTGTTTGGCCAAACCCAGCAAAACATCCCGTTGGGCAGGAATGATGGCTTTTTGTTGACCCTGAGGGTCTGAAGTGGGATTTATGGAGGTTGGAGGGAAGAAAACAGCCAGTGAGTTCCTTTTCCTAAGTCCATCCAAAGGAGGAGGCAGAACTATGAGGCATGCAAAGGAGGAGCCAAAATGGTGATGATACAAGGAGGGGCAGAGGGGAGCACAAGCCGGGAAAATCCAGGAAAGAGACTGCAAAGTATGAAAGAAAAGCCTGCTCTTTCCCAAACCCAAGAAAATTGAACAAAGACCTCATTCAGGGCAGCCCCTGCCCTCTAGTCTGCCCATCTGCCTCTCTGAGAGTGTAGTCAACTCTATAAATCTTGCCACTATCACTTAAAACTCCTGCTCTCTCAGTGTTCCTCAAATTCTTTTCCCAGGACACCACAGAATAGCCTATTTCCTCCAGTAACAATAACTGATGTAGAAAGTTTAATGGTTTGTTTGTTTTTTAAATATCTCCCCCATAAGGGATTTTTTAAAATTCCTTTTTTTTACTATATATTTTTATTGATTTCAGAGAGGAAGAAAGGTATTTGCCAATGACACATATGATAAGGGGTTAATATCCAAAATTTATAAAGAACTCATACAACTCAACACCAAACAACACCACCAAACACAATCCAATTAAAAAATGTCAGAGGACCTGAATAGACATTTTTCCAAAGAGGATATACAGATGGCCAATAGACGAGTGAAAAGATGCTCAGCGTCACTAATCATCAGAGAAATGCAAATTAAAACCATAATTAAATATCATCTCAGATGTGTTAGAATGGCTATCATCAATAACTCAACAAACAACTAGTTTTTTTGGAGAAAAGGAATCCTTTGTGAATTGTTGGCGGAAAAACAAATTGGTACAAGCACTATAGAAAACAGTATGGAGATTCCTAAAAAATTATAAATAGAACTACCTTATTGCTTAGCAATTTCACTTCTGAGCATTTATTTTAAAAAATCCAAAATGCTAATTCAAAAAACATATGTATCCCTATGTTCATTGCAGCATTATTTACAATAGCCAAGACATGGAAACGACCATATGTCCATAAATATATGATTATATAAAGAAGATATAGTACACATATCCAATGAAATATTACTCAGCCATAAAAATAATGAAACCTTAACCATTTGCAACAACATGGATGGATCTAGAGGGTATTATGCCTTTTGAAAAAAGTCAGGCAAAAAAAGACAAATACTATTCTTCACTTATATGTGAAATCTAAAGAACAAAATAAATGAACAAACAAAACAGAAACAGACTTGTAGATACAGATAACAAACCAATGGCTGCCAGATGGCACTGTGCTTGGGGGCCTGGGTAAAAAAGGTGAAGGGATTATGAAGTACAAATTCGCAGTTAAAAATAGACTCCAGAATGTAAAGTACAGCATTGGGAATATAGTCAATAATATCGTAAAAACTGTGTATGACATCAGATGGGTTCTTGACTTATGGGTTCATATGGAAAATAATACAATAATTAATGAAAAATCAAACAAGAATAAATTGTTTTCATGTACTCACAACTGTAAACCTACTTTTTCTCCACCCTGTATAAATAACCATTATTATGTACACAGTTTAAAATAATATTGAATGTCAACTTATAAATAAAAAATGAAGTATCAAAATAATAAGTTTATTGGTTAACATTAAAATAATAGAAATGGATTGTAAAATAACCAAAGTAGTAGAGCAAAAATATAATAAAAAATAAAATAGTTACTTAATTCAAAACAAAGCAAAATAATAAAGAAAAAGAAACAGAAAAAGCTGGGCAAAAGAAAACACAAAATATTGCTAGAAATAAATCCAACTACATCTGTAATTATAATAAAGGGAAATAAATTTAAAGGTCAAGTTTAAAGAAGAGATTATCAAGCTGTGGGAAAAGTTTCATCTGTATTTATTTACATAAAACATGTTTATAATATAAAAATATGGAAAGGAAGAAGTAAAATGCTAGAAAAAAAGATATGTTACTAAATCTTACACCAAAAATGTAGCTATGTTCATATTACAGAAAATAGATATTTAGGCAAAAAGCATTATTAGATATTGAGAAAGTCATTTTCATAGTTTTAAAATGTTCAGTTCATATTAAGATAGTAAAATTGTAAGCCTGTACTTATTAAAAAGGTTATATCTGTATGTTAAAGATATATAATTATATGATTAAATATATATAAGAGGTAATATCATATATATGCCAATGAAATTGCCAGAACTAAGAGGTAAAGTAAAAAAATCAACAATCATAGTAAAACTATATTTTTAGACACTTTACTCAATAACTGATGGATCAAGCAGATAAAAGATCCATAAGGATGTGGAATATCTGCACAACACATTTAACAACATGTGTAAAACTTTACCTAATTGCTGCACAATACTTTTCAAGTGCACAAAATAGGGTTGATATTGAAATACCTTAGACCATAAGACATGTCTCAACAAATTTCAAAGGATTACCATCTTTCAGTTTAAAATATTAGTTAATTTCCCTTATGGTTTGTCCTTTGACCCATAAGTCATTAAATTTCATGATTTGTCATTGTAAAGCTTTTTCAGTGATCCTTATAACATTTACGTAGAAAAATTAAATCAAATCTCTAGCTCATATCATAACCAACATACATCCCAGATGTTGTAAAAATTTAAATATATAAGGCAAAACTATAAAACTTTTAGGAAAAAATAGAGAAGAAAATATTAGTGATCATAAGTCAGGGAAAGCTTTCTTAATAAGACACAAAAAGTATACGACATAAAGAAAAATGCAAAGGATATATGCACCCCTATGTTCATAGCGGCACAATTCACCATAGCTAAGATGTGGAAAGAGCCTAAATGCCCATCAGCAGATGAGCGGATTAAAAAAATGTGGTACATCTACACAATGGAATACTACACCGCTATAAAAAAAAAAAAAGGAACTTTTACCATTTGCAACAGCATGGATGGAACTGGAGAGCATTATGCTAAGAGAAATAAGCCAATCAGAGAAAGATAAATATCACATGATCTCACTCATATGTGGGATATAATGATCAACATAATTTGATGAACAAAAATAGATCCAGAGACAAATGGCAGGGGAGGTGGTTAGAGAGCAACTAAAGGACGTGTATGCATGCACTTTAGCATAACCAATGGACACAGACACTGGGTGATGGGGCTTGCCCGGGTGGGAATGGCTGAGGGCGGGGGGGGGGGGGGGGGGTTTCAACTGAGAAAAAAGGAGACATGTGGAACTTTAGACAATAATAAATAAATAAATAGATAGATGATAGGTGATAGATAGATAGTTATTTGTTGAATGAAAAAAAGAAAAGAAAAATGCTGTTGCATTTATTTACGTGAAATTCTGTTCATTTTAAAGACTAGAGAGCAGTGCTCTCAATGGTCCCTTGAATGTGTCTCTTGCTTTTGGATAGTTTTTAGACAGAACAGACCCAGGGTTGCCCCCTTTTCCAGCCTCTGGCCACCATCCTACCTCTTTTCGCCACCTTCAGAACCATTTCAGCTATCCTGGGCCTCCAAGACCAACCAACACCCCTTTTTAAGCTGAACTTCTTATTGCTGAGCAACCATGATCTCCCAAATTCATCAAAATTATTTCGCGGAGGTGGAGGCCTCTGTCAGCCACCATTTCAACGTGCATCTTCAGGCTTCCTACACCAACCTTTCTCTGAGCTTCTATTTCCACCAATGACATGGCTTTGGAGGGCATGGGCCATTTCTCCTGAGAGTTGGCCCAGAAATGTGAAGGCACCGAACATCTTTTGAAGATGCAAAACCAGTGAGGTGGCCGCATTCATTCCCAGGATGTGCTGAAGCCTTCCCAAGATGAGTGGGCTAAAACTCAGGGTGCCCTAGAAGCCACCATGGTCATGGAGAAGAGCCTAAGCCAGGTTCTACCCACACAGGCCTTCATCTCTGTGACTTCTTAGAGAACCACTTCCGGGATGAGTAGGTGAACCTCATCAAGAAGATGGATCACCACCTGACTCACCTCCACAGGCTGGTCGGCCCCCAGGCGGGGCTGGGCAAGTTATTTCTTTGAAAGACTCAAGCACGAGTAGCAGTTTTTGAAGTTCAGAGGCCTTTGAGGGACCCCTTTGAATCTACCTTGCATATGGCTTCTGTCTGAACCTCTCCCTGAAACCACTAGGCATCCTTTCAATCACACTGGAGCCCTCTCCAATGCCTTAAACTAAATGGCATATGGTTTCATATGCCATTTAGTTTAATCACGCTTTTGCAGAATAAAAAGGAAAAAAGAGAACCACAGAGAAAGTGAAAAAGCAAGCTTAAACTGGAAGAACATATTCTCACCACATATAATCAAAACATCATTTATATCCAGAATATATCTGTTGTGCCCAGATTTCAAAGTTCCCAAGACCCCCAGGGAGCCAGTCAGTCCGATGCAAAAGCAAAGAGTCATCTATTTCAAACCCGGGTTTGGCTCCCCTGCCACACTCACCGATGCAATGGTAAGCTCCAGTGGCCGAGAGAGAGAGAGGCCTGATGGGACAGGGGGTTTTAAAGGGGGGTGGAGTGAGGGCAGGAGAGGGGACTGTGTGCCCCGCCGATTGGCCAGGCGCAAGTCGGGTCATCTCTATGGTGCGCACGTCCCTTGATTGTCATTGGTTAGTTTAAAGAAATCCTGGGAGTGGCCAGCAGGGGCCTGGGCTTCCGGGAAGAAGGCACTCTCCTGAGCACATGGCGGCCGCCCCAAAAATGGAGGACCCAGGGCAAGATGGAGGGCGCAGTCCTAGCCCCCCCCAGGGCGAGCTGAGCCCAGGCTCCAGGGGCCAGTCCGGTTGCCGGGGGTCCAGTAGATTGACCAGTTCCAGCCCAGGCAGGAAGTCCACGTCCTCCGTCTCATTCCCGGGGGCGTCGGCGATCGCCTCCTCCTCCATCTCCTCGGGCGAGGGCACGCGCCCCGCCCCGCCGCCGCTGCTGCCGCGTGGGTCCGGTCCGGGGGCGGCGGGCGGGTGGCAGCCTGCGCCGGGCTCCCGCCGTGGGCTGGGGAGTCGGTGCCCAAGGCCGCCAGCAGCGTGGTCAGGCCCCGAGATGACTCGCCCTTTCAATATCAAAGAACTCCTACAAATAAGTGAGGAAATAGTAAAATATTTCATAGGTCAATGAGCAAAAGGAGAGGAAATTTTACAAAAGAGAGTGTAATGGACTCAAACACAGGAAGAATGTTAAATCCCATAAACAATTAGAAATATGCAAATCAAAACAACCATGATACAATTTCTGCCCTTCATATGGGTAAAAGTAAAACTCAAACAATATCAAGTGATGAACAGAGTGTGTGGAGGAATGGAAACGCTCATCCACTTCTGATTGGATGTAAAACAGTAAAGCTATTTTGAAAACCAGTTTGGTATCTCTTAGTAAAACTGAATATATACACTGTACCCATAACTTGTGACCTATTAGTTTCACTGTCATGTGTACACCTGAGAGAATTTTTTCTCATTTACACCAGAAGACAGGTTCAATAATATTTACAGAAGTCTTATTATAAAGTAAAATAATAATAATAGTCATTGCAATAAAACAACTATTCAAATGTTCATCAACCATAGAAAGATTAAGTCAATTATGGTATATTCCTAAAATAAACTACAACAAAGTATACAAAGTTAATGAAATAAAATAGGATGCAACAATAATAAATCTCTAAAACATATTGACCAAGAGAAAGAAGTTCCAAAAATTTCATATAGTATTTCATTTAATTACAAAAAGTTCCAAAGAAGATAAATCTAAAAATGTATTATTTAGGGATAGTTAAACATGTAGTTAGGCACTAAACTGACAAAGGAAAGCATTGGGAATAATTAACTCAAAAGAGGAAATACAAATGGCCAGGAAACATATGAAGGGCACTAGGTTCACCATGGAAACACAAATTAAGAGAACAATGATATCCCATTTCTAATCCAGATGTTGGCAAAAAATGTAAAGTGTCTCCAAACCAAGAATTGACGAGGCTAGAAGGCCAAGGTAAATTTTTAGATACCTACATCCCCAAAATCCAGCAGTTTCAAACCTAGATTTATATTCAGTAGAAATTCATGGATATGGGCACAAGAAGACATGCACAAAAATAAAGTGTGATATAATCCTACTTAGCTGGAGCTAGAATTACATGTATCAACATGTTTAAACCTCAAGTTCAGAATAGGGGCCACCTCTGGTGAGAGAAATGGCCAGGAATATGCCCAGAGGTAACACTCTATCTGTAAGGTTTAATATTTTATTTCTGAAAAGGGAGTGATCTGAAGCAAATATGACAAAAATGACAGGATTTTTTAGAGCTAAGTGGTGGAATGACACATGTTGTCCATTATATTATTCTCTATATAGTTTTATATTCTTGAAATATATGTTAATAATAATGTATTAAGAGTAAAAGTAAGAATAGAAAGAGTAGAATGCCATTTCTAGGTACAGGGAGGAGCATAGACTATTTTGTTCTCCTGGTCTCCTTACTTCTCTGGCTTGTGAAATCGAACTCATTCTTAAAATTCACCTGAGGTATCTCCTCTGAGACTTATCTCCCAGACCCACATAAAGACATACTAACTGTAGCTATACCTACATAGCATTTATCACACTGCGCTATGATTGTATAACCTGTTTGCAAAATGCATAGTTCATAGCAGCACAATTTATAATAGGTAAGACTTGGAAACAGCTTAAGTGCCCATCAGCAGATGAGTGGATTAAAAAACTATGGCGAGGATGTGGAGAAAAAGGAACACTCATGCACTGCTGGTGGGAATGCAGACTGGTGCAACCACTGTGGAGAACAGTATGGAGTTTCCTCAAAAAGTAAAAAATGGAACTTCCATTTGACCCAGTAATCCCACTTCTAGGAATATATCCCAAGAAATCAGAAACACCAATCATAAAGGATATATGCACCCCTACATTCATAGCAGCACAATTTACAATAGCTAAGATTTGGAAACAGCCTAAGTGCCCATCAGATGAGTGGATTAAAAAACTGTGGTACATCTACACAATGGAATACTACACCGCTATAAAAAAAGAAGGAACTTTTACCATTTGCAACAGCATGGATGGAATTGGAAAGCATTATGCTAAGGGAAATAAGCCAGTAGGAGAAAGATAAATATCACATGATCTCACCCACATGTGGGGTATAACAATCAACATAATTTGATGAACAAGAATAGAGCCAGAGACAAATGGCAGGGGAGGTGTGTGTGTGTGGGGGGGCGGTTAGAGAGCAACCGGAGGACGTGTATGCATGCATATTAGCATAGCCGATGGACACAGACACTGGGGTGATGGGGGCTTACTGGGGGTGGGAATGGCTGGGGGGTGTCATTCAGGGGAAAAAGATACATATGTAAAACTTTAGACAATAAAAAAAACGATGGTACATCTAGAGAATGGAATACTATGCTGCTGTAAAAAAGAAAGCACTCTTACCATTTGCATCAGCATGGATGAAACTGGAGAGCATTATGCTAAGTGAAATAAGCCAGTTGGAGAAAAATAAACAGCACAAGATCTCACTCATTGTGGAATATAATGAACAACATAAACTGATGAACAAAAAAATAGATCCAGAGACATCGAACAGACCATCAAACCTCAGAGGAAAGGCAGGGGAGGGTGGGAATGGGGATGAGTAAGAGATCAACCAACGGACTTGTATGCATGCATATAGGCATAACCAATGGACACAGACAGTGGGGGAGTGGGGGGAGTGTTATTGAGGGCCTATGCTAGGGGTGGGAGTGGGCAGGGAGAGGTCATTGGGGGAAAAGGAGACATATGTAACACTTTCAACAATAAAGAATTTTTAAAAATCAAACAATGAAAGCATTAAAAAATGCACAGTAGTTTCCAGCAGAGGCTGTGCCCTCATTTTTATTTTTCTAGTATCTAACACCCAGTGTTTAGCACAGAGTATATAGTCAATTAACAATTGTTGATGAAGTTAAAAATAATTCCAGCATAGTATAATGAAGAAATAATAGAATTTTAAGACCTGGGTTCACCTTGAAATTCCAGGTCCATTTTCAAGTATATTAGTCAAGCTGATTAATCTCTCTGGGTTCCATTTTTTTAAATCAAGATAGCATATTGATTACCTACTTATACCACAGGAAATTAAGGTAGCTGAAAACTTAGAGGTCATTTAATAAACCATACATACATTTTGTTGATTGGATGGTATAACTATATTTAGAACAAAATAAATTCTATAATCTAAAACATCTTGAACTATCCAAAGTGTTTTTATTGAAATGTTTCAACATACTGCCAGCAAATAGTATACAGGGTGCATCAAAAGTAAGTTTACAGTTGTTAATATGGAAAATAAGAGTAATTAATAATATAAGGATAAACTCTGTGTTTCACATACTCACAATTGTAAACCTACTTTTGTCCCACCCTGTATATAGAACCTAATATGAGTAGCACGGGGGTGAGGGAGACAGCCCACTATTAATAAAAGTGAAAAAATGTTTGAGATCAAAAGTCCCAAGAAGAGGTATAATAGAAAGTCAATGGTATGTGTCAATTTAGTTGCTTATAACTGATGCCTGTTGTGACTGAGTTGTGCCTGTGCCACACCAATTGTTAAATATTTTGAATATCACTCCTGCTTTGACATAGTGTGATTCAATCAAGCACTTACCTAACAGCAAATTCTTACAAACACCACTTAAAAATGGCCAGGTTACAGATTGGTCAAATGAAACATATTCACTCCTAAAACTTTATCTAAATTAATTTGAATTTTCCTTTTTAAACTTTTTGGTGATTCTAATATTTTTTTTTCATTTATTGAAGTGCTTCAGGGCTAATTAATGAAGTTCAAATAATTATATAATGTATGTGTAACAAATGGAAGTAGAAACAAAGAAAAACAGTAAAATTTAATATATTAGTCTTGCCTGAACTCATAAGGTTTTTGGTTTGCTTTTTATTTATTTTTATTGTTGAAGGTATTTCGGATGTCCCCTTTTTCTCCTCATTGGCCCCCTCCCCCCAGCTCCTGCTCCCTCCCCAGGCCTTCACTGCACTATTGTCTGTGTCAAATATGAACTCATAATTTTTTAAAATTTAAATTTTCACAACTTCTTGGTAAGTATATATATTGGTACATGAAAAAAAGGCAAGGAGCGAGCTTTCTCTAACTAAATGACAGAACGTTGAGAAACTGGACGTGCGACTTTCCTTCTAAAATCCAGAAAAACAATGCTTTCCTGAAGAGCTAGTTTAGGACAGAATCTGGGCTTCCATAACTCGGATAAATTGTAGTTCTTCAAAGAGACCCAAAAGGAACAAGAGCTTTCCCGAAAGATGTTCAAGGAAGAGGCTGGAAATGTCAAAAATGTATGAAGGAAGAAGACTGTTCAAGGAAGTTTTTGAAAATACCCTGTGATAAAGGGATCGCTAAGACTTTTCTGTTCAAAGCAAATGTTCTGTATTCAGGTAAAGGACTCCCTATGAGTCCAAATCTCCACGCCCACCCACCAGGGCAGTGTGTGCAAGGAGAAATACATTTTGAGGAGCCTGGTTACCGTTTGTAAGCATCATTTAAGCACAATTTTTTTTAGGCTTTACTGAGTTCCAAAGTGCTGATATCAGAAGGATATATTGAGTATCTGGAGTTGATAAAAAGATGGATTCCCTTCATCAATTCCCTTATCCATCACTGGATTTTTTTTCCCCCAGAAGGAATAGAAACATTTGCATGATAAGAAGGGCTAATGAGAAAATGAAATATTCTCTCATCCATGGAAGCTCTGGAAAGAGAGGTTAGGGTTAGCAATCTCTAGGGAGGAGGGACTAACAGATTTGTTTTGAAAAAATATTTGTATACAAGTACACTGTTTGTGCATTTCTTTTTATTGTAGATAGAGACCTACATCTTCTTCTAACACTATCATTATGTTCACCATCACCATCAACATAACCATTTGACGGAATTGTGGTATCGATGGAGATTATGGGAAGTACAAACCACCTACTCACATTGCCATGACCAGAGAATCCAAAAAAGTCAAATACTTGTCTAAGAGTGCACTGATATTCTCAGGGGACAGGTCAAGGAAAGTTCAATTCTCCAGTAATTTGGATACAGGATTCTCAGCTTCTTTTAATAGAGATGAAGAACAGCATGACCACATATGTAATACCCTTTGTAATACTTTAAGCAATAAATAAATAAATAAATAAATAATTAAAATAAATAAATAAAAAAAAGAAAAAAAAAAGAATAGCATGACATTTCATTTTGAAATTTCACTTCATTAGTGTTTTATGCATATGGAGTAATAAGAGGTAGCAATGATATTGAATCTTTTTAATATTTATTTTAAACTAGAGGCTTGGTGCACGAATTTGTGCACGGGTGGGGTCTGGTGGGCTCGTCCAGATAGGGTTCCATCGGGCAGGGCCGGCTGTTGGGTCTAATGCTGGAAGCTATAAGCTTTCCCCCAGGTGGATCTAATCATACTTTAAGGATGACCAAAAGAAAAACCACAACAGAACTGTTTTGCATTTCACATGCCATGAGATGAAGTTGTTTATGTGTTGTTTGCAAACGTATATCAAGATGCATGGTGGCCCTTTAATGATTTTTGTGTTCTTCCCAGGGCTCTGCCCTCAGTTTCCCAATATGATCTTCATGTCTGTTTACAAGTTTTTGTTTTTGAATGTGCCTACCCTTCGCTGTTGCTCCTGGAAGCCTGCCGCTCCTCTTCGCCGCCCCTTTTAAAGAGAGATTGAAAGCTCACCTAATCTGCAAGGCACCAGAATTTCACAAAATCCCCACCCAGCCTCTCTACATTCCTCAGCAAAGGGCTGCCATCCCGTTAGCAGTGGTTCTCAACCTTCCTAATGCCGCGACCCTTTAATACAGTTCCTCATGTTGTGGTGACCCCCAATTTCATTGTTACAAATTGAACATAATTAAAGCATAGTGGTTAATCACAAAAACAATATGTAATTATATATGTGTTTTCCGATGGTCTTAGGCGACTCCTGTGAAACAGTCGTTAGACCCCCAAAGGGGTCGCGACCCACAGGTTGAGAATGGCTGCGTTAATGCTTAGGTTGCCTTTTTGGCTAATTTTGAAGGTCTCATGGGGCTGCGGGCCATGGAGGGAGAATTCCACACCTTGGCTGCAGTATTAGCAGAGCCCTCTGGAGACTCTGGTTGAGGACAGAAGGGACTGATAATTATTTTCTTGTGCTTTCACTAAATGTGCATGCAGCAGGGAGCCAGGCCGTGATTTAGGGGTGTTGGGGGCAGGGCCGGCTGGGGTGAGGGGCCCCAGTCATTCCACCATTCAGTCGCTGGGCTTTTATTATATAGGAGATTTCAAATTACCAAAAAAAAAAAAACCCCACAAAAAACAAAACACACAGCACACACAAAACACACACACACACACACACACACACACAAAACATAGTAGTATGATGACAACTCATTTAACAATCAGCCAGATTCAACAAGTTTTTGCTAGACTAACTTCACCTATAATTTTATGTTGTTATTTGATTTTTTACATATAATTTATACATGTTGAAATATGTAGATCTTAATTTGTGCAATTCCAAGAGATTTGATGAGTACATAAGCCCAGGTAATTCACTTCTAGACATTTATTCCAGAGAACAAAAAATACATGTCCACAGAAAGACTTGTCCAGAATGTTTATAACCATCTACACTAATAAAAGAGAAAAATGGTAATTGATGTACGGCACTACCCTTTTCATTGGCTAATCAGGGCTATATGCAAATTAACTGCCAACTAAGATGGCAGTTAACTGCCAACAAAGATGGCGGCTAATTTGCATATGTAAGCACAATGCAGGGAGGCGAAAGGGAAAGCAGGAAGAAGCCCCCTGCCACTGACAGTGATTGGAAACCCAGGGGGGAGCTAAGAGCTGGGGGGCAGGGCAAAGGCGGCCCCAGGGCCGCCTTTGCCCTGCCCCCCAGCCATGATTGGAGAATCAGGCGCCTTTGCCGCTCTGGCCAGTGATAGCAGGAAGTAGGGGTGGAGCCAGCGAGGGGAGCTGGGCACGGTCAAAGCTGGCAGTCCCGGGAGCTAGGGGTCCCTTGCCTGGTCCTAAAGCGGAGCCCACGATCGCGGGGCCGCTGCCACTGTGGGTCCCCGCTGCCCAGGCCGGACGCCTAGGCCAGAGGCGTTAGGCCTGGGCAGGGGCGGAGCCTGCAACCGCGGGGAGCTGGGGGTCCCCTGCCCAGGCCTGACACCTCTGCCGGAGTCCTCAGGCCTGGTCAAGTGGCCGATCCGGTGATTGGTGATCGGAGGGTGATGAGGGTCAACTCCTCTGGCCGAGGCATCAGGCCTGGGCAGGGGGCTGAGCCGGGGATTGGGGGGATATGATGGTCCCCTTGCCCAGGCCTGAAGCCTGGGTCAGAGGCGTCAGGCTTGGGTGGGGGGTGGAGTAAGCGATCAGAGGGAGATGGGGGTCCCCTGCCATGGCATGATTCCTGGGCCAGAGGCCTCAGGCCTGGGCGGGGGTCAGAGCCAGTGATGGGGGAAGATGGGGGTCTCCTGTCCAAGCCTGACACCTCTGGCGGAGGCGTCAGGCCTGGGCAAGGGGCCGATCAGGCGATCGGAGGGTGATGGGGGTCTACGCCTCTGGCCGAGGCATCAGGCCTGGGCAAGGGGCAGAGCCAGCAATCGGAGGGGTCTGGGGGTCCCCTGCCCAGGCCTGACGCCTGGGCCAGAGGCATCAGGCCTGGGCTGGGGGCAGAACCAGTGATGGGGGGAAATGAGGGTCCCCTGCCCAGGCCTGATGCCTCTGTCTGAGGCGTCAGGCCTGGGCAAGGGGCCGATCCTGCGATTGGAGGGTGATGGGGGTCAATGCCTGAGGGTTCCCAGTATGTGAGAGGGGGCAGGCTGGGCTGAGGGACACTCCCCCCGCCCCCACACCCAGTGCACGAATTTCGTGCACCAGGCCCCTAGTTTTATTCATAATAGCCAAAAACCTTTTTAAAAAAGGATAGATCTATGTTTAAATGTAAAAATAGTTTTTCAAGTTGGGTTTAGACTATTATATCCCACGGACAATGTATGAGTGTCCTGATTTCCCTGCATGCTCATCAACACTTGATGTTGTCAATTCTATTAATAGTAGCTATTTAGTGGGTGTGCAGTGATGTCTCACTGTGGCTTTAGTATGCATTTTCCTGATAATTAATTTTGTTAGAAACTATTTCATGTGCTTATTCGCCTTTCCTTTGGGACATACTCTTGGGGGGGTGGGGGAGGGATTGGAGAGATTGAGCAAAAAAGAAACAAAAAAACAGAAAGAGAATTCATGGACAGGAGCAATAATGTGGTGTGTTGGTGGGGGGGAGGAAGTTGGAAGAAGGCATAGAAGGAATAAGTGGTGATGTAAAAAATAAAATAAAATAAAATAGAACAAATAAATTCAAAATTAATTATTGGGTTATCCATTCTTTATATATTGTGGGTATAAGTTCATTGCCAAATATACATACTCATTTTTTCTCCCAATCAATGGATGGCCTACTTATTTTCTTGATGTATCTATTCCTGAATATTCCTGTGTACAAACATATGTTCCATGTATAATACAAAGAAAAGTATACTCTCCATTACAGGAGTTTCAGGTTTTATATTCCACTAGAAGAGCTACCTTATAAGTTTTTTTAAAAATTTTTTATACAAATTCTATTTTGCTATATATTTGAACTTCCTGAGATTGAGAAAAATATGTCAAAGTGACCTATTTTAGATTTTTCTATTTTTTTCTTTTCTCTTTTATATCTCTTCATTAGTAAGATTACTGCTGTGCTTTGAGGGAAATATTTCACATTAATAATTTTTACTTATTTTAATAAAACTAGCTCATATTTTAAAGAAATTCTTATAGCTTTAATATTTGCTGTCCCTGAAATTATTAAAATATAAAGAAATAAAAACCATATCTAGAGATAATTCTTTATCTTTAATTATGACTGGCTGCTTCTTACATGCCCCTACTGGGGACAGAGTGCCCAACCCAGGCAGTGAGTGGATTGACATGCAACCAACTGAGAGCCACACTGGCCAGAGCTAAAGATAATTCTTAAATATTTTTTCTTGAAAGATTATTAACCTCCATATGGTTGTTAGTATACTTAAGACATTCCCTACACACTTCTTTCCAATACTGTGTTTATGGGCCACTAACACATAAAGTATATTATTTGAACCACATATATAATTAACGGTAAATGACAAAGTTGAATGAATACATCTACCAGTTCTCCTTTCCTATTGTATTGTACCAGAATTGCTTTTCTCATAAGTGTTCCCTAGCTAGTCTATATAGAAATCTCTAAGGAATCATTTTAGATCCCTGGCCTTATTTGGTCTATGTAATCTGTTTAGTGAATTAATTTGAATCATGTGCTTGCTATCTATTTCAGAATCTAGAGACCCTTCTTTATCATAATTTGGGATATTTACATAAATATTATTTTTATAGAGGAAATAATGGATGTTGGTGGCTGGCTGCAATTAGCTGCATTTAAATTTTTCCAAAATAACTTTTAATCATATTGGATTTAATAGGATATTTCTATAGCAAAAGGAATTGCAAGTGAGTTGTTCTTTCATTTCAAACCAGCCACTAAATGCATCTGTTACCTGACTCCTTGTCATCTGGCACAGTGGTGTTAAGTGGTTTGTCATCTGACACAGAGAAGCTTATGTGGGTGTTAAAGGGCATGTTTTTGTAATCTTTGTAGAACTATTCTCCAAGCTGTTTTCTTATGTTCTTGGCAAATGAAGACTTTCTAGACTTCAGTATAGCAATGCATTTTTGCCCCCTATTTCTGTGTAATAAAAATGAACTTGAGTTTCTGTAGCTCTGCTCACAAGCAAGTTCTTGGATAACTTGATATTCTCTCCATTTTGCCTTCAGAAATAACGATAAAATCCCAGTCTTGGATTGGGAGCAGGGTCTTGAGTAATTGATAGAGAGTGGCACTGCAGAGCTATAATCTGTCAAACTAATCTCATTTCTACCTATCTGTCCATCATTAAGAAGACATGTGAGATACAGAAGCAGGGACAGAAGCCAAAGCTTAATGCTGACCGGGGCAGATGGCCAACAGCAAACCTCACCTCAATGGTTCTATAATCCAAAATTCTAAAATTATTTGATTAATATCTATGACATTAAAAAAGACAATGGGCCCTAACCGGTTTGGCTCAGTGGATAGAGCGTCTGCCTGCGGACTGAAGGGTCCCAGGTTCGATTCCGGTCAAGGGCATGTATCTTGGTTGCGGGCACATCCCCAGTAGGGGGTGTGCAGGAGGCAGCTGATCGATGTTTCTCTCTCATCGATGTTTCTAACTCTCTATCTCTCTCCCTTCCTCTCTGCAAAAAATCAATAAAATATATATTTTTTAAAAAAAGACAATGGACTCAGTGTAATGATACCATTTTATATCACGATCATGGGATAGTATGTTTAAGAATAAATCACGTTGGTATTGAAGCACAAGAATTCAAGTGTACTCCCCGGTAGCCTAGGAAGGCTCTGGGGCATGCTATGCACCTGATGTGTTCACAGTGATCATTTGATAGCATGGTCTTAGCATAAAACATTTTTTAAAATATATTTTATTGATTTTTTACAGAGAGGAAGGGAGAGGGATAGAAAGTTAGAAACATCAATCAGCTGCCTCCTGCACACCTCCTACTGGGTATGTGCCCGCCACTAAGGTACATGCCCTTGACTGGAATCGAACCTGAGACCTTTCAGTCCGCTGGCCGACACTCTATCCACTGAGCCAAACCGGGCAGGGCAGCATAAAACATTTTTAATGCCAAAGTCCTTGAAGATGCACTAAATTGTTCATTTGTCAATTTGCTTTTCTGTGGGGGAAAATGATATATAATACATGTTCATTATAACTATTATGGTCCACCCAAAGCATTTTCAGGTGTCTGAATGCTATTTTGGGAATAAGACACTTGCCAGTTTTCACAGAGAGTGCTCACTGCTTCTCATTTCCTCCACTACCTGGTTAAAAGAAAAAAAGATTTTAGCCTATATTTGGAAATAACCTGCCATGGGGATAATAAAGAAATGCTGGCTGGGGATGGCCAGCAGCTGCATATCAATGTTACCTGGACATTCCCAGGCAGTGGGCAGCAGTAGTGCTGTGAGAGTCTGTTAGAACAGCTCAGGTGCTGGTATAGACCTGGGAATCTCAGAAGGTGCAACTATCTGTGCCCTGAGAGGAGGGACAGTGGGAACAACAAAAATTTCTGTGTCCTTGTGAAAAACAATCATATGGCTTTTACTTGCCAGGAAGTCATGAATAGAAGGCTGACTTATTTAGATGAATGCTCTGGATTCTCCTTGGAGAGCAGTCAGCAAGGTATAAAAGTTTTGGAACCCATCTATAATATCTATAATAATAAGAGCATAATATGCTAATTAGACCAGACATCCTTCCGGACAACCTTCTGGATGAAGCCACAGTGGTGGGGGCCAAGGCAGAGGCGGCCGCTGTGGCAGGCAGGGGCTGAGGCAGAGGATCCCAGCTGCTGCTGTAGCTGTGGGGCTGAGCCCCTTGCACAAATTTCGTGCATCGTGCCTCTAGTATAGAAATGATAGATTCCAAAGGAGCTATTCATCATGTAAATAGCTCATTTTATAGCAAGGTTTCTCAGCCTCAGCCTGGGCCCCATTAACAGCGCTGAATAGTTCTGGTTATTGGGGGCTATTTTGTGCATTATAGAGTGTTTAGTAGCATCCTTGGCCTCTATCCACTAGATGCCAATAACACTCTGATGCCCAGTTGTAACAAAACAACAAAATTACCTGAAGACATTGCCAAACATCCACTGGCGGGGCGGGGGTGGGGGGGGGGGAATTATTCCCAGTTGTGAACCGCTGTTCTATATAGAAAAGATTTCTTCCCTTGAATAGCTGTGATATTAAATATTTTTCTCCCTTTTTATTACATTTATTGGGGTGACACTGGTTAATAAAATTATATAGGCTTCAGATGCACAATTCCATAGCACATCATCTGTACACTGTATTGTATATTCACCACCCCAAGTCAAGTCTCTATCCATCACCATTTACCCCCCGTATACCCTCCTCCCCCCATAATCTCCACACTGTTGTCCCTGTTCATGAGTTTTTTTTCCTCTTTTTGGCTCAATCCCTCCAACCCCTGACAGCTGTCAGCCTGCTCTCCATTTATGAGTCTGTCTCTATTTTGTTTAGTTCATTTTGTTAGTTAGATTTTACACATGGTACATGTCTTCTCTGACTGGCTCATTTCACTTAGCATAATGCTCTCCAGGTCTATCCATACTGTCCCCCAAAGTAAGATTTCCTTCTTTTTTACGGCCGAGTAATATTCCATTTTGTAAATATACCACAGCTATTTATTCACTCATCTACTCTTATTTAACATAGTACTGGAAGTCCTACCACACCAATCAAAGAAGAAGAAATGAAAGGCATCCAAAGTGTAAAGGAAGAAGTAAAACTGTCATTATTTGCAGATGACATGATACTGTATATAGAGAACCTTAAAGATGCCACCCCAAAACTACTAGAATTGGTAAATTAATTCAGTAAAGTAGCAAAATACAAAATAAATATCCAGAAATAAGTTGAATTTTTATACACCAATAAATGAACGATCAGAAAGTAAGAAAGCAATCCCATTCACAATTGCTTCATAAAGAATAAAAAACCTAGGAATAAAGTTAACCAACCATGTGAAAGACCTGTACTCAGAAAATTATAAGATACTGAAGAAAGAAATTGAAGAAGATACAAATAAGTGGCAGTATACACCATGTTTATGGGTAGGAAAAATTAAAGATTTTTCTGAATTGGCTTTTAAATGAGAATTTTTTGTATGTCAATGACGTAAGACTTATATACTTTTGCCTTTTTTTTTTTTTTAGAGAAAGTTACATTTAAAAAAGAAAAAATATGTTTTATAATTTATATTTTCTTAAAGGTTAGCTTGACAATGCATTAGAACAAGGGTCAACCATTTATTTCTACAGAGCTGGAACTAAATATTTTAAGCTTTTGTGTAGTCTTTCTTACAGCTACTCAACTCTGTTGTTACAGCATAAATGCAGCCATACCATAGATAAAATGGAAAAGAATGGGCATGGATCTATTCCAATAAGATTTGGTTTATTAATGTAAATTTTTAATTGTGGTATAATTGACATAAAACATTATATAATTTGACATTTGTGTGTGTATATATATATATATAGTGAAATGTTCACCATAATAACACATTTGTCAGCATACTAGTTACAAGATTTTTTTTTAGTGATGCGTATTTTTAAGATTTACTCTCTTAGCAACTTTCAATACAATATTATTAACTATCTTCACCATACTGTACATTACATTCATGACATTTACTTTATAATTAAAACTTCGTACCTTTTGAGTCATTTCATCTATTATTTCACCCCACCCCCTGCTTCTGGCAACCCCCAGTCTGTTCTTTGTATCTCTGTACCCATGAGCTTGTTTTTTTGAGGGAGGGAGAAGGTTGTTTGCTTTTTCATTTTTATATTTCACATAAAAGTGAGATAATTCAGTATTTGTCTTTCTCTGTCTGACTTATTTTGCTTACCTTAATGCCCTCAAAGTCTATCCATGTTGTTGCAAAAGTGGCTATAAAAATAAAAGGCATCCAAACTGAAAAGGAAAAAATGAAACTGTCACTATTTGCAGATGACATATTGTACATAGAAACCCCCAAAGACCACCAAAAACTGTTAGAACAATAAATGAATTCCATAAAGTTGCAAGATAAAAAATCAGTATACAAAAACTTGCTGCATTTGTATATACTAATAATGAAATAGCAGAAAGATAAATTAAGAAAACATTTCATTTAAAATTATACAGAAAACTATAAAACCTTGATTTAAAAAAACTGAAGAAGACAACAACAAATAAAAAGGTATTCTGTGGTCATGGATTGGAAGAATATTATTAAAATATCCATACTACCCAAAGCAATCTCCAGAGTCAATGCAATCCCTATCAAAATTCCAATGGTATTTTTCATAGAAATAGAACAAATAATCCTAAATTTTGTATGAAATATAAAACTTCGCAAGCATTATTTTTGACAGGCAGCTATTGTTACCACATTCACAATAGAGAACAAAGAGCAGAAGGGATTAACATTAAACATAAAAGAATTGCTCTCCATTTATAAAATACTAGAGGCCAGGTGCATGAAATTTGTGCACTGGGGGTGGGGGGAGTAGCGAGGGGGGTCCCTCAGCCCAGCCCCTGCACCCTCTTGCAGTTTGGGAGCCCTCAGGGGATGTCCAACTGATGCAGGGAGTGGGCCTAAGCTGGCAGTCAGACATCCTTAGCGCTGCTGTGGAGGTGGGAGAGGCTCCTGCCACCACTGCTGCACTCTCCAGCTGTGAACCCAGCTTCTGGCTGAGGGGCGCTCCCCCTATAGGAGTGCACTGACCACCAGGGGGCAGCTCCTGTGTTGAGTGGGTGTCCCTTGGTGGTCAGTGCACATCATAACAAACGGTCGTTCCACTGTTTGGTTTATTTGCATATTAGCCTTTTATTATATAGGATAGTATAGGAAGAAAGAGATTATTCATTAAGTCTCTACTTCATGACCTGCACTATGTGAAGTTTGTGTGTGCATTATTAATCTCAAATTACGTGTAAAGATACTGGCTCAGAGAATTTAGGCTACTTGAATAAGGTCATACCACTAATAAGTGACAAAATTCTGATTCAAGATCAGTTGTTCTGACCTAATTCTCATGCTTTTCTCTTCAATGCCTCATTCTGCTCTATCTTAGATATTTAATTCTGTAGCATGAAATCATCCTTCTTTTACAAAATCTGCTGAAACTAGTCTCCTCAGTCTGGATTTCTGTGATTCAGTAGTGGAACCATTAGGGGAGAATTTTATAGCAGATGTCAACAGTGTCTATTAATGACATTTTATAGTCATATTTTTAAAGTTGCATTATGGTATTAAGAGGGATTATTGTAGGGTAGAAGTTAAAATATGTATGTGAGATGCCCCAGTCAAGATGTCTGACTTGGTTTTTAATAAGTAATTCTCTCAACAAATATTTATTAAGAACAATCTCCCTGATCAGTGTGGTGCAGTTGATAGGGCATCATCCTGTGCACCAAAAGGTTGCTAGTTCGATTCCCAGCCAGGGCACGTGCACAGGTTTGGGGCTCAATCCACAGTGGTGAGCATGCAGGAGGCAGCCCATGGATGTTTCACTTTGACATCGATGTTTCTCTCTCCCCCTCTCCATTCCTTTCTCTCTAAAATTCAATAAAAATCTTTTAGAAGAACATGCAGTATACATTGCCTTGTTCTGAGTATTGAGGGCACTGTGGTGAAGAAAGCAAATGAGATCACTGTTCCCACAGATTTATATGCCAGTGCAAGAAACAGCCAAGCAAATAAACAAAATTTACAAGCCAACAAGATCATATAAAGTGGTAATCAGTCCTAATAAGAATATAATGTAGAGAGACAGAGGTTATATGGGTGAGGTGATAGTGGCAGGAAACATCAAATGCTTTCTCAGGGAAGGCCTTACGAAATATGAGACATTTGGAGGGACACTTGGATGACCAGATGAAACGAGTCAGGACAATATCTTCCAAAGGAGTTCCCAGGTAGAAGGAGCAACAAGTCCAAATGTCTTGAGCTGGGAACAACTGTGATCTTAAAATGAAGTCTGGCTGTTTGACAAGCTCCATCCATGTCTTTAATCAGCTTTCTACTGTATAATTCTGAAGTACAAAGGGACAACCTAACATCACCTGTTATTTGAGGAAAGATTATAACATGAAAGAAAAGTAATGGGGAGAGAGAGAGAGGGAGGGAGGAAGAGAGAGAGAGAGAGAGAGAGAGAGAGAGAGAGAGAGAGAGAGAGAAACAATGACCGTGAGTAAAACAAGACTTAATTCAAGGTAAGAGAGTGGAGCATCCCTTTAAACAACAGTAACTCAAATAGGTATCTTTGGACAGACTAAAGAAGATATTGCATCTATAAATCAATTACAAGATGGTGGCTAAAGGAATAATCAGAGAAAAAGGTCCTGAAAATTACAGAACAAGAGTGTGAATGCTGGGAAGACTTCACCAGGGCTGGCTATCTTTGGAGCTTGGTCTGAGGCTTGGATTCTAGGATCTTGTCTTTTAAAGTAGGTCCCAGTGTGGCTAAAGCTCTGTGGGTCTGCGTCCTTTAAATGTGAAGACGTGTGAACAAAAGCGTGTTAAATGTTCCCTTTCCCAACCACCACCCAACATACAGCAGTGAGAGAGGGACAAGAGAACCACAGTAGTCACTTAGGTTCAAAGGAGGAAGAGAAACAGGAGACAAATAGCAGTCACTGTGTCCTAACAAATCTGAGCTGCAACCAGGGGCACGTTGCCAGTTCTGACAAAGAAACATCCCCTTCCCCGGAAGTCATTACCCATGGCTTTTGGCTCCCTGTCAAAGCTTTTGGCTCCAGCCTCTGAGTCATTCTTCATTTTTGTAAGGAGTAACCTATTTCATGGCTTTCTCAGCCTGCTTCTTGTGATTTAGGGGCCCACAAACCTTTTTTTAAAAAATAATTTTGAATGTCCTTTCACCTTTTCAGTCCAAAATGGTATAATTTCTTTAAAAACATTGTCAGCTTTTTTGTGATTCGAAATATCATTTGTTCTATTAGACAAAAGCCAGACCCATCTATCTCCTCAAAAAGGTCCCTATGCCCACTGGGTCAAGAGTCAGGTGCCATAAAACAACACCTTGCAGTTTAAAGCCCTTACTTCTAGCTGAAAGTGTCTATAAGGAACCATCTTAGTTCTTTGAGAACTTAACAAAGAATCTTGAGATCTTGACCCTAAAACCACATTTTACTTGAGAGACCCTGAATCTGATATTTCCTTCTAAAGCCATTTCTTACTTTGAGAATCTTTTGCCAGGGATCCAGAAAGTTCTGACTTGGAAATGTTTCCTTTATCTGGTAGAAAACAGAACAGCTCCTGTTTTAGTGTATCTTTTCTTAAATATATATATTCTTATCTTAGTAAGTGCAGCTAAAGGAAAACATTTGTGCTTCTAACATTATGCTGAAATTTTCCTTAGCCAAATTTACAGTCTATTAGGTATATTTTCTCTTTTCCATGTTACTGCAGATGACAGTGTTGACAAACTATTTGTCCTCACATTATATGGGTCACAGTTACTGCAGCCTCCATTGAAAATTTCTTCCCTGTCCTTACAGCCTCCTTTGACAGCAACCTTGAGGCCTTTTGGCCTCAGTTATGCTGCCCTTTTCCAAAGTGAATGACACATGTTTAGGTTTTTGTTACAGCAGCACCCCACTTTTAGTTTGTGTTTTGATTATGTATTGTTGTCCAATAAACCATCCAAAAATTTAGTGGTTTATAATGGGATACTACTCTGCCGTAAAAAGGAAGAAAAATTTTACCCCTTTTGATAGCTAGATGGACCTGGAAAACATTATGCTAAGTGAAATAAGCCAGTAAGAGAAAGACAAGTATTGTATGATTTTATTCATATATGGAATCTAATGAACAAACTAACCAGCAAGCAAAATAGAGACAGACTCATAGTTAGAGAACAGGCAGACAGCTCTGGTAGGGGAGGGTATGTCTAGAGGGAAGGGATTGAGCAAAAAAGAAAAAAGAGAGAGAACTCATAGAAATGGACAACAGTGTGTTTACTGCAGGGGGAAGGGTAGAGGTAGAAGAGGGCATATAGGGGATAAATGGTGATGGAAAAAATAAAATGAAATGAAATTAAATTAAAATAAAACACAATGTATTGTCTCTCATGGTTCTGCGTGTTGACTAGACACGGTGGGTGGCTCTTGCTCTGGCTCCCTCAGGTGCTTACAGTCCAATGGCAGCCGACACAGCTGGGATACCCGGCATCTCCCTCTCCAGGCTGCCTCGGGGCCCCTCTCCTCCATGTGGCCTCTTCCAGCCATTTCTCCTGCAGAGTAGCTGATTCTGCATTACATGTGGCTCAGAGTTCCCAAACACACAAAAGTGGAAACTGCTGAGCCTTCTTAAAGCTTAGACTTAGACAACAAATGTCACCTTCACCACATTTGTGGTTCAAGTCAGTCATAAGAGAGCTCATATCCACTGCTGTTGGCAGCTATATAAATGTGTGAATTCCTAGAGGACTAGTTATTGGGGCATTTTTGGAGAATGGCTACTATAAGTATTCTTCTTCTGTATCCAGGTTATTTATTTAAGAGTATATTTGAAAGAGTCATTCATTTGGTTTCATGTGGTTGGAGTTCAGGGTCTCCATGATCTCCCATGTGTGAATATACCATGATTTCCTGCTGAGATTATTTGGGTTGATTCTAGTGTTTGTTATAAATAATGAGGTCATAAACCTCCTGTGCCTGTCTTTTTTAGTGCATGTGTTAACACACTTATTTTGTATATATAGCTAAGCATGGGCGTACAGAGTCTAGGATATACTCACGCTTAACATTAGGAGATAATGCCAAGCTGTTTCCCAAAATAGTATTACTTTTTAAAAAATTTCACTAGTCTGCTTGAAATGTTGCCTCCATATAAATTACCCTGTACACAGCAGCAAGTTTATACTCTTAAATGAAAGCTTAACTATGTTTCTACTCTGCTTAAGACAATCAAATGATTCACACAACACGTAGAATAAAGTCCATGCTTCCTACCCTTGTGTCTAAAGCCCCCCAGGATCTTGTTCTTCCTGATCTCCGCAACACAACTTCATATCACTCCCCTGTCACTGGGCTGAGCTACACTGACCTTCCAATTTCATGAGGATGCCAAACTCATTCCTATGTTCTTCACTTTTATTATTCTCTAACTCTGGAATGATGTTCCTCCTCACTTTTTATAAATGTCCCTTTTTAAGTTCATACAAGAATAATTTATTGAGCAGCTATTATGTATCAGACACTGTTGTATATTATCATGATACATTAATGAACAAAACAGACAAAAACCACTGTATCCTGTGGCTTAAATTCTGGAAGATAAAAAATAAATATATAATATATAAAGAAATTATGTCATTTCTTAGAAAATGAAAAATTCTATGGGAAACAGATAAAAAATTAGTGCCATATGAAAAATATTAGAGTAGGAATAGAAAAACTGACGAAAGGGGCTATTGTAATTTTGAGTACCAGGTTCATGGTAAGCCCCTTTGAGAAAGTAACATTTGAACAAAGGCTTAAGGGAAGTGCAAGATACTGGGAACTATCATTGTAGAGGTCAGGGACAGTACAAAGGCCCGAAGATGGAAGCCTGCTGTTCAATGGAGGCAAAGGCCAGTGTAGATAACGCAGAGTGACCTGGAGTGACTTCAGAGTTACTGGGGAGTAAGGAGTGGTCAGAGGAGGTAAAAAGATGACTGAAGAAATATGGGGTAAAATTTTAAAACTTTACGAGTGTTATCTGGCTGTGATATGGAGGCAAGAGTGGAAACAAGGAGACAATTAGGAGGCCACTGCAGTAACACAGGAGGTGAGGTGACTCGCAGGAGTGTGGTAGCAGTGGAGCTGGTGGAAATTATTAAATGTAGAGCCAAGATGTATGTGGTATGAGATAGAAAGAGAGGTTTATAGTCTGAGTGACCAATAAAATCCAGGTGTCATTGATTGAGTTGGAAAGGTTGCGATTAGAGAAGTTTTGGGGTCCAGAGGAATCAGGCTATTAATTTGGTACATTTTAAACTAAAATTTGTTAGAAATCATAGGGGAAATACTAAATAGGCAATGGGATATATTCAGGAGAAAAATTTGTGAGATAGAAATCTGGGGGCTTATCACCATATAAATGTTACTTGAAGGCATGAGGCTAGAACTCTCTATGGGAATGAGTCTAGATATAGTAGAAAGGAAACCAAGGGTCTGACTTTGGACTCTGGCTCTGACAATTGTGTCACTTAACCTCTCTGTGCTTAAGTTTCTCTATCTGTATAATGAAGTACTAGGTATGGGAAAGACTAAATGAGTTAATACAACAGATGTAAACAGGACATGACTAGCACCAAATAAGTGCTATATAAACATTACTTATTATTTACTAGAAGGTAAACCCCATGATATCAGAGATTTTCTTTCGTTTTTGTTCATTGCTATATTCCTAGCACTTCAGATAGTTTATGGTCCATATAGTTGATATATAAATATTTGTTAAATGAATTTTTGGTCCTGATTATAATAGTGGAATTCAGACAATTGGTGATATAAGGTGAAGAAAATAATTCCTTAAGTGTATTATTATTATGTCAAAAGTCAAATCATTTGTTTCTTCATGAGAATTTGAATGGAATTCAAGACTTTCCTAAGAATAATAGATGAGAAATTGTTGGCGTTTGAATCAGAATCAAGATGGAATGGCACTTCCCATGTCTCTGTCTGTATGTAGAGTCAACATGCCTCCACAAAGGATCACAGCCATGATTTTGTTCATCTCACTTTTACATCTGCTTTAGCAACCATCCATTTTTGGCAAGTTTGTTTGCTATCAGGTAATTAATCAAGCTGCACCATATTGGCATCTAAATCTTACTCTCTGTACTTTAAAGAGCAAAATATTAAAGAGGCAAATAACTTTGAACTACACCTGGCATCACTTGAAGCAACCTGGACCTCTCATCACCACAGGTGAGCAAACTCAGCAGCTGGCCTTAAAGTAGTTAATGATCTGTAGAATGCATCTGGTAGCTTCCTGTGGTGTGCTGCTGTTTGGAGAAAAGATTTAAATGTTTGCCAAATAGGGTTTTGTTTCTTCACTGAAATTGGGATTTCAGTTGTGGGAATGACATCTCTGAGTGCCCTGAGTTGTAGGGAAAATACAAGCCAAAGAAGGAAGAGCCCTACACCTGAGATCTGCCATTATGATTTTTATCAAGTTACTCTTCTTTTCTAGGATGTTAGTTTCCTAGTCTATCAAATGAGGAGTGGGATAGCTCACCTATCAGGAGTCCTAGAGCTTTATGTCCAACTCTTCACTAGACATCTTCACTTTCATGTCCAAGTTGATCTCAAAATATAACAATTTCCAAATCAAACTCTTTTATATTTCCTTTCTTATAGTTATAGTTATAACTATACTTTATTTCCTATAGCTATAACTAAGTCCACCCAGTCATATAAGCTAACAATCTAAAAATCATACTCAACGGTCCTAACTTCTTCAGTCCAATCATCAAAATGTGATCATATTCACTCATAATTTGTTTCCATTCTGTTATCTTCCTGCCATGGTCTAAATTTTTGTGTCTCTCCAAAGTTTACACTATGAAACTTAATGCTCATTGTGATGGTTTTAGGAGGTAGGGCCTTTGAGAGGTGCTTAGGTCAAGAGGGTGAAGACATCCTGAATGGGATTAGTGCCCTTTCAAAAGAGACCATAGAGCTCTAGTTGGTTTGGCTCAGTGTAGCAGGGCTGGGCAAACTTTTTGACTCGAGGGCCACAATGGGTTCTTAAACTGGACCGGAGGGCTGGAACAAAAGCATGGATGGAGTGTTTGTGTGAACTAATATAAATTCAAAGTAAACATCATTACATAAAAGGGTACAGTATTTTTTTTTTTTTTAGTTTTATTCATTTCAAATGGGCCTGATCTGGCCCGCGGGCCATAGTTTGCCCACGGCTGGTATAGAGTGTTACCCTGCAGACTGAAGGGTACCAGGTTCGATTCTGGTCAAGGGCACATACCTTGGTTGCAGGCTCCTTCCCTGCTCAGGCCCTGGTCAGGGTGCATGCAGGAGGCAACCAATCGATGTGTTTCTCTCACATCTGATATTTCTCTCTGTCTTTCCCTCTCTCTAAAAAATCAATGGAAAAATATCCTCAGATGAGTATTAATAAAAATAAATAAATAAAATAAAAGAGACCATAGAGAGCTATCTGGCTCCTTTTACCAGGTGTGGTCACAGTGAGAAGGTGGCATCTATGAACCCTCGCCAGTTATTAAATCTTCTGGTGCCTTGATCTTGGACTTCCTAGCCTCTGATCTTCTAGAAATAAACATTTGTTGTTCAAGCCACCCAGTCTCTAGTATTCTGTAATAGGAGTGCAGACTGACTCAAGACACATTGTCTGCTCTGGTACTTGTTAGTTAAGGGCAAGCCTATTTAAAAATATTTACTTTCTGTCCTGTACACATGTCAGGTGAAGGGCACAAAAGTTTTGGCACCCTGAAGCTGCCTTTTGGGGATATTGATTTTAAAATGTCTATTAGGAAATAAGACTCAGAAAGAACCTTTGGCCTTCTTCTTTTCCTATCCAGGATATCCTATATAATAAAAGAGAAACATGCAAATTAGCCATCCCTCTGCTATGCTCAAGCCACGCCCACCAGCCAATCGGAGTGATATGCAGATTAACCCAACAGAGATGGTCACGGAGCTGGAGGCTTAGGTTGCCCCCGGCGACCGACAGAGGAAGCCAAGCTTCCTGCCAACACTGGCCTCAGCTGAAGGAGTGGCTGAGGGCTTGGGTTGCCAGGAGCGGGGCGGGAATTATGCAGCAGGCAGCAGGGCACTGGGCCACTGGGAGCGGGTTGGTAACTTCCCAGGGAGGGCACTATGCTGCAGGGAGAGATGACGCAGCAGAAGTTCCTGCCCCATAGCCACTTGCTCATTCACTTACTCGCTCATCCATTCACTCATTCACTTACTCACTCAGCAAATACTCCCAGGTCCCTGGCACCAGGCCAGGCACTGAAGGTGAAACAGGATAAGACAAAGCTATGTCCTCAAGATGTTAGTAATTCAGTAGGGCGAAGCAGGCACATGAACGAGGCAGTTGTATGCACAGACGCACTGTGCTGGGTTCGGTGAGGGCTGTAACTACGCTGACTTTGTTCTCTTGATAAAATGGGGCCTCGGAAGCCAGGCCGCCCCAAGCCTGTAGGCCTGTGCCTAGGCCCGGAGCGGCCAGGGTCCTGGAACATGACAGAGGGTGCAGGTCCGGCTGAGGGATCTGCCGTTTTCTCCCGCCCCCCAGCCCACACACGAATTTCGTGCACCGGGCTACTTGTTCAGACAGAAAAACCTTCAGGAAGGAAATGTTAGGATGTTCACTCCACCTAATTTGAATTAAAAATGGTAAATAAGAGGGCTGCAGACAGGGGCCTGTTGGTTAGATACTCCCCATGTTCCATTGTTTCTGAGTTGCCTACCAAGAATTTTCCTGCCATGTATGTTCTGCTCTTCCTCAGCTACCTATAAATCACCCATTCTCACTTCTGAAATTTAATATCTCACCCCCTTTCTCTTTTGTCCAAATATATCATATATACCTAAAGTTGCCTCATTATCTGCATTTTTGTGCTTATGTGAGTTTCCCTTGCACATGTATTACATTTCTATTTTCTTCGGTTAATCTGTCTCTGTTAATTTGATTATTAGCACAGCTAGAAGAACATAGAAGGTGGGAGGGAAAGTATTAATTTTTTCTAGCCTTCACATAGGCATTGCCAGTTAATTACGTGCACTTTCCTGCTCAGTCTTTCGGCAGTCTCAGAATTCTCAATATATTTTAGACAGCCAATACTATGTTTTGTTATACGTGCTTATTTTCAAATGATTGGACATTACAAAACATATCTGACAAACAACTAGTGTTCAGTATACATAAGGAATTTCTGCAGCTAACAATAGACTAAAATGCAATAGAAGTGAGTAAAAGGTTTGAAAAGACACTTCACAAAATCAGATATACAAATGACTGATACGCATATGAAAAAGTGATCAATATCATTACTTATCAATAAAATGTAAATTAAAACCTCAAATAGCTACAACTACAGGTCTATCAGAATGGCTAAAATTTAAAAGGCTGACAACCACAAAACTAGTAAGAACTTGGAGTAAAGGGAATCCTCATACATTGTTTGGTGGAAGCGTTAATGGAAGGCAACCATTTTGAAAAACTCTTAAGCAGCTTTTCATAAAACTGAAGATATACCTACCCTATGATCCTAAAATTCCACTCCTGGGTATTTACTCACGAGTGCTCACAGCAGTTTTATTAATACTAACCATCCATTAGAAACAGCTCAGATGCTCATCAATAGGAAAATGGATAAACAAACTGTGATATATTTACTCATGCAGAGGAATATTGATGTACAATAAAAAGAAATGTGCTAGGATATACACAATGGCATGGGTGATCTCAACAAACAATTATGTTGTGTGGGACAAAACTTACACAAAAGAGTATATATTGTAAAAATTTATTTATATGAAATTCCAGAATTGCCAAAACAAGTCTATGGTCAAAAGAAAATCAAAACAGTATTTGCTTCTGGGAGTGGGCATGGGAATTGATGGGGAGTGGTATGAAATGATTTTTCTGAAGTAAGGGGAATGTTTTATATCTTGATGGAGGTTAAATATATAGGTATTTGTCAAACGTACATTTACAATTTGTACATTTTATTGTGCATAAATGTTACCCAAGAAGGTAAAAAGTTGTCAAATATTGAACTATGGTGAATAATATCCACGATGATATCTACAGTGAGAAAGCAAAGGATGTTTAAAATTTACTTTGAAGTGAATAAAATGTTAACTGAATTCATGGCTCAACAGATGGTTGGATGGATGGGTTGTTTTGGGGGAAATTAAGGTATCCCTTTCCCCACTGAGTGCTGGGGGTGGATCCTTACCATATCTTGAGAATAGGAATTTTCTGAGACTTGCTTGAGAGGATGAATGATTTTTATTTTCATGGAATTACATCCTTCAGTTTCCAAAGTCCCATTTCCCCTAGCCCAGTCATCAAAGAAGTGCAGCTGGAGAGTCAGCAGAGCTAGAAGCAAAGCCAATGTCCAGAGTTTTCCTTCCATATTGCAGGTGTGTCCAGTTCAGCAGCAAGTTACTTGCAGTCCATTAGTCCATTGTGTGGGGGGTGCACATGGCTGTGGGCCATGTGGGTGAATGCTGGGGAACCAAGAGAATGTGCCCCCTGCCACAGGAGTCCCAAAAGAGCCATGAGCAATCAAGAGTACAAGAGAGGGAACTCCTTTGTATAGAAAATTAAGTATCCCAAATTTTGTGCCCCTGCAGTGGCCACACCCATTCTGGCCAATGACCTGTTCCCGGCTGTGACTGACTGGTTAGTGCCTTTACTAGTCACCCCAACTTTACTGGGCATGCGTCTATCTTCCCTTTGTTTGACCCCTGGGGAGTTTAATATTAATCTTATTTTAGTTTGCCAGAAAAATGAGGGATTGTTCTTGTAATTAATATAGCAAGCACAGAAACCTAATTCCAGTGCAGATAAAACTATTCCTCTATTTAATCTCATGCCCCTCCTTCATTACTTTCATAGATGTTCTCCAATTGTTTCAAGTGGTATCCGCTTCCAGGGCAGCCGATTTGATTGTGACAGGAATGAATACTTAGGCTTTATCATTTGGACAAGGCACAAAAAGGACCTGTCAGCTTGGTCCCTTATCTCTTTCACTATGTCCATTTCTAATGGTGTTTCTAACCGATCCATCAAGTCACTGGAAAAGTTTGTCCAAAGGAAGAAGATAACTGTAGAAGGAAGAGGAGGTTGTAAGGACATAGGGAGCATTTAAAAGATAATTACATATATTTTTTATTGGGAGGCAGAATAAATGTTGCTCTGTTAGCCTACTTCCTGAGTCCCCCATAATCATCACAATTGCTAATGTGTATTAGTTGCTGTGTGTCAGATGCTGTGCCTGCCCTGTGTACCATGAAGCTCACATACAAATCTCATCTTACCACTCTGTGATCTGGTTAGTAATACTTTATCCCTCTTAAAGATTAGAATACTAAAAGCCAGAGGGATGAACTAATAGTCCAGTTACCTAATTACTAAACAGTTCCAACTTTATTCATCTAACTCCAAAGTCTATAGTCTTGCCAATACAAGGCTACCTCCTGTTTCTCATCTTCACATCACTTAAAGCTTCATAGGTGCTCTAGCTTTACGCACTGCCTCAGTCTAAACCCCCAAAACTGTCCTCATATTTTCTACCATATCAAGTGAAGTTTTTCTCCTGGCCAAAGTGGCTCAGTGGTTGAGCATCAACCGATGAACCAGGAGGTCACGGTTTGATTCCTGGTCAGGGCACACGCCCAGTTTTGGGGCTCAATCCAGAAGTCAGAGAGAAAGAGAGGTTTATGTGTGTGTGTGTGTGTGTGTGTGTGTGTGTTGTGTGTGTGTGTGTGTGTAGTATTTTAAATATCTTGACTAGATCATTGGCTATATTTACCACACATTGTGTTCCATATTCTAACAACCAAAACTTAAAAATACATTAAATAGGTTCTAACTCTCAATACTCGAATGTTCCTATATTTAAATGATCACTTACACAGTATTTTCCTGTTAGGATTTTCCTAACCTAGGACCACTGTGATAAAAGTAAAGGGTGCAACTATGTCTCTATCTAGCAGACTAAGTGTCTCTATTCCCTCTTTACCATTTCTTTCTAAATGTACTTCTGATCCATCTACTTGAGAAAATTGTTAGGGGCTGATTTCAGAAGAAATTGATCCTCATAGAAGTCAATAGGTAACAACATTATTTGACCCTCTCAAGATCTTGCATAGTGTGTTTTGGGTTACCTGTATAATCTTGACATTATTGCATATCAGTGCGAGATGTGCAAAAGGAGGAGGAAAAGGAAAGGTGTGGATACTAACATCAGGTGAACAACTGCCATGTACTAATGTTTCTTGGATACTTTATTATTTAATGCCCAATACAATCTTAAGAGGCAAACATCGTTTCCCAATTTATTGAAAATATTTATTGACCATATATTATATATCAGGCACTGATCTATGTACTAGGAATAGAGCAATAAACAAGATAGATCCAGATCTTATATTCTAGTGGGTGGGAGCATATGATAAGAAAAACATACCGGGATCGGGTTTTTTCAGAAAGCCAATTTTAAGCTCCTGTTCATGGAGGACCTCGTCATGAGCTAATCTGGGATCTGGATATTCTAGGTAGAGGGCAAAGGACCCAGGCTTCTTGCATTCTAGGACTGAAAGAGTATTTGGAGTATATGGAAGGAGATGTTGAAGTCAGAGACTCATGAAAATACAGTGGGGCCTTGACTTACGACTTTAGTTCGTTCAGAGACCGAGCTCGTTAAGGAGCTCGTTAACTCAAATTACTCTATCAACTCAATGCAAAAAATCGTCCGAGAGACAGCTTGTATCTCAGTCCAGGCCCCACTGTATCAGGAGGGCCTTATAGACCAGTGCTTCTCAATCTGTAAAGTACATATCAATTACCTGGGGATTTTGTTAAAAACAGTTAATTGCTACAGGTCTGCACTAGGGCCTGTGATTATGCTCCCAGGTGATCTGATGTTGCAGGACTTGATAAGGAAACAACATAAAATTCCAAGTGTCATTGAAGCCACAGAAGGGTTTTAAGTGGGCAGTGAAGTGATATGATTTACTTTTCAAAAAAATGTACTCTGGGTGATGGCTTTTACTAGGGTAAGATTAAAGCATGACACCAGATTGATTAAAACACGAGAAATTGCGTAAGAAACTGGTGTTTACAGAAGTTCAATAATTTTCCAAGATCTTCTGTAGATTCTTAAAACATGTCCAGGCCTATTTGACCCAGTGTGTAGTCCTTTACCCCCAGGTCACTATCTAGCAGTGGTCGGCAAACTCATTAGTCAACAGAGCCAAATATCAACAGTACAACGATTAAAATTCTTTTGAGAGCCAAATTTTTTAAGCTTAAACTATATAGGTAGGTACATTGTTATTAACTTAATTAGGGTACTCCTAAGGCTTAGGAAGAGCCACACTCAAGGGGCCAAAGAGCCGCATTTGGCTCGCGAGCTGCAGTTTGCAGACCACAGGTCTAGCTGAGAGAAAGCTTGCCTTTGACTATGCGCTCCTGCGATAGAAGCAGCCTAAGGCAAAAAGGATGGACTCACTGGCTTTGCCATGCTTTTAAAATTGATCCGCCAAGCGGGTACCATTCAGTGGATGCTGGGATAATTGTGTTCATTCTCTGATGGCGGTCAGAACGTCTCATGTACCAGGCACAGTAGAGAAGAGGCCAGCTCCTTAACGTGGGAAGCTCACTCTTTTGATCTGTGTCTTGGTAGAGATGGATCATCTTCCAAGGGGCCTTTGATAGCCACGCTGTTTACTTCTCTACTGGCATTAACTGCACAGCAGGAGTGAGCCTCAGACAGAAACCCAGGGCGCGTTCCAACTACCTGACAGCTGCAGCAGGTAGCAGAGGCATTGCTGGAGCGGCTGGAACATTAGGGCAAAGAAACAGCAGCAGCTGCTTAATTGTGTGTGTGCTGTCAACGGGGTCCCGCGTTTCCACTGCAGAAGAACCTCCCAGATGTTTCACCTCCCGAACAGTCTGCCGTGCATGCACCTTATCCAATTTTTGCTCATGGACTGCAACAAATCTAGCCATTTATTCCCTGAATTTATCCTCAGAAAGTACCGGCTGTTCACATGGGAAGGAATCCGATATCCTTTTCAGTGTTGCCCACACTGCTACTTTCCTTTTATCCTCCTTTTTAACCTTCCCACTGATGTTTTTCCTTGCCTCAAAAAACTGATGTGCAGAGAAGGAATATCATGTTTTTTATTCCATTTTGGGTTCCTCAAAAAGTTTTTCCACCTGGTTTGACAAGCAATGCTTGACATTTATGTAGCAATCACGCTGGAAGCACTGTGCTAAGTGCTCTACAAATATTATCTTATTTAAACTTCTTAGGAGCTTAGAAAAGAAGGTTCTCTCTGTCTACCCTGTAGCTCGGGAAGCTAAGATTTTAATGGAGTTCAGTAAGCCGTGCGTTCTCATAGCTGGTGAGTGGAAGAGTGGGGATTTTAATCCAAGTCTATTACTGCTAGTGATTTTCCACCTGTGGTTCCTGGATCTGCAGCATCAGCAGCAACTAGGAACCTGTTAGAAATGCAAATGGTTCAGTTCTACCCCAGACCTTCTGAGTCAGACACTCTGGGGGTGGCTATCTGTTTTAGACCCCGCCCAGGTCTGCAATCTGAGGCCAGAGAGCCAAATCTCACCCACGATCTCTGCTGATAGGGCCCTGAGCTAGGAATGTTTTTTTGTGCTTTTAATAAGTGGTCAAAAATAAAACAAAGGGGAATATGTGACAGAAAATGCATGTAGCCAACAAAGCCTAAAATATTTGCCACCTGGCCTTTTAGAGAAAACGTTTGCTGATCCCTGAGCTGGGCTGTGCTTTTCAGGTGACTGCGATGACTGGACGCGCTCCTATCGCTTATTCCCTATAAGTAATCACTGCTTTCCCACACTACTTCCCTCAGTTGCTTTCTCTCCATCCTAATTTTTTTATTCCAATATTTTTAACGAAGGATAGAAACTCTTTTCTAGACGTCACTGGTCTTTTCTATTGACGTATCTGTATGGATTTACATTTAAAGGGTGTTTTAGAATTTGTTCACTTTGCTTTTCAGCACTCAACTCCCTAGCGGCTTTGTTGGGATCTTCTCTGTGTACATCAAAGCTCCCCACGTGCTTATTAATATGCTTATGGCATGTATGTATTTTTCTTATGGAAATATTTAACTCGTAGAAAGTAAATAAGTAGTTTTTGGTTATTCTAAGACACTTTTTCTTGGAGTACGTTGTTTAAATCTCTAAAGTAAGGATGCACTTTAAACTCTCAGGTGCCTACAGTTGTTTTGATATGGCAGCGGTCATGCATCCTTCTCATTTCCTACAAGCATGAACTGGGCCTTAGCTATGCATACAAGGGTAGTCAGTACTCCCTTGTTGAGTTTCATTGCTATTTAAAATGTATTAAAATATTGCATGATGTTTCAGTATTAAAAGGAAAGCTTCTCTTTATTCAAAATAACACAGGGAAGGAAGAGAATGAAGCAAATACTCATTGTTGGGAGAATGACCACAGCCTCATATTTTCTTGCAAAACAACCACGTGTTTTATAGGATCAAAGAAAAAAGGATATTCATGAGTATGTGAAAGTGCTGCATTCTGTTTGTGAGCAACATGCAAAAGAATTGCCTGACATACATTAGGCAACACAAAGTCAGGAGAATTTACCAAGATCCACTGAATAGAGGAAAGCAATTTCCAAGCAATAAGAGGCTTGTGTGAACAATTCATGCATCACACAGAATTTCCTTTAATGCGTTGTGCCATATTTATTTTTGCAGAGTTTTTGTCTTTCTTAGTGGCTCATAAAATAGTAGTGGGTCCAGCAATTGATGTCTTCGAAATTTTAAAAAACCGAGTCTTACAAATGGTATTGAGTGTTGCCAAGTATTATGCAATTAAAATTTAATTAAAACAACCTGAACTTAATAATATATATATTTTTAAATGCCAATATTTCGAAGCCTCTTAGCCTATGTATACAGATATCATCAAGGTTGCTCACAAATACAGGTAACATCAAGGTTGCTTAATTAATTGGACTTACCCTAGCTTAATTAGAAATTATTTTATCATTTGTCTTAAATCTATCAAACTAAACTCAACTTTTTTCCCGAGGTAAAAAAAGGCCAAAGTCCTCTTAATTGAGTCTGTGTTAAACTTTTGTAGATTGCTTCTTGTTTTTATTTTACTTTGTTTTTATCTCTTTTTTAAAGAAAGACTTTTAACCATTGTTAAGCCATCTGAAGAAAAGCTTAGCTGTATTACTTTTATGAGAAACCATATGCAACCCCAGCTTCATCAGAGGAAGAAGAAACAAAGAAACAGAAAGATAATTTCCCATCATGAAAGTACTGGGTTTTTCTTTTTATATGTCTGTGATTACTAGGACATATCTCAAATACATATAAAGGAGGTGGATTTCTACCCTCACTGTTGGCTTGTCTTTCTGAGAAGACTTCATTGCTTCATCCTTCCATTTGACATTTTTCCCCTTGCCAATTATACTGTGTTGACCTGTGGAAACTGCTTAGCATTAGGAAAAATAAAAACCAAATTAATGGTCAAAATCTAATAACTTATTCATACTTAAATGAAATGTGCATTTAAAAAATTATGCCAAATAGTTTACTGGTTTTTGCAAAAAGAACAGTAACATTGCAGCACTCTATGCCCTTTATCTGAATCAAGAGCAATCCAAAATTTATTTCCCATTTTACCCACCCTTCCCGTCATTATACAGAAAACTACACAGTGAACATGGAAGGCCAGCTCGGCAATGATCTAATATTATATGAGTACTTCTGGGTGAGGAAAGATGCATCCCTACACTTGCAATTACAAAGACAAGTAGCACTTAGATTTTGTGGGTGGAAGATTGGCCCTGGCAAACCAGCGGCATCTCATGTTTAGCTCATTTCCCCTGAATTTCACTCATGTTTAGCTCATTTCCTCTGAATTTCACCGACGAGACACCCTGCAATGTTGTCCTGATGAAATCACAACCTGCAGTACTAGGGATGCAGAAAGAAGTAGGTGAACACTCCTTGAAGCATCGTTTGAATGGAGAAAAATACAGCATTTCAATGTTAGCGTCTTCCCTATGATAATAATAGAGAAATAACAGTCTCTCCCTGATTCAGGTAATTCACTGTCTAACAAAAGCGTTGTGAGGGAGATCACTTTCTCTACTTAGTTTCTTTAACAAAATCCTAAGATTGAAGAAAACTGTGACTTTAAAGACATGCTGCATCCTGAAATATGGGCACAAATCCACTTTAGAATTAAGGAATACCTTGAAATAGTCTTTATATTCTTCATTGTCTGAAAGCAATAAATCAAAGATGTGTCCAGTACTTTAAAAACATTATTTCAAAGTTTTCTTGATTAGTTTTTACTGAGTGAGCTGAATGATCAGCTGGTCTGTTGGATTAAGAGTACCTTCATGGCCAAGTCTTGCCTGATCATTTATATGTGTCTACGTAGCACCTGGCTTAACATACGTAAAATGTTGCTAAGAACACAGGAGGGCAGAAAGGATAAAAAGGAAGAAACAGAAGCAAAGAGAGAGGAGAAAAGGAAAAATAGAGAAGAAAGGAAAGCGGGGGAAAGAGGAAAATTGGAAGGAAGGAAGGAAGGAAGGAAGGAAGGAAGGAAGGAAGGAAGGAAGGGAGGAAGGGAGGAAGGGAGGAAGGGGAAGGGAGAAAGGAGAGAAAACACTAAGATGGTTTATTATGTGTTATAAAAATATTTAATATTTTGGCTGATTTTCCAAAATACATAGTTATATCTAATAAGAGAAGCAAAATTTCAATTAAAAAGAGCTGACTTTGGCTATTTCAATTCATTACAGATGAGAAATAGGTTTGCAGTGCTGATTTCTGGCAGAGATGATAGGGGACTATAAAATAAAGCACTCTAGGAAAAGGCAAACACATATAATGAGGTCATATGGTATTTGTCTTTGCCTGACTGGCGTATTTCACTTAGCCTAATAGTCCCCAAACTGATGATCAAAGTAGAACCAGAGGCATGGGTACATGGAAAAGACGGACAGCTGCCTTAGGGAAGGGGTGAGGAGCTGGATAAAGAAGTGAAGGGATTAAGCAAAAACCCAAAACCCACATATATACATAACACATAGACACAGACAACAGTGTGGTGATATCCAGAGATAAAGGGGGTGGGGGGAGGTAGAGGTGGGTAAAGGGGGACAAATGGGGAGGGAAAGAGACTGATTTGGGCAATGGGTGCACAACAAAATGCACAGATGTTTTGGTGAGTTGTATATTTAAACACTGTTCATTTTTGTGAACCAATGTCATCCCAATAAATTTCCAATAAACTCAATATAAAAGAGTACTTTATCATAACTTTTATTTTATTTTTTATTGATTTTTAGAGAGGGAGAAAGGGAAAGAGACATTGACGTGAGAGAGATACATCCATCAGTTACCTCCCACTCACACCCTGACTGGGGATTGAACTTGACACCTGGGCCCTGACCTGAAATGGAGCCTACGACCTTCCAGGGCATGGGACAATGGTCCAACCTCCTGAGCCACACTAGCCAGGGCTGGCATGACTTTTAATTGGATGTTCTAACTTTCTATTCAAATACTATGAGCATGGTAAGAGGACTCCCATCATTGATTGATATAGTACATTAAATCCAAAGTGATACAGCAGTTGAATCTGGGCTTATTTTTGCTCCTTGAGTAAGACATTGTACTGAGCCAGCTCAACCAAGGATTCAAAAGCCTGAGTGAGGGCGGCGAATGGATGAAGAAATGACAGACAAAGAGAATAAGCTGGGTCTAGGTCAGTGGTTCTCAACCTTCCTGATGCCACAACCCTTTAATACAGTTCCTCATGTTGTGGTGACCCCCAACCATAAAATTATTTTCATTTCTACTTCATAACTGTAATTTTGCTACTGTTATGAATCATAATGTAAATATCTGACATGCAGGATGTATTTTCATTGTTACAAATTGAACACAATTAAAGCATAGTGATTAATCACAAAAACAATATGTAATTATATATGTGTGTTCCGATGGTCTTAGGCAACCCCTGTGAAAGGGTCATTCGACCCCCTGAAAGGGGTCACGACCCACAGGCTGAGAACCGCTGGTCTAGGTGGATCTTCCTGTGCCTGGCTGAGGCCACAGAGAGAGATCCAGAGGCAAGCTGAGCCTTTATTTTATAGCCAGAGGTAAACAAGGTAGTGGTCACCATAGTTACAATGTTCTTGTGAGTTTCACTTGTTTTGGCAGCCCCTGCTACATCTCCCTCATCCCATTAGCTTCCCAGATAAGATCTAGGGAGTGTCATAAGGTCAAGCCTAATAATGCTAAAAGGACTGTGCCCTCTAAGCTGGGACTTGTTTGTGGCTTTGCCAACAGGTCAGGCTGAGGTTTAATCCTATAGCTGCTCCCTACAAGACATGAATATATAAGGTTTGTGTTTTTCTTTATTTGGCTTGTGGGGAACATATGGGAAGCGCAGAGCAGTAATGCTAAGATTAAAGGGATCTGGTTCTAAATGGGAGGGCTTGTTATTGGATGAGAGGCCAGCTCTCCAGGGACTGGACCCATCAATGAGGCAGAGGAGGTAGCAGGTTCCATCAGCATCCTGCACCTCTGTTAGTCTTGATAATTTAGCATTAATTGAACATAAGGACTTTAGAGGATTTGGGGAAGGTTTATTAATCATCATGGTTCTTTGAACTCTTTTGGTATGAAGTAAAATACATTCATTTAGTTATTTCTTATCTATTTCTGGAGTCAAACAAACACAGCAAGGCTAATAGTCACTTGTCATTTTATTTATTTTTTTAATATATTTTTTATTGATTAAGATATTACATATGTGTCCTTATCCCCACGTTACCCTCTACCCCCCCGGCCCCCCACTCATGCCCTCACCCCCCCGTTGTCCGTGTCCATTGGTTAGGCCTATATGCTTGCATATAAGTCCTTTGGTTGATCTTTCCCCCTTACCCCCACCCCCACCCCCACCTTCCCTCCAAGATCCGACAGTCCAATCAATGCCTCTCCATCTCTGGATCAGTCCTTGTTCATCAGTTTATGTTGTTCATTATATTCCACAAATGAGTGAGATCATGTGGTATTTATCCGCTCTCCAGTTCCATCCATGCTGTGACAAATGGCAAGAGTTCCTTTTTCTTTTTCCTCTTCTTAAAGAATACCTTTCAGCATTTCATATAATGCTGGTTTGGCGGTGATGAACTCCTTTAGCGTTTTCTTATCTGTGAAGCTCTTTATCTGACCTTCTATTCTGAATGATAGCTTTGCTGGATAAAGTAATCTTGGTTGTAGGTTCTTGGCATTCATCACTTTGAATATCTCTTGCCACTCTCTTCTGGCTTGCATAGTTTCTGTTGAGAAATCAGCTGACAGTCTTATGGGTATTCCCTTATAGGTAACTGAGTTTCTTTCTCTTGCTGCTTTTAAGATTCTCTCTTTGTCTTTTGCTCTTGGCATTTTAATTATGATGTGTCTTGGTGTGGTCCTCTTTGGGTTCCTTTTGTTTGGGGTTCTCTGCGCTTCCTGAACTTGTAAGTCTATTTCTTTGACCAGGTAGGGGAAGTTTTCTGTCATTATTTCTTCAAATAGGTTTTCAATATCTTGCCCTCTCTCTTCTTCTGGTACCCCTATAATTCTGATGTTGGTACGCTTGAAGTTGTCCCAGAGGCTCCTTACACTATCTTCATATTTTTGGAATCTTTTTTCTTTTTTCTTTTCTGGTTGGGTCTTTTTTGTTTCTTCGTATTTCAAATCTTTGACTTGATTCTTGGGATCCTCTTGTCTGCTGTTGGATCTCTGTAAATTATTCTTTATTTCAGTCAGTGTATGCTTAATTTCTAGTTTGTCCTTTTTCATATCCTCGAGAATCTCACTAGATTTATCGAGGGTCTCACTAAATTTATCAGCGGTTTCCATAAAATTCTTGAAAAACCTTATAAACGTGGCTTGAACTCTATATCCAGTCGTTTGCTTTCCTCCATTTCTGTCATTTGTGACCTGTTTCTTTGTCTCCACATTTTTTATGCTTCCCTGTGTTGGTAGAGTGGTTTTGTGTGCTAGGTGTCCTGTAGGGCCCAGTGGCTCAGCCTCCCCAGTTACCTGAGGTGGACACTCTTGGTGTACCCCATTGTGGGCTTTGTGCACAGTCTTGTTGTAGTTATGCCTTGATTGTTGTAGGATCACTGGAGGAATTGACCTCCAGGCCAATTGGCAGTGAGAATCAGCTGTGTCTGTAGTGGGAGAACTTCTGTGCTGAAGACACCCTTCTGGGGCAAGACTTGCTTCAGTGGGGTTTTGGTGCTCACTGAGTCTGCACCCTGAGTGTGTCCCTTATGGATCTGAGGAGTTGTAATCTGGATGGTCCCCCTCTGACCACTGGGTACACTGGCTCTTGGGTCTAAGAAGGTGCTAATTTAGCCTCTGCCTGAGGTTACACAGCAGGAGCTACGAAGAGAACTGCAGATTCCCCTTCCTTTTTAGGAGTTTGGAGGTACCCTGATGAGGCCCAGCTGTGAAGCAATGCAAGCCACTGTGGGGCCTTGGGCCTTCTCTTGGAAGTTCTGGGTCTGTCTGGCCCAGCTGCAGTTATGTAATTTTCAGGTTGCAAAGGGCCGGGGCATTCATATGCAAAAGCCTCTGCTGCAGCCTGGGTGGGGCGGGGTCTCAGGGAATCAAAGGGCGGAGCAAGCAGCTATGGCGGATTCTCAGCCCTGCCATACTCCGTGTCCCGGTAATTGCTGCAAGCACCTCTGAGGGAAAGCCGACCTCAAGTTCCGAGTTCTGCCCGCTGCCAGACAGTCCAGTTTCTCCCCGTATGAGTCCTGGGTTCCCAGAGACTTCCAGGAACCGGAGTTCAGAGCAGTCGGGAGCTTGTGACTCCCTTCTGATTCAAAAAGACAGCGGAGTCCTCAGGTGCCAGCCCCTTTCTGCGCGCACGAGCCTCCGTACCTCTGCACTTTACTTCCGCAGCTCCTCTGGCTCTCAGTGTGCTTTTCTGTCCTTCTAGTTGTAGAATTTCCACTCAGCCAGCTTTCCTGTAGTTCTGGATGATGTCCGTTTTGTCTTTATGTTGTTTTTCTGAAGTTGTTGTGGGAGGCAGCAATTAGTACTGATCCTGTCCACACAATGCATTATATTGTCAGGTATCTTTAGACATCTATAAGTATATTATAAATTCCAAAAAATCAGGTTATTTTTCATTTTAAATCACTGTGTTTCACAGAAATGTTCATTTAAAAATCACTAACATTTACAGTTTATCATTTGAAATTACATACATTATCACCCCACTTTCATAATAACTCAGCAAAGAAAGTTCCTTTAGCCTCATTTTACTGACAATATCTAGTTTTGGGTAAAGAGTGTGGGGTTTGTAGTGTCACAGAACTGGATTCATATCCTAGCTCTTCTCCCTACCTATGAAATGCCTCCCTCACTTTTCTCATGCATAAAATGGAATCACTAGTACTTATTTCCAGGATGTATTATAAGAATGTAATTAGAAATGCACTATCATATAGTAAGTGCTCAATGTGTCTTAGCTTGTATAGTAGTGGTAAATAGAAATTCCAGGAATCAGATCTCAACCTATACAACTTCAAAATGAAAGTCACATTTTCTACTATAGTATGCTATTCACAAATCACCACAGAGGGATATTTCAAATACATTCAAAGTGTGCAGTAATTAACACATAAATTCACTATGTTTTGTGAGTCACAGAAAATAGATTTTATATATACAGTTAGTATTTTGTTATTAGATTTTTTAAAAACATGTCTTATAGACCAAAGTATCACAGATGGCTTATCATTTGTAATGTTTAATAAAACCTGGGATCGCCTTTAGCCAGGCACCTGAAGACAGTTATATTGAGTTCATTTGAGAGCAAAACTTGTCAGATAAAATTATGAAGTGATAAATTATTAAAACAGTAATAATGGAATATAACTGTTTTTAAGGTTCATTCTCTTTGCATGACATTATGCTAAGTAATCACAACTGAACCTCTGAACAAAACTCAGGAGGTAGTTCCTGCACTTCCCCAATTTGTGGGAGAGCAGAGGAGTCATGAAACAGCCCAGGAACCTAGCTAAGTGCCAAAGGTCAGATTTGAGTCCAAATGAGCCTGATACCTTTTTTTGTATTTCCAAGCAACTTTTGTTCTGCTAAGGTATTTTAATATTCATCACAATGTCCATTTAACAAGTTTAGGTAAGGAATGTTTCATAGGTTGTTAAGTCAGGGTACTGAACAAAACCTACTTCTTAACCTTTAAATCAAGAGTGAATTTACTGAGACCTTTGAATTAAGGCACAAGAAGCCATTTACGGGGAATAATAACCCTGGATAGGACCAGACATGAATATGTTCAGATGTCCATTCCAAACATACCCTCAGGGGGAGAAGCTATGAGCGATCTATAAACTTTCAAAAGTGAACTATCTTAGCGAAGCGCTATTTTACCTGAGCTGCTCTAGCCTCCCCACCATCTGAGTTCTTTCAGAAGGATGACTAAGCAACTTCCATCCCACATGTGGGGCAAAGGCAATCTAAATCATCTCACCTTGCAGCTCATGCTATCTGACACCTGCGCTCCCCAGGCAATCAACCACCTGCAGTCCTGTCATTTACTACCACTAGCCACAATGCCTGTCCTTCAACTCACCACACACTGGGAGAGAGTAACTGGTCACCTCATAATATTCAAAGTAAGAACTCTTTCCAGTCCTGAATGGCTGATCCTTTATGTACAATTGGGTAATGTTGCCCATTCAACCTTGCCTGAAAGTTGGTCTCTCTTTCTTCACCTTCTTCTGTAATGATCAAGCACACTATTAACACTCAATATGGTTTATTACATTTTACATATGCTTATGATTACCCCCTTCATCAATTTCATCCATGGCCATGCCTCCTGCATTGTCTCCCAGCTATTCAGCTAACTGGAATGGGTATAGAGGACCACTTGCAGATTCTCAAACATTCCATGATGTTTCATAGCTCTATTTCTCTATCCTTGGTGTTTGGCTACCTAGCTCTATTGTTTTTTATCTAATAGCTTTAAAAACTTAATTCCTGCGTAATCCTCCTTAAGTCATTTCTGACCATTCCATATAAAATTAGACACCCGCCTCTTTATATCCTTGCTTAACCATATGCATATTTTAGTTTTGGCACTTAGAGTGCTTTATTGCTCTTATTTTTACTCACCTCTTCCATAACTAGGCTATGAATTCATTAACTTCTCCTGGACCAACTATAAACTGTACTTAGTGAAATTAAATCTCTCTCTCCTCCCTACCCCCACCCCCAGTTCTACTCTCTGATGTCATCAGTAACAGACTAATGTGTATGCTACCAGCAATTTTCTATGTATATGCATTTATATTTATAATATCTAGGTTCCTATTTTTTAATCTTGATTGTTGGAAGCATTACATATGTCTCCCTATTTCACCCAGTGAACCCTTCTAGCCTCCCCATGACCCGACCCTCTACCCCAGGCCTTCACCACCCTATTGTCTGTGTCCATGGGTAAGACATATATACATGCAACTTCTATTAGAAATAGTATACAAATTGGCCAGAAACTTACTTTTTTTAAAAATGGATTTTATTGATTTTTTTACAGAGAGGAAGGGAGAGGGATAGAGAGTCAGAAACATCGATGAGAGAGAAACACCGATCAGCTGCCTCCTGCACACTCCCCACTGAGGATGTGTCCACAACCAAGGTACATGCCCTTGACCGGAATCGAACCTGGGACCCTTGAGTCCGCATGCCGATGCTCTAGCCACTGAGAAAACTGGTTAGGGCCAGAAACTTACTTTTTAATAGACTTAACAGCATCATGAACATTATCCCATATCAACACATTGTTTTAAATAACTCTATGATATTCTATTATGTGCATAAACCTGAACTTATTTAAACATAGGGAATATATCTTATTTATTTTGTGAACCTTCCACCTAGTACGGTGCTTGGTATACAAAGCACACATAAAAGAAATACATGCCTTTTCCACAACCAAAAGAGGTGGGCTTAGCTTGAACTGAGTCATAGCAATTTGCTGCTGGTTCTTTCACACTCTATCTTCCAGCTCCTACCGTTTTCTGGAACATAGTTTTGGAGTGAATAACTATGACTTTATCTGATTAAGCATCTCTCTCTCTCTCTCTCTCTCTCTCTCTCTCTCTTTTTTTCTTTAAGAAGAGCACCATCTGGACAAAACCAGAATGCGTGATTCAGAAATTGACCTTCAAGATGACGTGGTTCCAATCCTAGGACCACTTCAGTGCTGTACCTCTACAATTAGGATGTGTCAGGCAGCAGCCAGCAACATTGGTCTGATCCACATGTGTTCTATCCAATTTGTGGCTCTAGTCAAGGAAAGGAAGATTTGATTAGTGGTTGTCTTAGCTCATTGTTGTCATAACAGAATACCACAGACTAGGTGGCTTAACCAACAGAAACTTATTTTCTCACAGTTAGGGAGAGAGAGAGACTAAGCCATATTTAATGTCTCCATGTTGAGTTAAGTGCCCCTTTTTGGTGATTCCATAGTACTCAGTGTTTACATGTTTTAAAGCATTTATTTAGCGCTGGCAGGTGTTTTCAGTGGTTAGACTGTCGTCCCCAGTACAGAAGAGTCTCAAGTTCTATTTCCTGTCAGGGGCATGGTTGCAGGTTAGATCCCTGGCTTCTTCTGTCAGGGTGTGTGTGGGAGGCAACCAATCAATGTGTCTCTCTACACATTAATGTTTCTCTCTGTCTCCCTCCCTTCCTCCTACTATCTCTAAAAAGCAATGGAAAAAATAACCTCAGGCGAGGATTGAATAAATAAATAAACAAACAAACAAATAAATAAAGCATTTATTTAATTATTCTTTAATAATGGTTTTAATTTTTCACTCTCCTTGACTGACTCCAAGTTTCTTTGCCATAATGAAGGTACCATAATGGTTTAGTCTTGAGCAAGTCTATATTTCTGTGGTTCAAAGATTGGAAGACAATCATGTACTGAGGGTGGGAGTAAGTGGGGAATATCTCTGTCTCTACTGTCAAATACAGTAACCATCAGTCACATTAACTATACTGGGGACCTGGCCCTTGGCGGGTCTGCTTAGGGCCTGCCTACTGGTAATGTGTGGGTTCTTGACTTTGTGTAGGAAAAATGTCACATCATGAATCCAGGTGACTATGAAGAAATGTGTTTTAAAGCTGGAAACAGTAAAACAATAAAGGGCTTAGCATAGAAGAAGCAACAGGAGAGCCTAGGTTCAGCTGCCTTACCTCTGTGGGAAATCAGAGAGAAGGGGTTCTTGGTAACAGGTTCAGGGGTTAGCCTGGGATGAGCTGCTGCTGCCCATTGCTCCCCTGGTTGCAAGTCTCTTAGGGCCCTTTAGGGTTTAGGAGATGCCTGCCTGAGCGGGGAGAAGAGGAGGGAGGGAATGGTGGGGGGTGTTTCCAGAGGGAGAGCAGGCGATGTATCATTTATCTTGAGGCTTCTATCTCTTTCTTGCAGGCAGAAATCTTAGGGGAGGGTTTCGGCAGATTATTCATCAGTTTTCTAGGTGTGCTCCTTCAGGGTCATGGTCTCCACTGATTGGTCAGTGTCAGGGCAGGGAATCCTTAGTCATTGCAGCTGGTCCTGGTGTTGTCCACCCAGTTTTTCTGCTTTTCTGGACCTAGGGCTGAAATACAACTGAGGCCTAATGTTATCTCTAGGGAGGTGACTTTCCATATTTGCTGTAAATTGCTTTGCCAGTTTGCTCAGCTCTCTGCCTGTTTCCCTATTCCACTTGTCCTGGCTTACTGGCCTGCTTCATCACTGTTGGACACTTGAAATGTAGTTACTGCACCTGAGGGATTGAATTTTTATTTTATTTAATTTTAATGTACTTCAACTTAAATGTAAAACTGAAGCAGTATAAAATATTTCCAATTAAACTCAATCTTATTTTCTCAGAAATCTACTTAAAATGTGAATATTTGGCATTTGCATGGAGATGTGCTGTAAGTGTAAAATACACACACGATTCCCAAATTTGGGCTAAAAATACTATTAATAATGTAATTATATTAATAATTTTATATCTATTACATGTTGGAGTGTTAATTTTTGATACATTGGATTAAATAAAATATTATTAAAACTTCACCTTTAATTTTTTAAATGTGGCTACACTACCACACACCTTTTAGACTGGCAAAAAAATGTACAAAACTTGACCATACCAAGTCCTCACAACAAAGCAAAGCAACTGCAACGCTCATGCACTGCTGGTGGGAATGTAACAGGTGCAGCCATTTGAGGAAATAGTTAGACAATTTCTTATGAAGTTAAATATGACACTTTCCTTATTGTCCACCAATCCTGCCTCTTAGTATTTACTTAAGAAAACTGAAACCTTATGTTCACATCAAAAACAGTATGAGAATGACTATAGCAACTGTATTCATAACCACTCAACTGGAAATAATCCAAAGGTCCATCCGCAGGTGAATAACTAACCTTGATGTATACATACAATGGAATAAAAAGAAATGAACCACTGGTACTCATTACAACACTCATGAATCTCAAATGCATGGTGCTCAATGAAAGTAGCCATACTCAAAAGGCTATATATCAGCGGTTCTCAACCTGTGAGTCGCGACCCCTTGGCAGTTGAACGACCCTTTCACAGGGGTCGCCTAAGACCATCCTGCATATCAGATATTTACATTACAATTCATAACAGTAGCAACATTACAGTTATGAAGTAGCAATGAAAATAATTTTATGGTTGGGTCACAACATGAGGAACTGTATTTAAAGGGCCAGAAGGTTGAGAACCACTGCTATATACTGTCTATATACCGTCATTGACAGCAGAAGAGACTGTTCAGAATGCCCACCACTATGCATGGAGAAAGTAGATTCATGGTTGCCTAGGGCCTGGGTGAGAACCTGGGGGAATTAGAACGTGACTGCTAACTCATATAAGGTTTCCTTTTGGGGATAATGGAAATGCTTTATAATTGATTGAGGTGATCATTGCACAACTCTGTAAATATACCAAAAATCATTGAATTGTACACTTTAAATTGGTTAATTGTAAAATATGTGAATTAGATATCAATACAGCTCATAAAAACTAGTTAATAAAATAGTGACTAAAATGAATTATTTCTACTGGGTGGCTAGTAGAAAATTTAGCATTACAAAGGTAAAAAATAAAAAAGTACAGATATGGTTGCATTATTTTTCTGTTGCCTAACATTTAATTGGTGCTAGAGTGAAGGAGACTTGGACGGAAGATGCAGTGGTACAACCTGACATTTGGTACAACCTGACATTTGTTTCTGACTCAGGGAGGCCTGGATCACATCACTTACTTGTCTTCCGTCAGTGCTCTTCCCCACACTTAGAGAATGTGGTTCCGCTAGAGCCCAGAAATGCCACATGGAATAAGCAATTGAATGGCCAATATGCCAGTTATAAAGACTTTTTTCTCCTATTTGCAAATTAGAGTTAAACCACAAAACAATCATAATATTTTCAATTAAACACAACTTTGGGCAGACTAGCATTTTTAATAGTGTTACAGAGTCCTTAAAATGATTAATTTCTAAAATGAAGTGATACAGTTATTAAAATCATATTGTTAATTATTTAGACTTCAGCAGAGTTAAGAACACAAATTATATCACAAAACTGAGAAGGAAAATGAAGCCAGCTAAATAATTTCTTTAAGCCACTGTTGGATATAATAAATGTAGACTCCATTAATTTGGAACTTTCTCTATCCTAGGTAGAGGTTTCACACTCTTTAATTTAGTACTCACAGTAACCCTACAGGGAAAGATGCTAGGCTTAGAGAACTAAATATGCTCAAGGATTAGGTGGTGAAATAGGTCATTAAACACAAATCTCTCATTGCACAGGACTTGAACTCTTAATTCATTATGGGTGTAGGCCATAGGTGTCCTAAATGCCATACTGGAAAAACAGGTGGCCGAATGAGCTTCAAACACCTGGTAATGGAATATGATCCAGGAAATCAAATTGTCAGCATGGAGGTCAAGTATGCAGGAAGAATTCAGAAGAATTCATTGAAAATAGGCCAATATCAGATGGTCCCTGGCTGGGTGGCTCAGTAGGTTGGAGTGTTGTCCCCATGCACCAAAAGACTGTGGGTTCGATTCCTGGTCAGGGCACCTACCTAGGTTGCAGGCTCCATCCCAGTGAGGGCACCTTCCTATTGATGTTTCTCTCTCTCTCCCTTTTTCTCTCTCTGGGATCTACAGAAACACATACTCAGGTGAGGATTAAAAAAAAAAATTTAATAGACTAGAGGTGCATTCTTGAAAACCTAACCCCAAAATAAATGTCAAAAACAATTTTGCCATAAGAGATGATAGTGAAAGACTTTATGATACAATTTCTAGGATAATAGGCATGTTCATTGCTAAAGGAGCAACTACTGTGACTCATTCTAGACCTGATCCAACCCAGGGGAGTCATTAACACACATTAGATTCAATTACCCTCCTATTAGTTTGCTTCCTGTCACAGTTAAATCACACACACACACACACACACACACACACACACACACACACACACACAGAGTCTATGAAAGATATCTCTACTTCGTTACCCTTGATTCACTCAATATGGTTGTTACCATACCATTATACCAAAACTGTTCTCCCAATAGTTGCCAATGTCTTTCCTATTGATAAATACAATGGAGGCTTCTTCATTATCTTCCTCTTATTTAACCTCTTAACAATAGTCAACATAATTACTTAGCACTCTATTTCTTTAATACTTTCTTCTCTTTGCTTCCCTAAAACCACAAAATTCTGATAACAAATCTGTTAGCTCTCTGGCTACTCTTTCTAAGTTTATTTGGCTAGCTACTCCTCCTGCACCAAACTCTTTGTAGGGGGAACTCAAGATTTGATTTTTGCCCTTTTATTTAGCTGTACATTTGTTTTAAATTATCTTATTTATATCTTTGACTTTAGATAACTTTTAAATGCTAATGATGTCTGGCTAGTGTAGCTCAATTGTTGATCATTGACCTATGAACCAGAAGGTCATGGTTTGATTCCTGGTCAGGACGCATGTCCGGGTTTTGGGCTTGATCTCCAGTAAGGGGTATGCAGGAAGCAACGGATCAATGATTCTCATCATAAATGTTTCTCTCCCTCTCTCTTCCCCTCTGAAATCAATAAAAATATATTTTAAAAAATGAAATGCTAATGATGTCTATATTTTGTCCTGGGGCTTAGACCTCACTCTAAGCTCTTAACCCATTATACCAATTAGCTCACCTGCATCTCAATCTACAGACATCCTTCAAAGTCCTTATGTCTTAGCTTGGGCTGCTATAACAAAATACACAGAAATTTATTTCTCAGACTTCGGGAGGCTAGAAGTCTAAGATCAAGGTTCAGACAATTCGGTTTCTAATGAAGATTCTTCCTGGCTTGCAGATGCCACCTACTTATTGTGTCTTCACATAGCAAAGAGAGAGAATTTTGGTCTCTCTTCCTCTTCTTTTTTTAAAAAAATATATTTTATTGATTTTTACAGAGAGGAAGGGAGAGGGATAGAGAGTAGAAACATTGACGAGAGAGAAATATCAATCAGCTGCCTCCTGCACACCCCCTACTGGGCATGTGCCCGAAACCAAGGTACATGCCCTTGACCAGAATCGAACCTGGGACCCTTCAGTCTGCAGGCCAATGCTCTATCCACTAAGCCAAACTGGTTAAGGCTCTCTTCCTCTTCTTATAAGGGATCTAGTCCTGTCGTATTAGAGTCCTCCCTTATAGCCTCATTTAACTTTTATCACATCCTCACAGGCCTTATCTCCAAATACAGTCATAGGGTGTTAGAGCTTTGACATATGAATTTGGGAAACACAGTTCAGTTCATAGCACCCTATCCCTTCAATCTTTCCCCCCTCAACAAAGGACACCAAAATGCACCCAACTGCTTAAACCCAAGTCCTGGTGTTCTCCTCTTAGACTCAGAAACAATAGAACTTGATGAAAGATTGGGTACATCTTGGGATGCACTGAGTCAATCTACTTCCCTTATTCCCATTGCCTTCACTGCAATTTAAAACCACTTTACTGCACTTTCACTCTTGATCCTGCCTATTCCATTCCATCATTATTTCTAACATAAATGAAGTCTTCATCCCTGGCTCAGAATACATGAATTATTTTCAAGCTCCAAATTGTTAACTTGCACCTCAAACTTTCAGCTTCTGCATATTAAAGCCAAGAAAATATGTCATATAAGAAAAGGTTAATCTAATTTTTTCATTACATTGTTGACTTGTCTTCCTCTCTCTTGAATTCATTAGGAAAAGTGGCTTGACTTCCTGGAAATGGATCAACTATGCCTTTTGTAAATCTTCAGCTGCAAGCAACAGGTCAGACTATATAATATTTGCAAAAACTAACTTTAAAGTGATAAAAAATTAACATTTTCTTATTCCAATAAGAGAAAATTGATCCAATATTTTAAATTTGATTTAAAAAAAAACAACACAAACCGGCCCTGACCAGTTTGGTTCAGTGGATTGAGCGTTGGCCGGCAGACTAAAAGGTCCCAGGTTCGATTCCAGTCAAGGGCATGTACCTTGGTTGCAGGCACATCCCCAGTGTGGGGTGTGTGCAGGAGGCAGCTGATCGATGTTCCTCTCTCCTCGATGTTTCTAACTCTCTATCCCTCTCTCTTCCTCTCTGTACAAAATCAATAAAAATATATTTAAAAAACAAACAAACAAAAAAACCCCACAAACTAAAAGGTATCAGTGGTATTGAGAAACAGGACAACCAAACATTGATTAAGATTTCCATTACTTCATTGACTCTTAAAATATATTTTGAAAAGTTTAGTAGGACCTACGAGTAAAGGTATCATGTTTTGGAAATCTTGGAATTTTCTGGCAAATCCAAATGCATTCTTGTTGTTATTAATGTAATATATAAGCAACTCTTCACTGTAGACTTGGGGGGAAGAGTGTCAAACAGAAACATTTTAAAAACATACAAACTTTATTATGGGAATGGAAATAATTCAACCTCAGAGGCTTTTTGAGTAAAGATACATCATCCAGTTTTTAAAAATACATTTGGTCAATGGGGGGAAAAAAAGGAAACATATGTAGTACTATTTGTAATACCTTAAACTAAAATAAAATACATTTCCATTGCAGGAGACTTGAAAACTCCTACTGTGGCTTCAATATTGTTATTTGAAAACTAGTGTCCTGGTGCAAAGATTTGTGCACATTGAAAGGAAATTAATTAGAAGAAATATTTTAATATCACTATTCGCCCTTTCTCTATAATAGAAGTATCAACCAAATTCACGATCGACAATGACAGATTGAAATACATGTGTGCAATTGGCGCCAGCGAGAGCTTTATATGTATCATGCATGCGTGAGTCAAATTAGCCATATATATATATATATATGTATATATATATATATATATATATATATATATATAAAATAAACTTGCTTAATTAGACCTGCTTTCTGATTTAGCTAAACTTTTTCCAGCCCAGTGAAGTATCCCAACTTTTTTCAGGTAATTGTCAGCAACACAGCAGTAAATATCAACATGAAGCTGAATATTATTGTAGATCATGCAGGGAGAGCAAAGGGTAAAATATTTAACTGTAGCAGTGTTTGACTATATTCTGTGCAGTGAGAAAACCTTAAGTCATTTTCAAGTTCCACCATTTCCTACTTCTTTTCAGTTGGATCAAGTTTCTAAACTTTCTAAATCTCCATTTTCCAGCTAATGAAAAGAAAATAGAATTCCACCGAGTCTCCTATCTACCTACTCCAGGACTTCTGTGAGCATCAAATGAGATGAGGCATGTGAAAACATTTCACAAACATTTGGTTAAACTGTAAAATGTTTGCACCTGGCCATAAAGCAAGTCAGGTTGCTGGGCTGAAGAAACTCCAAGGAGGCTAGTCGCTAGGGAGAGGAAGCAGGGTGTTGCTATGTGACGTCATTACCCAGCGCCCACAGTGACCGTTTCTGGGCTGGGCTGGGCTAGGCTGGGCTGTGGGCCACATTTTGTGCCATGGGGTCTTGGTAGCATTGGCTGTGATTTGGTGGGGTATCATCCCAGGATGGTGGCAGGGCCTGTGTCCCACTTGGGGGAAGCCAAGTGTTGGTTTGGTGGCGCCAGGTCCATGGTGACGTTTATTTTTAAATGGCCAGTAAGCACCATGGCAACTCCTGCATTGAGCATCTGCTCCCTAGTGGTCAGTGCACATCATAGCTACCAGTTGGATGGACAGACAAACACTTAGCCTTTTATATATATAGGTTGTTTATCTATTTTCTATTGAGCTGGAAGGTAAGGGAAGAAGAGCCAGCATTTTGGGCATTTATTACACACGTCCATTAGATATAATAATTTTAATTAATTTGCATATACTCTTTATTTTAGGAGCACCCACTCAGGTCACTACTTTTTCAAGAATATACCCCAATCATAGCGCCTTTTGTAGGGAGTGACTCGTCACGACTAGCTCTCTTGGCTAGGATTGAATGCAAACACAAGAACCAGTACATAAACTGGGTTGAACTAATAGCTTTTTCTCAAGAGAAGTTGCACTTGGAGACACTGGAGTTATTGTTTAGATAATAGTGGACAATTTAATTGAAATATCAGGGCAAGTAGAAAAATGTGAAGCTAAATAAGAGAAAAAAAGTAAGAAGCAGAGATGAGGAAGAAGCTCCTGCTTTACAAACACAGAGCATGTTTGTGTAACAGCAGACTTTTTTTTAAAACCTCACCAGAGGGTAATTTTTTCATTGATTTCAGAGAGAGTAGAAGGGAGGGTCGAGGGAAAGTGAGACAGAGAGAAACATAAACATGAGAGAGACACATAGATTGGTTGCCTTCCATACCCCCCTCCACCCCCCGGCTGGGATTGGGGATCCTGCAATGGAGGTACATGCCCTTGACAGGGAAAGGAACCCATGACCCTTTGATCCACAGGCTGGAGCTCTCACCACTGAGAAACCGGCCAGGGCACAACACACTTTTTTGTTCTATTGTCTGTTCCATTGTGGCTTGACTCTCATTTCTAATCATTAAATGCCTATGAGGGTGCCTACCTTAGCCTAAAACTAACTTCCCCTTAACTCAAGTGGGTTTAAATGGGCTTTTGTTCCTCATAACTAGATCCTAGGCTGGTATATCCTATATAACAAAAGCCTAATATGCTAAGTGTCCAGTTGTCCTGTCGGCCATTCAACCAATCAAAGCTAATATGATAATGATATGCTAAGGCCGCTCAACCGCTCGCTATGACATGCAGTGACCACCAGGAGGCAGGCAGTTGATCGGTCGACCAGTCACTATGTCATGCATTGACCACCAGGTGCTCTGACCACTAGGTTAACTCACTGCTGTGGTGTGGCCCATCGGGATTGAGTGAGAAGGGCCAGACACGCCCTGGAGCCCTCCTGCGGTGCCTCCTCAGCTGGCAAATCTCCTGTGTCCCTCCCTGGCCCCTACCATGCACCTGTGGGGGTCCCTCGGCCTGACCTGCATCCTGTGGCAATCGGGCTGAGGGATGCCCCCTCCCTCCGAGTGCATGAATTTTGTGCACTGGACCTCTAGTTATTTTATAAAATGTTCTATGGCTGAAGTTAACTACCTTTCCCCTCCTCAAGTCAGCTTGTATGTGCACACACAACTTGAATATGTGTAAATGGACTCTTGGCTCCTTAGTCAGCAGGAACCCTTCTACTAGCCAGTCCTTACACTTTTAAATTGACAATGACCATCAAAGAGAAGTTCCCAGGGTCAAGCATGCTCTCGTCCTGTTTCTCCATTGCAGATTCCCCATGGCAGGCACAAAGTTCTAGCAGCATCCTCCAGAAACAGCCAGGAGGGAGTCATTGCATCTGGGGCCTTCGGGTTCTGAACGCCAGTTTTCTAGCTGTGTAGGTAGGGTCTTTGAAGCTCCATCCGAAAATGGCAGTGCTCTAAATAACACAGTTAAAACACACTGAGATGAATTCCCAACAGTCTGCACACAAAAAATCTCCTGCTGACGTCAATCGGAGCTTATCCTGAGGGCCTAAGAATTAGGTGAGTATTAATAAATGTTGCTGAGTTATTTCAATCTGATCTGAAAACTTTAGCTTTTTCCTTCTCGAGAGTGGGCTGGAAAAGAGGAGGATGTGACTATGTGGGAACACTTCGATGCTCCCAGTGTTTTACTTGGAGATTTTATTTAGGAAGTTCAAGTTAGAAGAAACTTAACACAGGTTTTTATTCCTCCGTATGCTCTGACTCTCATCTCTCTTTCTAACCCCTTTCTAGAATTCTTGCTCTTCTCCTGAATGATGTCAGTTTTCACTGATTATCAGAAAAACTTCTGAAAATGGCATTTTGATTTAAGAGCAGGTGGCATTGCAGATATTATATATTGAATCATTAAGTCTGAGGGTCTTGCTGTACTTGGCCTTTTTTCATTGTTTCTCTTAAGAAATCAGCTTGTTTTTTGGCAGGGTGTGTGTAAGCACTCAAAGAGATTAATTGAAGTAGAACCATTAAATTAGGCAAAACCTTTTAGATGTGGAAAAAAGCAAAAAGCAAATGCTATTACTTTGGAAATGCATAATGTTTTTACAAACCGTATACATATGAATAGACCATTCTTCATTTACTCATTTGGAAATTCTTTTTGCAGAGACTAAAGTTCATTGAAAAGAGATATTTTTTCTAATGTTTCAGGTGTTTAACATTAGAAAGAATGCTAAAAATAGACATATACTCATAATTTATTGTCCAAATTAGGGCACTTTGGAAATGAAAGGATACTATTAAAAATTACACTGGGACAACAGGTCTCAACCAATAAGTCTCAAAAATGAGGTCCCAGTGGCACCATTTTCTCCTAAAAGTTCAAAATCTTTGAAAATAGTTTCCCTCTAGTTTTCTAAACAAAATAATAGAAATATCTTCTACTTTAATTCACACAACTGAGTTTAATAACATATTCCTTCATATAAACAAACTGAAATTCAACGTTTTTTATCTTTGAAATTAGTTTTGATTCTGTTTCATTTTTTTCTACAAGTTACCCAGCCTTCCTTATTATTATGGTATTTAATTATTTTTTATCATGAAATATGATAGAAACATAGGAATGTACATAAAAGAAAAGTTTATTAAAATTATTATGAAGAAAAAACAGATATAACAATCTTCCTGGTAAAGACATGAATTACTGTCATTATCCTAAAACCCCCACAAGCATTTCCCAATAAAAATGCCTTGTCACTCCCAAAGGAAATCAGTAAGAAAATCACTTATTTGATTTTTTTAAAGATTGAATCCTGAAGTATGAATTCCTAAACCGTAGTATTTTAGTCTTGTCAATATTATTTGAAACTTATATAAATGAAGTCATATTGCATGTTTTTTGTTTGTATGAATCTGGCTTCTTCTGTTCATTATTGCATTTTAAAGAATTATCCATATTGTTGTGTGTAGCTGTACTTGTTCATTGTTATTGTAGTGTGTTATACCATTGTCTGAACATGCCACAAATTGATTTTTCATTCTATTGTTGGTAGATACTGGGTTGTGTTTAGATTTTGGTCATCTATATTAATAAAAGGGTAATATGCTAATTAGACCGGATCAACCAGACATCTTCTGAACATCCTACTTCCTTCCAGACAAAGCCATGGTAGCAGGGGCCAAGGCAGAGGAAGTTAGGGGTAATCAGGCTGGCAGGGGAGCAGTTAGGGGGTGACTAGGCTGGCAGGTGAACAGTTAGGGGGCAGCCAGGCCAGCAGATGAGCACTTAGGGGGCAACCAGGCTGGCAGGGGACCAGTTAGGGGGCAATCAGGCCTGCAAGCAGAGGGGTTAAGGGCGATCAGGCAGGCAGGCAGGCAGGTGAGCAGTTAGGAGCCAGCAGTCCTGGATTGTGAGTTGGACATCCCCCGCGGGGTCCTGAGTTGGAGAGGATGCAGGCCAGGCTGAGGGACGCCCCCCCCCCCAACATGAATTTCATGCACCAGACCTCTAGTTAAAAATAATATAGCCAAGAAACATTCTTATACATATCTCCTAATACATAAAACTATGAAATTTTGGTAAAAACCATACTGAGAAAATAAATAGTTGGATAGTGTATACATAACTCTACCTTTAGCAGTTAATACTAAACAGTTTTCCAAAGTGATTCCATCCAACACTTCCCCACACTTATATTATCAGCAGCACCTAGGAACTTGTTAGAAATACAAATTTTCAGGCCCCTGTGTAGACCAGCTGAGTCAGAAACAGAAGGTGGGGCCCAGTGATTTTTGTTCTGACTAATCCTCTATGCCCGTGGTTGGCAAAATGCTGCTTGAGAGCCACATGCGGCTCTTTGGCCCCTTGAGTGTGGTGGTATTTTATGGAAGACCCATACTCAAGGGGCCAAAGAGCCACATGTGGCTCGCGAGCCATGGTTTGCCGACCACGGCCTTAGGAGTACCCTAATTAAGTTAATAACAATGTACCTACCTATATAGTCTAAGTTTTAAAAATTTGGCTCTCAAAAGAAATTTCAATTGTTGTACTGTTGATATTTGGCTCTGTTGATTAATGAGTTTGCCGACCACTGCTCTATGCTATTCTGATATAAACGGAAGAGCTGTAGTTCCTAAACTTCACTGCACAGTGGAATTATTCTGGAACTTTCTACAAACAAACCTACCAATGCCAAGCTCCCTTCCTCCAGGTAGTCTAATCTGGTTTGAATGAGGTATGACTGGACATTAGCACTGAGAGAGTGGTTCTCAATCTCAGTTGTTAAATTAAACCATCCTGAGATTTTAAAAAATAAAATCCTAAATAATCCCTGCCCCCCAACAAAGATTTTGATATAATTGTCTTTGAGAAATGAAGAGCATAGACACCAAACTTTGTTTGTTTTGTGGTTTGGTTTTGTAGCACTTAAAATAGCTCCTTTGATAGTTTTAATATGCAGCCAGGATACAGACCACACTTACAGGAGGATGATAGCATTATAAATCCCCAGTCTTTTCATTTATCTCTCCTCTCGGCACTCCTTACCCATCACCCCTCATCACCTTTTTCAGAAAAATTAAGCTCAATTAATAAAGACAAAACAAAAGAAGTGATCTGATGCAACTAAATTTCACAAATGTGTGAACAATGAATAGACTCTAGAGCAGTGGTTCACAACCTTGGCTGCACATTAAATCACCTGGAAATCTTTTTAAAATCCTGATTTCTGGGCCTCATCCTCCAGAAATTCTGTTTCTTTGTTACTAATGTTGTGGCCCTACCCCATAACAAAGAAACAGAATTTCCAGAGGATGAGGTCCAGAAATCAGGATTTTAAAAAGATTCCCAGGTGATTCTAATGTGCAGCCAAGGTTGAGAACCACTGCTCTAGAGTTAGAGTCCTAGAGTTATTTCTTATTTCATACTGAATTATCTAAAGTGAATCTCTAATTGGCAGAATAGAATTTCAGGTAGAATAAAAAACTGAAATAAAGAATGATTTGGAGCGGAAAGAGCTATTCTGCAATTCTTAAATCTCATAAAGCATAGCCCACTTGAGAATGTGATAACCTCCTTTATTATTTTTAGTGTCCACTTCTAATTTATTTTTTAATCTATTGGAGATTATTTTATCTCTCAGTCATCCATTTCCCACTGAAAGACGTCCTTATTTCCCTTTAAAATGGAATTTGATGGAACATTTTTATAATGTTGTAAAGTACCTTGGGCGTCTTAGAAAGATTCATGTAAATTCAGTCTATTTCAAGAAGATACAAGGGTACCAACCTTCTACCACTTAAATCCAAAGAAATTACTTTTTAAAAAATTAGAAGTAAAATTAACCAGGCCAACTTTTTAGAAAAGCCAAAAATTTGTTTAGCATTTGACCTATTATTTAAGGTGGCTCCTAAATTCAAAATAATGTATTCTATTTATGACTACTCCATGATCCATATTGTGCCAAGCCGGCACAGCCATGGGTGAACCTGAGAGGGGGCGGTGAACGATTTAGAAAAGACAGACAAGAGAAGAAAGCTGGGTGCTAGCTGGGACACTGCCCTCCCTGATGGAGAGACGGCGCCACAGCCTGTAAGCCAAGTCTTTATTTTATAGCCAGATTCCACGAGGCAAAGTAAGGGCGTGGTTACAATGTTCTCGTGGGTTTCAAATCTACTCAATTACATGCACCTGATCAAGCTTTGTTTACTTGCTGCACCTCCTGCAGCCCATATCACTTAGCCATGTGGGGCTACAGGTCCGGACCATAAGGTCAAGCTACAACTATAGCCTTTGGCTATAATTGTGCTGGGACTTGCATGTGGCTTTGCCACGAGAGGATCGTGCCCTCTCATTAGTCCCAGGCTTGAAGCTGTCCAAATGCTGTAGCTGCTCTCCACACCATATAATCTTGAAGCTATTATAGAGAGTTCTGTTTTCAGCATGTTTAACCCAACAACCTTCATGAATTCTGTTAGTGGGCAGTAATTTTACAGTGTAGCAAACAGTAAAAAATGTATTCAATAATTTTTAAAAGGCTTTTTTTCCTGGCACCATAATGTAATCAGCACTTAATCACAGAATAGAGCACTCAAGATTCTCAGCCGAAATCATGTTTTTCATAGTTCTGGTGTGATCTGTCAGTGAGGACTGATCTATAGAAGTAGGATCACATTCTCCTCTCTGATTCCTGCTTCAAAGCTTTGGCAAGGGCCAGATTTCTTCTTGTCGTTGATACAAAATGTAGGAACACAACCAAATATTAGCAAATTGAATATAACAAACAATTATATACTCTGATTAAGTGGGATTTCTCCCAGGTATGTAAGGCTGGTTCAACATCAAATATCAATTAATGTAATCAATCACATCAACAGACTAAAAAAGGAGAAATCATATAACATCAATAGATGCAGAAAAGCATTTGACAAGATCCAACATCCATTCATGATAAAAACTCTGATACACTAGGAATAGAGAGGAACCTACTTGTCTTGATAAAGAACATCTATAAAAAAAACTTACAGTTATTATCTATATATATAAAAGCCTAAGCAACTGAACGATGGAATGACCAAAGGACCAGTTGACCAGTCGCTATGATGCGCACTGATCATCAGGAGACAGACACTCAATGCACAGAATCAGGCTCCCTCTTGTCTGGATCGGGCCTGTGGGGATCGGGCTAAAACTAGGTATCCAACGTCCCCCGAGGGGTCCCGGATTGTGAGAGGGTGCAGGCCAGGACAAGGGACCCGACCAGTACATGAATCCATGCACCAGTCCTCTAGTACTCAATAAATTACTATTGCCCTGGCCAGTGTGGCTCAGTAGTAAGAGCATCAGCCCAAGTTCCAAAGGGTCATGGGTTTGATTCCTGATCAAGAGCATGTACCTGGGTTGCAGGTTCAATCCCCAGGCAAGTGGGGGAGGCAGCCAATCGATGTGTTTCTCTCACATCCATGTTTCTCTCTCTTTCTCCTTTTTTCTCTCTCCCTTCTTCCCTTCCTCTCTCTCTAAAAAATGAATGGAAAAAATATCATCGGGTGAGGATTAACAAAATAAAAATAAAAACGTAAATAAATAAACCAATCACTATTATTTTACCCTACTTTTATGATACATGAAATTATGCTATATATTTATTTGTCCAGTTTTCACAATAAAATGCAAGCTTCATGATAACAGGGACTTTGTCTTGCTCAGCACTGAGTCATCGATCCCTAACACAGGGAAGGAAGGTTCTCAATTAAAACAAACAAGCAAACTAACAAAACCACAAAAATCTGACCACTCAAGAGAGTCTCCAGAGAGCAGGCAGCAGGGAGATTCAGCTCCTAGTGGCCAGGCTGGGCAGGGGCACTCCAGGGTCTGGCCGTCTTGATGACGCTGAAACAGGACGGAAGCTATAGAGAAGGAACGTGAGCGGAGACAGAAAACAGGTGGCTTTCCTGTCCCGAAAGCTGGAACTCAGTTTTCATTCCTTTTGACATTGTTGTGTCTACATTAGGGCACCCATTGGGCAGAGCCTGGGATCCTGAATATCTTACTGAGGGATTTGGAGGTTTTTTTAATTCTCCCTCTGAGCTCAGATCACCATGGATACTCATTATCACATGTTGATTGTCTAGGTTGGTGATGGAGCTACAATTTAAATCTGAACAGGGTGGGTATTCCCTTAGGAGGTCTATTTTGGCCCCCATTTGAGATAGTCAATCGTTTCTCTCCTCAAAATAGCGCATGTCCTGAGGGCCGCTTTCCAGTTAAATAAAGCCCAAATCCCAAATTCTCTTGCTTTTTATTTTCAGCCTTGCCAGCCCCACATTGCCCTCAGATCCTGGGACTACCTCAAGCAGCTGCGCAGCTCACAGGGAGGAAGACTCTTGCTCTCTCGCCGGCTAAGCTTGAGGGCAAAGTTTTGATTTCTTTGACAGCTTGGGTTTATTTTTAGAGATATTGGGATGACTCACCTCTCCTGACATTTGTTTCTATAAAAACTAACTTTAAAATGTCACACTTCCAACTCTGTACAAAGAGCGAGAGAAAAGCTGCAAAAGCAATTGAATCCGAAGAGGACTCTGCTTGAGGGCTCCTTTCATCCCCCCTTGTCTGTCCTCCCTCCTTTTCCCTCCAAGATTGATATGCCCTCTCTGACCACCCCCCACAGAGCCACAGCCTGCAGATGTCTGTGTGCCTGAGTGACCTGATGACAGACACTGGGGGTAGGAGGCCAGTCACCCTGCCCAAATAAAATGCACTGCTTGCATCGCCGCATCTGCGCATGAATTACCGCTTACAATATTATGAACAGTTAAAGTATGCACGTGGTTCATAGGATACCAAAGAGATATTAAAAATAATTGTTGGAAGAATGTACTACAACACAGAAAGTGTTTATGATATAATATTCAGTACATTGCCCTTCCCTTTTATTTTATTTAATTTTCTCAAAGAAAGTTGACAGATTTGAAACAAAGAGGATAACAAAGAATCTGAGGCAACTGATAAGTTTGTCATAATAGATTTCAAATATAAAGGCAGGCTCCGAAATGAATAGATGAGAAGGGTAGATAGAGATGTACAAAAATGGAAACATCTGTGAAATGCAGTTTATTGCAAAGCTGGGATTGTAAGGATTTTCATCTCTGTTAAAAATTTCTAATGTCTTTTTGTTACTTTTAAAATTAAAAAGAAAAGCATAATGAACTTGAAAAATACCATTTTATCAATGTCTCTAAATGAATGTGTGTGTACTTGACATGTATTTTCCTTTGAAGTTTGCAAATTCCTAGATTGGTTACATAAAAGGATCCAAGGCAGCCAGTAACCAAACGGCATAAATAGAAATACCCCGTAGCTCAGTGATCCCAAAACGATACCATAGGATCCAGCTGGGAGTCAGGAGAATGGGTTCTGGTTGACAGGCAGATGCAGAAAGTCTAAAACTATTGAGAAAGGTTTTCTCATATATCTAAATTAGCTATAGAATATGAGAATATGCAACTAGAGATCTGATCTGGCTTACTTATATTAGGGCAATGTCTACACCAAAAACTTGCTGGGTTAAAGCTGACTGCTTGTAATATTAATATTCATGTCCCTCTTGCCTCACTGAATTATTGAGCCAATCAAACCAGTAGAGCTCTGGGACCTACTAACCAGTCAATATATTTGAAATATTTACCATCCGCTTAATTGCTAAGTGCCCATATCTGAGCTAAGTTCCATAGGAAAAACAAAAGATAGAATAAAATGTGCCAGTTCTTCAAAGTTTAAAAGATGTGATGCTATTACACATGCAAAAAGAGCTTAAATAAGAAAAAAACAGATGGAAATTTAGAAAACCCTAGATGACAGAAAGACTTTGGCTAAATCTTGCTTGAATGATGAATGAAAGAAGAAGATTATTAGAAATAGGAAAATCAGTCTGCTTGTTACAGATGGATTGAAAGAAACTGCATTTCAGGGTACTTTACTGCACTATAAATGAATGAATGAATGAATGAGTATATGGGAGAGTAAATTAATGAATAACAAAGTTTATTTTGAAATGAATTATGTGGATTTTATATGGGGGTGAGGTTGGAAACTTGTGTGCATTCTGCTCCTGACATCACCCACTCCCAAGAGGGTCATGCCATGAGTATTAAGGTCTGTGACTCTCTACCTACCCTTAGGATTGGGAATTCTCAACTCCCTGTTTCCAACATCTGATTCAAAAAGCCATTTTTTTAATCTTTCCTTTGTTATTCATTTTAATTGCCTCTTTACCTTTCTATTATTGTCTATCTCTGGTTTGCTGATTCATTTTCAGTTTGTGCCCAGCCCAGAGGAACTTCCTCTGGACACAGCTTTCAGTAATCCCCCCATTGCCTACCATGCTGCAAGGCTTCCAGACCCCAGGCCTTACCTGAAAAAGTTTCCTGATGTTGTGGTTAGTATGCTATAAAGAAGGTTGGATTGCACTTAGGTTGATCCCTTTAATTATAGATTTTATAATTCAGTGGTGAGCAAGATAGAAACAGTTTCTGCCCTCATGAACTTACATTCCAATAAAGGAGAAGTGGAACATGAAAATCTTGAGAATCAGTGAAGTCCTAGAGCTCTACTGGTTTGTATTGGTTCAATAATTCAGTGAGGCAAGAGGAACATGCATATTAATATTACAATCAGTAAGCTTCAACCCAGCAAGTCTTTGAGTATAGTCTTTGCCCTAATATACCAGTAAGTAAGCCAGATCTAACATCTCAGTTTGGTGGGACTTAGACTAGACTTTTGTCCAAAGCTGTGAGCATTCAGTGCCCAGATCCAAGACCATATAATGGCTGGGATACAGCTCCCTCAGAAGCAGTTCTTCTAGCTGTAGCAGTGGCCAGCTTCCAAACACAGATGAGACAACTAGAAACCAAAGGAAGCAGTTGGTATTTCCCTGAAAAGTGATTTTTGAAGAAAGCACATGGCAATTCCTAGCCCTTCAATTGTTTCTTCTAGTGACTTAAAAACAGAAGTAAACAATTAGAAGAAGCCACTTGGAAAGGCAGGACAACTGCTATCTGTCTTGGTCCATGAAAGTATTTTGGCAACCTGGTTGACTTACCTGCCAAGGCTGTTATCTCCAGACCATCATTTCTGCTGAGAGATATTATCAGATTTACAGATTTCAGGATGCCAGCCACCATATTGGGTCTTTATATAGCTGGACTCTGACAGGATACAAAAAAATTCCCTTGTGTGCATTAGGGATGCTGCATTGTTTGATAAAGATCCCAACTGTTTAAAAGCTGAGAAAAGTTCTCTTTCAGTAATTGGTGTATAAATTAAATGTGACTTGATCTATGCCTTCAAAGCTGTAAACGATTTCTTCACTTGTCTCCCCAGAAGTTCCAAAGAATACAGAGGAGCATTGAGAATATTTACTCTCCTCAGACTCTAGGGCCTCACTCACTATACAGGTAGTCTGCTTCTTTTTGAAATTATTTTGATAATACTCAAGAAAGAAGGTCAGAAAGAGAGGCAGTGCCCTAGCCAATTTGGCTCAGTGGATAGAGCGTTGGCGTGGGGACTGAAGGATCCCTGGTTCAATTCCAGTCAAGGGCACATGCCTGAGTTGGGGGCTTGATCCCTACACATGGGGTGTGCAGGAGGCAGCCGACCAATGATTCTCCTCATCATTGATGTTTCTATCTTTCTCTCCCCCTCCCTTCCTCTCTGAAATCAATAAAAATATACTAAAAAAAGGAAAAGAAGCAATAAATACAAATATTACGGTAGATCAGTGGTAGAAGAGATTACTTTAAGACTCAAGAATTACAGTATAAAAATAATACTTCCATTTCAGAGTATCTACTATGCACTAGATTCTGTTATATACTTAGCATCCACTTTTCTTCTTAGAACTTCACCACAACCCTATAAAATGATTGTTGTTCCCATTTTACAAAAACAGTAGTCTAACTCAATCACCCTATGGATCCAAGGACTGAAGAAAGATATTCTGGTTGAGTCAAATGAATGAGAAATGTACGTATGAAAATAATAATTTGCAATAAATATTGGGGCTAGCCATGGATTATTCTTTTGGACCCCTATGTGATCGTAAGGTATTGTCTGAGTGAAAGCAAACTTGCTGAGATTTCATGCCTTTCTGAAGGAACTATGCCACTGAGCTCTTTATCACTCACTTCGTTGAGATAATATGAACCTAACAACTTGCCTTATTTTAATTTAATTTTCACTTTTTATTTTTAAATTACAAGTGATGTGCAATATTATAGTTTCAGGCATATAACCCTATAATTAGGCATTTTGACTTACACAGTGATCACCTTGATGAATCTAGTACCCATCTGACAATGTGTATAGTTATTACAATATTATTGATTGTATGCCCGATGCTGTACTTTACAACCCTGTGACTATGCTGTAACTACCAATTTGTACTTCTGAATCCCTTCACCTTTTCACACATCCCCTCAACCCCTCTTTCATCTGACAGCCTTCAAAATATTCTCTGTATCTGTAAGTATGTTTCAGTTCAGCTTTTTGTTTTTGTTTTTTAGATTCCATATAAAGCTTGACTACTGTAAATAATGCTGCAATAAACATATGGACATATATGTTGTTTCAATTTAGTGTTTTGGGTTTCTTTGGATTCATACCCAGAGGTGAAGTTGCTGGGTCCTTCTGTGTCTCTTGTTATAGCCTTTGTTTTAAAGTCTATTTTAAAGTCTATTTTGGTCCATGAAAGTATTTTGGCAACCTGGTTGACTTACCTGCCAAGATAATTTAGAGTCTTTTGGGGTGGTTGACCAAACAATCGACTGATTGGTTGGACACTTAGCATATTACACTTTTATTATTTTATAGACCAATGTTCATAGGTCTGATTGCAGGGTTGGTATACATATTGCTACCCCAGCTTTTGTTTTGTTTCCATTTTCATGAAATACCTCTTTCCATCCCTTTACTTTCAGTCTGTCTGTGTGTGTCTTTCAATCTCAAGTGAGTCTATATTAGACAGCATATGTAAGGAGGGTCTTGTTTTGTGATCCAATCAGTCATCACATGTCTTTTGATTGGAGCATTTAATCCATTTACATTTAAAGTAATTGTGGATAGGTATGTATTTGTTGCCATTTTCTTATTCACATTCTTTATTTTTTTCTTCTTAGAAAAAGACCTTTTAACATTTCTTGCAATATTGGATTGGTGGTGATGACCTCCTTTAGCTTTTTCTTGCCTGGGAAGCTCTTAATCTGTCCTTTGATTCTAAATGATAGCTTTGCTAGGTATAGTAAATATAGTTGTTGGTTACTGCTTTTCATCACTTTGGATATTTTATGCCAATCACTTCTGGCCTGGGGAGTTTCTGTTGAGAAATCAGCTGGCAGTCTTCTAAGAGCTTCCTTGTATATAACTAATTGCTTTTCTCTTGCTGCTTTTAAGATTCTCAGGTCCTGGCCGGGTGGCTCAGTTGGTTGGAGCATCATTCCATACATCAAAAGGTTACGGGTTCCATTCTCGGTTAGGGCACATACCTAGATTGCAGGTTCAATTCCTGGTTGGAGTACATATGGGAGGCAACCAATAGATGTTTCTCTCACATCACTGTTTCTCTCTTTCTCTCTCTCTCTCTCTCCCTTCCTTTCTCTAAAATCAATAAACATATCCTCAAGTGAGGATTTAAAAAGGATTCCTCCTTGTCTGTAAACTTTGCCATTTTAATTATGATGGTGTGAGCTGATTTGGGTTATCTTGTTTGGAACTCTGCACTTCTTGGATATGTATGTCAATTTCCTTCACCAGGTTAGGCAATTTTTCCATCATTATTTTTTCAAATAGGTTTTTAATTTCTTGCTCTCTCTCTTCTCCTTCCAGTACCCCATGATGTAAATGTTGATATGCTTGAAGTTGTTCCAGAGGCTCCTTACACTATGCTCATTTAAATTTTTTTTTCTTTCTGCTGTTCTAATTGTTTTCTGCTTTCTTGTCTTCCAAATCGCTGATTTGATTCTTTGCTTCATTTACTCTACTATTGATTTCCACTTACCAAGTAATCAGAAATAGTCAGAAATGGAAGTATTCTTATTGAAAGAATAATTCATTCTTTATTTTAGTTAGTATATCTTCCATTTCTGACTATTTCTTTTTTATGGTTTCCATGTCCTTTTTATGCTGTTGAAGGTCTCACTAATCTCCTTGAGCATCCTTATAATCATTGTTTGAACTCTGTACCTGGTAGTTTGTTTGCTGCCATTTCATTTAGTTCGTTTTCTGGACTTTTATCCTTCTTCCATTTGGGACCTGTTTGTCTCATCATTTGGGCTGATTCCCTCTGTTTGTTTCTATGTATTAGGTAGAGCTGCTATATTTCCTGGGCCTGGTAGTAGGGGTTATGGAGGGCCTAGTGGCACAGTCTCTCCAGTCACCCCAGCTTTAGATGCACCCCCTGTGTGGTTTGTGTGCACCCTCCTGTTGTAGTTGAGCCTTGGTTCCTATTGGCATGTCACTGGGAGGGGTTGACTCCTGGGCTGATTGGATGGGAGGACTGGCTTTGACTGCAGGGGAGGAGCTGCTGTGCAGGGACTGATCCAAGGAGCAGGACTTGCTTCAGTGGGGCTTTCGTATTTGGTGCTCGATGAGTCAGCCCCTTGAGTGTGTCACTTGTGGAGGTGATTGAGTTGTAGTTTGGCATGGTCTGCAGCTGTTCTCTGGGTGCACTCTCTCTGAGGCTTCCCAAGAGATATATGTAATGTCAGCCACCACTGTGTTCTGCCCAGGGTCACTCAGCATAAGATATAGACTGATTGACAGAAGACTTGGAGGTACCCAGGAGAGGTCAAGCTGTGAACTGAGGCCAGCTGCTGCTAGTGTCATGCCTGGGCCACTTGGGCCAGATGATGATTATTTGAGAGATTTTAGGAAAGTTTGAAGCATTAGCCAAGAGAGGCCCTTTATATGGGAAAGCCACTGGGAATAGCTTCAGGGGGCCTGCAAGTTGGGTGGGGTGGGTTCTCAGGGATTTACCAGGACACAAGGAACAGTGGTAGCCAGGCTGATGGAGACGTAGCTATCGTGCCCACCTGCTGGCTTTATGGGGGGAGCCAGAACTTCTGTCTGGGATTAAGCTGCTCCTCCTACTCTCACCCCGATGACAATAATTCAGTTCCTCCCCATGTGTCTCTGGTGCCTCTGGAGCTCCTGCCCCAGCACTGGAGCTCAGAAAGAGTGAATCCAAGTAGGCCTGTGCAGGCCCTTTAAGAGGAACACCCGGGACTCCAGTAGCCCTTCATCTCCCTTGGCTATAATTACCTCTGGTTTTACAACCAAAATTGATGGGGACTTCTCTTTGTGGCACTGGAACATTGGGCTGGGTGGCCTGGTGGTCAGCTGAGACCCCCTTGCTCTTTAGGGAGGACCTCCAGAGCTGAGATATCTCTCCCAATTTTTACCTGCTACATGGAGATGTGGGATCAGCCTGTTTTGAGTCTCTGTCCTTCTACTAGTATCAATGTGGCTTCTTCTTTATACCATTAGTTATAAAACTTCTGTTCTGCTAGATTCTTCAAGGTGGTAGATTTTATTAGGTTTGTAATAAAACATATTACTGATGCAAGGAGACACATACAATTCTGCATTAATAATGGAAAACTTTAGTAACTTTGTCTCACCAACCCAATAGACCAAGAAGACAAAGAGTCACCAAGACTATTGAAAATCTGAATACCTTATTTGTAAACTGGACCTCATTAACTATATATAATGCTACAAAGAAAGCTCTAGTACACTCATTTTTTAAGTGCACATGGGATATTTATTGAATGGGCAATATGAAAGGTCATTAAACAAGTCTCAACAGGTTTAGAATTCAAGTCATTGGAATGAAATGATGTTAGAAATAATAACAAAGACAACTAAAAAATTTCCTTATATTTGAAAAGTAACAAATGTACCTTTAAATAACTCATAGTTCAGAATGTCTCCAGAAAAACTATAATGGTCTCTTTTTAGAATGAGAGCAACTGCAAAAGAAAGAGGGCTAGTACTTAAGCAAAAACCTTCATGAAAATTAAACAACTTTTAGATTTGCTTGAATTTTTTTCTGCTGTTCTTAATTTATCAACACATTGTTCAACTAAAGAGCTCTGAAAAAAAAAAAAAGACTTGGACTGGCCAGAGAGGCTCAGTTGGTTGAGTATAGTCTCTCTGCACTGAGAGGTGGCTGGTTTGATCCCAGAATGAAGAACTCACACGTGTTATCCCTTAAATTTGGATTAACAGCGTTTTCAGCACAACTAGGTTAAATATCATTTTGTGCTGTTCATAGCAAGAGAATTTATTGATGAAATTCAGTTAAAGAATATTGAGAGGATATAGTGATTGCATGGGTCAGTGAAAAAGGCAAGTACTGGGAATTAAAACCCTAAGGCCAGTGTCACCTGTGATGGTAACATTCACTGTGCTTTCAGTATTTCTGGGGACACACCTGAAAGATTTTGCCATGCATTGGCAGGTAATTTTGCCAGCATGACAATTTACAATAATTACGTGTTCTCTCTCTTCCTCTCTCTCTCTCTCTCTCTCTCTCTCTCTCTCTCTCTCTCTCTCTCTTTCTCTCTTTTCTCTCTTTTAGCTTTTATTGATCTCAGAGAGGAAGGGAGAGGGAGAGAGAGATAGAAACATTAATGATAAGAAAGAATCATTGATTGGCTGCCTCCTGCACGCCCCCCACTGGGGTTCCAACAACCCAGGCATGTGCTCAACCACTGAGCCACACACTGGGCTATGTGTTCTCTTAATAACTATTTCCTTTTTGGGTTTTAATTTCTCTTATACAATGTTTGATCTACCTTTTCCTGTTAGTGTGTTGTTCTTAATGGCAGAGAAAAGAGAAGTAAAATAAAGGTTACATCACTCTGCTTACTCTGTCATTTGTTAAAATTATAGCTTTTTTCAAGCAATGGCTCTACCCTGTATTCATGTCTCATTGATCTGAATGGAGCTGTGAGAATGAGTGTGAATCTTGCATTCACATTTTTACATGTCAGCTTATTTCAGTGTCTGGTGCAGAGGTCCACACTTAGGAGGCATTCAATAAAATAAAATATTTGTCAGAATGAGAAGAAAACGAATAAATAAATGGATGGATTTCAGGTGTTAGTACTCAGATTATGTTCTTACAAGTTTGTGTCACTTCACTGCACTTAGCCAACTCTAACCCAATCTTCTACAGATGGTCTATTAACATTTGAGCACATTAGCTGCTTACTACTCAACAAGCAAGAATTCTTTCATTTATTTCTTCTTTTCAAAAAGATTGTTAATATGCAACTGTTTATACAAATATTGTTTTTAGACAATGTTCATCTACTGAGATGCTTTCTATATCTGAACCTTTGCACATGGAATCTAATATCTTAATTTTTTTTTAAGTTTGCTTATGTAAAGTGAGATAAGTGGTTTAACAAATTAGGGTCAGAGGTCAATCACTGTGTCACTAAAGAGCCCCTTAGATCAGTAATTCCCAATCCTGACATTTAATCAAAATCACCAGTTACACTTTTTAGCAGTTCTTGGATCTTACTTTGAGAGAGTTGCTTTCAGCAATCTGGCTTGGGAGCTTGGCAAATGCATTTTTTCCAAGTGGTTGAGATGTACATATTTGAGCATGAGCAAAGCTTCACAAACTTTACCTGCCTTTGCCTTACCCAAGGATCTTGTTAAAAGTGTAAATTCTGATTTAGGAGGTCTGTGAGAGACCCAAGATTCTAAATCTCTGAAAAGCTTCTGGGTGGTAAAGCTACTGCTTTCACACGTTGAGAGCAAGGGTCTCAATTAAATATGCATCATTTTATTGGTTTCATTTGGTGGGAAGTGACTTTGACTAGTGTTACTACAGAATGAACTGCTATTTAAAATTTACATATAAGAGTACCTAGGACTCCAAGAACATGTAGCAGTAACTGAAGACAAAACATTTGAGCAAATAAGTATATTTTTGTGTTTTTTTCTTGAAAAAATTTTTTTTCTTCAAGAAATATACCAAAAGATGTATGAATGGATAGTTAAACATAACTGTGTCAAACTAATGTATTCAATAATTATGAAAGTAAATAAATATATATGGAATGTTTCAAGGTCCTTTCTTTGTTCAGAGATAACCCTATGGTCTCAGTGGTTTCAGTGAGATAATTTAGTTTTTCTTTTACAAAATTAGTCTGGCTTATTGCATGCATGCAATTCATTAATATGCAATGCCTAGTAAGCAAGCTTTTGAGAACCCTAAAACTTTTTTTGAGGAAAAGAGAAAAATTATTATAAGCTGCCAAAATTAACACAGCATCTCAGAATTTAAATAGCACCAAAATATTATGAGAAAAGAAATTTGTAATTATTTACTAATTGTCTCAATTGGAGGCATCATTAAATGTGATTACTGGAAGTAATCTGTGGGAGATACATTCCAAGACCCCAGTTGTTTCCTGAAACCTTGGATAGTACTGAACCCTCTATATTCTATGTTTTTTCCTATACATTCTATGTCTGTGATAAAGTTTAATTTATAAATAGCATAGTAAGAGATTAACAATCCTATATAATAAAAGCGTAATATGCTAAGTGTCCAACCAAACAGTCGACTGTTCGGTCAACCACCCCACCAGACTCTATGATGCTCACTGACCACCACCAGGGGGCAGACGCTCTGACCAGTAGGTTAGCTTGCTGCTGGGGTCCCGCCCATTGGGACTGGACAAGAGGGCCAGACATGCCCTGGAGCCCTCCAGCCAGCCAACCTCTCACAGTCCCTCCCGGCTAGCCGGCCCCCATCGGCCTGATTGGAACCGGGCAAGATGGCCCCAATTGCTGGCCAGACCGAGGGACCCCACCCTTGCACAAATTCATGCACTGGGCCTCTAGTAAATAATAATAAGATAGAAGGATGTAATAAATTTTATGTGAATGTAGTCTCTCTTTCTCAAAATATCTTATTGTACTCACCTTTTCATTGATAAAAAAATAAAGCCCGTTAGTCCACCTGGGTGTGGCTCAGTGGTTGAGCACTGACCCAGGAACCAAGAGGTCCCAGGTTTGATTCCCAGTCAGGGCACATGCCAGGGTAGTGGGCTTGATCCCTGAAGGGATTCGTGCAGGAGGCAGCTGATCAATGATTCTTTCTCATCATTGATGTTTCTATCTCTCTCTCCCTCTCCCTCTCCCTTCCTCTTCCTGAAATCAATATAAAATATATATATTTAAAAAAAAACACACTTTATAGCTTCATTGTGGCTTATCTGAATTGCCAATATCACTACTCTCCTACTCTTTTATAAAAGTTTTTTTTTAAATTGAATTTTAGAGAGAGAGAAACATTGATGTGAGAGTGAAACATGGATCAGCTGCTTCCTGCACATACCACACCAGGGGTCGAGCCCTCAACCCAGGCATGTGGCCTGACTGGACTTGAACCTAAAATTTTTGGTGCACGGAAGGACACCCAACCAAAAGAATCACCCTGGCCAATGCAGTATCACTACGCTTGTACTTTGTGGTTATTATTATGTAAAATAAGGGTGACTTGAGCATAAGCACTGTGGCACCATGACAGTTGATCTGGTAACCAAGACAGCTACTAAGTGACTAAATGGTGAGTAGCTTATACAGTGTGGATACACTGGAGAAACTGATGGCTCATGTCCTGTCAGGAGAGGTAAATAGAGTATCCTGGATATGTCCACGCTTATCAGCACGGCAGCTCCCACCACAGGAGTGAAGTTTCAAACTCACTACTTTACTCTCCTGCTTAAAGATATGTTAATGGCTTCCAAGTCTGAGTAGGAAAACCCTCAAACTCCTTGATTTGACATAGAGCTACTTTTACCATTTGGTTCTCACTCTTCTAGTTTCACAGTTTCTTACCATCCTCTCTGTGTGTCTTTTAACAGTCTCAGGTTTCATCATTCCAGTAAATTCTCTGTTCCCTCTCCCTAAATATCTCTTCCCTTATTTCTAACTGGTGCACTCCTGCTCCCCACTCGAGCTTAAGCGCAAAGCCTTTCTCTAATCCACTCTTTGATTTATAGTCAGAGCTGGACTAGCTGTCTAGTAGGATAATAAAAATAATCTACAGATATATTATTAGAATTAACTGTTGGTTTGAGCAAGGTTACTGGATACCAGGTTAATGTTTTAAAACCAATTATAAGAAACACTAGCAAAGATAAATAGAATGAAAAATGTTAAAAGGTGCCATTTGTAATATCCAATATCTAAGAATAAATAAATTCCATGCAAGATCTCTCCATAGGAAACTTCAAAAGAGGGCGAGAGAAAATAAGGACAAAAGAAACTACCTTCCCAGCTGTGTAGATGAACTGATTTGCTCTCCTACTGAAAAGAGCTAGAAAAGTTGAAAGAATATATGTGGAATAAAAAAAATTATTTTATAGAAACAGGATAGAATGGTGACTATCATGGGGTGAGTCTGGCAGGCGGAGAAATTAGAAGATGTAGGTCAAGGGTACAAACTTTAGTTATAAAAAGAATAAGTTCTGAAGATCTCACACACAGCATGGAGACTGTAGCTAATAATCCAGTTTTGTATATTTGAAAGTTCTGAGAGCTCTCACCACACACACAAAAAAGTAGGTAACTATGTGAAGTTATTGATGTTCATGGTCTTGGTTTTGGAAATCATTTATTTACATATAAATATGTATAAATTTTACTATATATACTTACATATATATTATAGGTATAAAATTATCACATTGTGCACTTTATATAAAATTATATCTGTCAATTATTCCTTAATAAAGTTGGGGGGAAAGGAAAATTGAAAACAATATATAAAACAAATATTGGGCACCAGGCAGTAGGATTTTGATCCTTGAGAGAAATGAAACTAATAAGAGAATTTGTTATGGTGTATAGTTCCAAAATAAATTATGCACATATCAAGCTGCTTACCTACATTCTTGCAACAGTTAGATAGTAAAATAATTTGTTTTCTATAATTTTTTTTCTAAAAACACTATTTATTATAAGAAGTAAAATAGAAACATTGGTAGTATCTTCAAAAATTAAACACATGTAGCTCATAAGATAGCAATTCCACTCTGGTATATATACAACAGAATTGTGTATGTGTGCATGTTCACAAAAAGATATGGACTAGAATGCCAAAAGCAGTACAATAGCCTCAAACTGGAAATATATAATTGCCCACTCATAGTAGGATGGATAAAGGAATTGTTAAGTACTGTATAGCAATGAGAATACACAGTCTACAGTTACAATCAACAACATGGACACATCTCGTAAATATAATGTTGAACAAGAAATTTCTGACACTGAACTAGTGAATATGATTTGATTCCATTATATAAAGTAAAAAAATAGGCAAAAGTAATCAGGAGGAAGTTTGTATAGTTGTTATTCTAGACCACGGATAGAGTGGAAGAGAACACAAGGAGACTCCTTAATGCTTGAAATAGTTTGCTTTGGGGTCTAGACAATGTTTATATCAGTGTACTCCATTTGCGAAAATTGAGCTGTACATTTATAATATGTGACATTTCCTATATTTAAATTTTACTTCCCTGATATTTTTAAAAAACACATGAGGAGTTCTCCACATAGTTTTCTGGTTAAAATTTGCTGTAGTGAATTACTATAAATGACAGTTCTAAAAATTGAACTCTAAAATCTCTCAAACTTTTCAAAAGATGAAATTAACAACACACTCCAAAGGCTGACAAGGATTTTCTACCCAGAAGAACAAAAGAAATAATTTGGCACATGTCATCAATTCATTAAATTTTCCCACCTTTGTATTCCTTTGTCATTCAGTTAAAGTCTTAACCTGGAGATGTCTGGATTGGATTGAGCTCATTCTACATTTAAAAAATTTTTTTTTATGAGTTCAGTGTATATATAGCATATGGTAATGTTTTCTCTGTGTTTGTGTGTGCATTTGGAGCCTTTGCCCCATAGCACACATTTCTTCTTCCAGAAACAATACTTTCCATCTTTCAGGGAGCCAGTCCTCCCCATCCACCAGAATGGCCAAGGAGAAAAAACTGACAATACCACGTGGTAGTGAGGATACAATCAGTGGGAAGTTTCAGACAGTGTGGTCTGAATAGGAAGCTGAGGAGAGTGTAATTGTCCTGGGAGGAGTCAAAGAAAATTCATTTGAGTCATCTTGGAGCTTACATTTTAGTAGAAGAGATAGATAATAAACAAAACAAGAAAATGACAGAGTGTGTGTCAAATGGTAATAAAAGCTATATTTAGAAAGTATGGAAGAATTGTACCGAATGTACCACTTTTGTGGGGGATATTGATAATGGGGGAGGCTATGCATGTGTGGAGGTTGGGGGGTGTACAGAAAATCTCTTAACTTTGCAATAAATGAAAAATTGCTCAAAAAATAAAGTTTAAGAAAAAAGCATGGGAGGGGGAGATGGAATGTTAAGGCTGAATGTATGATTTTAAAATATGAAAAACGAAGGCTTTCTGAGGTATCAATGTGCAAAAAGCAAAGGAGGTGAGGAAGCTCTGGTACTGAGGACCAGGAGGGTAAAAGCTCCGAGACAGGGCAATGTCTGGCGTCCTACAGAATTAGCAAACAGGTCAGTGTTGCTGAATAGAATAACTGAAGGAGAAGGTTCTCTAAAATAAGATTTCAGAGCTAAGAAGAAGGGTAGTGGGAGAGGCAATGTTATAGGCCTTGAGAGTATAGTGAAGACTTTGGCTTTTTCTGTAAATGAGCTGAGAAACTATTGGATGATTCTGAGCAAAGAAGGGATATAATCTGCAAGATATATTTAAAAGTCTGGATGCTATGCTGCGAATTGACTGTATTGAAATAAGGGCGGAACCAAGGAGACCAACTAGGAAGCTAGTGCAGAAATCCAGATAAAAGATTGATAGATATGGTGGGTTGATGTAGGAGGCTAGCAGAATGATAGGGAATGTGAGATGGATAAATAATTGATATTTGGGAGATATATGATTTTTTATCAACATATTTACCATATCTGGTAACCTTTATTTGTGTAGATAAAAATTTCTATCTGGAAGAATTTTTCTTCAGCCTGAATAACTCCCTTTAATCTTTCTTGTAGTTACAGTCTACTAGCGATGACTCTCCTCAGAGCTTGTTTGTTTTAAAAAGTCTTTCACATTTGTTTATAAAGGTATTTTTGCATGGTAAAACTTCTGGTTTGCACGGGTTCTCACATCAAGTCTATAGTTTTTCTTAACTTTGTTCTTTTATGTCCATTCCTCCTCTTTTTTTTCTAGCTCCTTTAAACTTTTCTCTTTATCACTGGTTTTCAGCAATTTGATTATGATGCTCCTTGGTGTGGTTTCAATGTGATGCTAGAGATTTTCCAAAATTCTTGGGTTTATAGTTTTCATTAAATTTAGAAAAAAAAGTTGTTTATTTTCTCATTTTTTTCTGTTCTTTCACCTTTCAAAGACACAAAATACTCATATATTAGACAGCAAAAAATCAATGCAGATCTGTTAATTTTTGTTTCAAAATTTTCCTCATCTCTTTACGCTTTATTTTGGTAGTTATTGGTATATGTTCAAGTTCACAGATCTTTTCTTTTGCAATATCTAATCTGTTATAAATTTCTTATTTTCAGATACCATTCTATGAACTAATACATTTCCTTATTGTAATTGCTACTACTTAGAACCAAAATTATTCTAAGCAGTTTGCCATTCTAAAATATATCTTGCCAGGTTGTCACCTTAAAATGCAGGTCTGACCATAAAGCCCTACATAATCCAGCTTCACATCCAGTCCCTGACCTTATCAACTTTTCCTTTCCATCTCATTCCTTCTGCTCTAGTCCTGGCTGTTTGACAGTATAAATATTCTCCTGTCTCAGACCATTTGTAGGGGCTGGGGAATCCCTCCATCAGGTATTAGGCAAGTTTACTCTCTCATCTCTGTCACATCTTTGCTCAAACAGTATTTTTTCAGTGAGACCTAGACAAACCACCCTGTTAAAACTGCAGCCTCACTCCTTACCAACACTCTTAATTCCCTTTACCCAACTTAATTCTTTTCCCATAGTACTTTTACTTCTAATATTTTATACATTTGCTTAGTATGATTGTCAGCCTCTTTACCATAAAATATAAGTCCACTAGTGTTTTTTGTTTTTTTTACTATTTTGTTCACTGATACATTTTCACACGCAAAATATCTGGAACATGGTTGTTTCTCAATAAGTATTTGTTGTGCGAGTGAGTGAATTAATTCCTTTATGGAAAATACTTTGTTAGTGCTTTGTGGACAATTGAACAATAATGTTCCAGATTGTTTTTAGGCCATACAAAGTCTTCATTGAACAAATCCCTATTGATATCTCACATTTTACTCTCTGCAGTCTTTTCTTTCATGCTACTCATTAGTTTCTGCACACACAATACTGTGTCATGACTCCATATCATAGCTGGCGGCGGTACTTTCCTGTTTCACTGCTGGTTTATTCCCATTTGTCTTTTAATACTCAACCATCCCCAAAGTTCTTTATAATAAGATTTCAATCCTGATTTTACTAATTAAAATTGGGATGTAGTACTAAACTCTCTGGTTATTTTTATTTTTCTCATTTATTGGTTTTTATTGATAACAACAAATATTTATTAAACATAAAATGCAAACGAGTCTCAGCCAGGTGCTGTTGATACAGGAATAAATAAACCAAGTTCAAGGAGCTGCTCTATAGCATTCAAAGGCTCCCAAAGTCTTTAGAATAAGGTCCAAATCCGTGGCCCAACACAAAAAGTACTTCATAGTCTCAGCCTGGCCTTCTTTCTAATTAGGCTCATTATGTAGACGAGGTGCACACTCTACCCCAGTGATTCTAAACTACCCTTCTCTAATGGTCTCATAGCCCTGTATTTTTACTAGTGCAGGCCTAGTTCAAATCTATTTTTATTAAGAGAAATCTAATAAAATTTAACTTCAGTTAAAGGTTTGTAAAATTTAGCTTCAGTTAAAGGTGGTAGGGAGAAACGTAACAGAGTAAGATCTTAAGAAGTACAGCTAAGCTTAACAGGAAACAAAAAGCTTTCTTCTTTTTTAAAACTTATCTTTATTGTAGAAAGTTGTACAGAGCCCCCCCCCCACTTGGCCCTTACCTCTCCACTCTCACCCCCCACCCCCCAGGCCTTCAGGTGAGGAAAGAATTCCAACTGCTCATGCATGGAGAAGCTTAAATGTGATGGTAAGATTTTATTGTGAATTAAGGGGAATTCATACACCCCTGAGACCTAGGGGATAGGAAGGATCTCAAGCTGCTACTATCTCGGTGTCTTTTTTTCTCCACAAACTTTTTTTTCTGTTTTCTTCTCTTCTTCTGACAGTTTTCTCTGCTGCTTGTGGTTCCAGACCCTATATATAGCATGTTGGCTCATATATGACACTGGTTCACGTTCTTCTGTCTAGTCTGCCTTAATCTCAGCATAAAGTGGCCTACCGGAGCAGCAGAAATCACACATGTACCCCATCATGAGTATAATCTTTCTGTTCACGTCACACAGGCACGCCCTCATGAGTATAGTCTCTTATCTCACTGATTCAGCTCTGCCTGTTGATAAGTTCACTGTGGGTCAGGTCAGCTATAGCTGGCATGAGAGGGGGAACCAGATGTTGCAGGAGCTATAGCAGGGCAGGTCAAATGTAAAAGAAAAGTCTGGCATACCGGGCAAAGTGTGAGTACGCTGCATCCTCCATGCTCAAACCTGTCTCCCCTTTTCTGGCTTATTGGAAGGAATCTGATTTAGATTCAGATGTCAGTTCTGCTACTTATTTCCATGGTAACCTTGAAGAATTTATCTGAGCTTCTGCTTCCTCATATATAAAATGTGGATAATGTACCATGCAGGGTTATTGTGAGGATTGAATAACAAAAAGATCAGTAAGCGCCTTGCATAGGGACTGGTTCATGCTGGACACCCCTAAATATTAAATTCCTCCTTCCTTGTTTTTATAAATTTCCATATAAATTTCATTTCATTTTGTAAATTGGCTGGGACTCTTTCCCAATACCATATAGAATTGTAAGTTGCTCCATTTGTTGTGCTATTATAACACTTTTTATTATTTATCTTAATGCATTGAATTAATTTATTAAATATAAACTTATTAAATCATTAAAATTTCTCCCCACCCATAGTGAAAGCCATTTGTGGTCAGAGAACTTATCCTACTTATTCTTGTATGTGCACTGCTAACACATTGCTTAGCATATAGTAGAAATTCAATACATTGTAAAGAAATAAATGGATGGATGGATGAAAATGAAGGAATACATGAGTGACTGTAGGATGGAGCCAGTCACTCTGTAGAGTAATGCCAATGGTCAAAAATGAAGTTAACAATTCTACTCAACCCACTCTTAAATGGAACCACGCAGAGGACCAGGCCAAAGTCCTGGCCTGCTTCACAGCAGACCAGTTTCTGTGTACCAATGGCACCTCTTTCTTTGTAAAATATTTTTCTTCCAAATGAAAGCCCAAGAGAACAGACTGGAAGTAAAACTCCTTAGGCCATGGAGAGAAAAAAATGGAAATTCAGAGTCATGAACTAAGCCCCATTTCAACTTTAGATAAAACACGGAGTTAGACTTTCTATACTCGTGAGGAAGGAAAATTTTAAAACCTAGAGGCTTTAAAAGTATGAATGTATTTTTGATATCTTAAAAATCTTTTAATCCTCTAAAGGTTTTAGTGGGATCTTTTTGGTATTTGTTATATTTCTATTCTATTTAAATCTGCTAGTGTCCTACTTCAGGCTAAAGAGAAATAAGTCAATGCATTTTCATGGCTGAATATCCTAAAGTGATCACCCTAAACCAGGGTTTCTCAACCAGCACTATAGGCGTTTTGGTAATTATTGTGGGATATTTAATAGCACCCATGCCCTCTACTCACTAAATGCCCTACTCAGTAATAGCATTCCCTGCCACGAGTTGTGACAGCCATAAGTATCTCCAGATATTGCCAAGTGACTTCTGGAAGGCAAAATCCCTTAAGTTAAAAACCACTCACTGCTTAGAACACTTAATCTTTCTTTTTCTCAGTCTGCCAAGTCATAGTTTTTCATGTACCAAAAGAGTCTTGAGATGGCCTCTAGTTATTCATCATTTCCCAGGGAGATTGTACCTCCACCCACTCAGATCAATAGTAATTTAATATAATACTGGCAAGATGTTTAAGCCATTAAGGATTTTGTTAGAAGTAGTGTGTGAGAATGTGATGGGGAGGGAGCATGTAGCTAAAACTTAAAAGGAATAAGAGGAAGTTATACAGGGCCAGTAGATCACTAAAACAAGGAAGGCTGATGGGTGGAAGTGTTTCATGACAGGAGCTTTACAGCTTGAATGTTGTAAGAAAAAAGGCAGAATAATGATGTGGATGAGGCAGTAAGGAGCTCCCACTTCCAGGTCTGGCGGTAAGAGGGGGATAGGAGAGACAACATCTGCCCTCAGAGGAGAGGCAGGTTTCAGTTAGAGAATGATAATGACGAAGGTGTGGAGAACGTGGGAAATTTTTCTGATGACTGATTCTGAGATCCAGGGAGTACAGTGAAAGGGATTCAGAGGACCAATGAGTGTGGAAGATGGTGTCAAAAAAAGAATGTTCAGAGCCAAACGGGAATTAAGTCTGGAGGATGGTGGCTGACTGGGAAATCTTGGCCTTCTTGTGACCATATATGTAAATGGGAACAAAAGGCATGGTAAGTCCTGATGGTCGCAAGGCGAGTAGATATAAGGGTCTGGCCAGGAGCACACTAAGTTCTGGAGATCCCTTTTAACCACAACTGATAACAGAAGCATAAGAAGCATGGGGCTAGGGAAGAGGTAGTTTTGGGATGTCTACTGGCGTCATCCACATTAACTTCATTCCCTTGACCAATAACATTTCTCTCCACACACCTCAGGTACTTCCTCCCATGGGCAATCCTCTTACTATGTCATTACCAGAATATAAAACCTTTCTATAGGCTCTATTTCAAGCACCAGACTCTTGAACAACCCTTTCCTTTGTAGCTCACACTCCAATTTTCCAAATTCAAACAATTCTTCAACACAACAAAGAAGCTAAAATCCACTTGTCCTATCACTTTGAATTGTCCCTTATACCATCAAGCTCGCCTCTTCCCCCTATTTTGCTAAAATGCCATTGTTGGTCAACTCTTTGTTATATCCCCTCTTTCTTTGCCCTTTTTTCATTTTTTTGCATCCCCTTTTGTAAACAAAAACAAAAGTTGAATTCAAATAATAACTTATTTGATTGCTGTATACTATATTTCTCTTACCCATTTATCCTCCCACTTTTTTAGATGACTATTTCATATTCTTCTCTCTCAAATTTCAATGTTTCGTCCCCATTTTCGGGCTCAGCTGATGGGCTTCCTTCCAATTTCACTGTTAAAATAGTAGAAATAATCAGGAGAAATCTCCACACATTCTCACCATCCCTCCACCCCTGCTTGTATCTGTTTCCCCTTCTCTCTGTATGAAAATAATTTCAGTGACTCTAATAAATACCACACCCTACAGTTCAACTCTAGATCACACCCACTTTTCTCTACTCAAGGATATGTCGCAGCAATTATTTTATGTATCATTAATTTTTTCTCATCTCTGGTGAATATTTCTGAGTCATCAGACATGCTCTTACCACTTGCATCTTAAAAAACCAATTCTTTTTTTTACTTCAGTTCCCCCTTTCAGCTACTCGGTTTCTTCCGGTCTGCCTATAGCAAAAATCCTTGGAAAACTTTTCTACACTTGTTGTTTCTAATTTTTCAATTGTCATTTTATGTTAAATTCATTCTAATTTGACTTTCTCTTATAACACACTACTAAAACTTTCTTTTCTTAAGAAAGTCACTAAGACCTCTATAGTGATAAATCTGTATTCTCATTGCTCATTGTACTTGGCTTGGCTGTAGCATTTGACATGGTTAATTATTTTCTATTTCTAAAACACTTGTTTCAATGGTCTGCCAGAACCCTCTGCTGGTTTTCTTTCTACCTTTTAAATTGTTCCTTCTTATTAGTCTCTTTTACTGGTTCTTTCTAAGTCGTCAACTTGTTAATATCAGCATGTGCAAGGGCTTAGTATTTGGACTTTCCCTCTTTTCTATGTATACCCATTTCTTTGGTGACCTCACTAAGAATCATTACTTGAAATACAACCTATGTGCTGATGATCTTCTAATTTACATCTATAGTCTGTATTACTCCCCTCAACTCTAGACTCATGTACCCATCTGTCTACTCAACATCAACCACTGAAGTCTCAAATCAAACATGATCAAAATTGATTTATTGATTTGTTTTTCTATCTCAGCAAATGACAACTTTATTTTTCCAGTCACTCAAGAGTCATCCTTAAAAGATTAAATCCTCCCTTTCTTTCATGCCTATCATCAGCATATCCAGAATCCTACCAATTTCTCACCATCACCACCACTAATATTTTAATCCAGACCATTATAATCTCTGACTAAATATTTCAGTAGCACCCTAACTGGTCTCATTTATTTTATCTTCAAATCCCTATAGTTTATTCTCAATATAATATCCAGTGATCCTGTTCAAACCAATCTTGGTCAGTTCAGGCTACTATAATAAAATTTCCACAGACTGGGTGGCCTAAACAATTATTTCTCACAGTTCTGGAGAAGTAAAGATCTGGTGTTGGGTGAGAAATTACTTCCTGGATTACAGGTGGCTGCCTCCTAGTTGTGTCTTCTCATGGCTAAGAGCAGAAAGAAAGAAAAGAAGCCCTCATGTCTCTTCTTATAAAGGCAATAACCCCATCATGAGGGCTCTACCCCCATGGCCTGATTATCTCCCAAAGGTCCCATCTCCAAATACTATTGCAACGGGCATGAAAGTTTCAACAGAATGAATTTTGGGGGAACACAAACATTCAGTCCACAGCAAAATCTACATCAGATCATGTCACTTCTCTGCTGAACTTCCCCTCCCCATAACAGATTTCAAACTGGCTATAAGCAAAAGCCTAATTTTTGCTAAGGCCTGAAAGTCTTCTGCAATCTGCTTCCTCCCTTAACTCACTTACTTCTTTATTCTCATCCCCTACTATTCTCTAAGGTACCCATCTCCAACTACACAGGCTCCCTGCTGTCTTTCAAACATGCAAGCAAGCACCTATGAACTTACTGCTCCCTCTGAAGGTTCATCGTTTCCCCAGAAAGCTATACGACTGAATTCCCTCATCTTCTTGTAGCTGTTAACATCACCTGAGACTATCTCTGACTGCACTAACTCAAATTATCCTCACCTAGAAACAATCTTTGTTTTTTGTTCATGCTTTAATTTTTTGTTATCACTTATCATCATGTAACATTCTATAAATTCATTTGACTAATTTTATTATTTGTTTTCCCTTCTAGAACTCTAAATGAAAACTACATGTCTTTTTAAAAAATATATTTTATTGATTTTTACAGAGAGGAGGGGAGAGGAATAGAGAGAAACATCAATGAGAAAGAAACACTGCTCAGCTGCCTTCTGCATGCCCCCTATTGGGAATTGAGCCTGTAATCAAGGTGCATGCCCTTGACCAGAATCAAACCTGGGACCCTGCAGTCCCTGGACCGATGCTCTATCCACTGAGCCAAACTGGTTAGGGCTAATACATGTCTTTAATGCACATTTTATCTAGGTTTAATATTTTCATCAGTAATAAAAAGTGGCTCAAAAGAGAAACCTAGAATTGCTGGAAAAAAATAATAATAATTTTTAAAAAGCACCACTGCTCTTGTCAATGATTAGTTACCAGTTCTACCTAAAATACCATTCTGCATGTCATCATTTGCAAAAGGATTCTTTCATAAGTGATTTATGCTGCCATTTTCCTACTAGCATAGAAAAGTTAAATGCAGGAAGAAATCAAAAGAAAGAGAAGTCTGGAAATGTAGACTAATAAAAAAAGATATTCAACTGAAGTTTTAAATAAAGCAAAGTAATAGAAATAAACAAAAAAGAGGGGAAATATGTTTTATGTAAGCCTTGTAAGAATAAAACAAGTTGTAGATTTTTCAAAACTATAGAGACAATATGGCCTTGAAACTGTAGAGACAATATCATTAAGGCCATTAATCATTGCCTTAATTATTTAATAGGAATAGAAAATAAATGATAGCTGGGCACAAACAACTAATGGGAAGAATTACCAGTTCAGCAGTAGACTCTCTTTATATACATTAACATATAAAATGTATACTTATAATCCTATATAACTACTATAAAGAAAAACTGAAAATGTGATATTTTAATGTTTTAAATATATCTTCTTATGCTTCATATTATAAAATATACTCTAGATAGCAGAAGATAGAAAGTAGAAGAAGTCAGAAACTAATAAAAATGAGAAGAAGAGCCCTAGCCGGTTTGGCTCAGTGGATAGAGCGTCGGCCTGCAGACTGAAGGGTCCCAGGTTCTATTCCGGTCAAGGGCATATGGCCAGGTTGTGGGCTTGACCCCCAGTAGGAGACATGCAAGAGGCAACTGATCAATGATTCGCTCTCATCATTGATGTTTCTATCTCTCTCTCTCTCCCTCTCCCTTCCTCTCTGAAATAAATAAAAATATATTTTTAAAAAAATAAAAAGAAGAAAGAAGAAAAAGAGGAAGAAGAAAATGAGTAGCGTAGAAAGAGTAGTGATCTAGAGACTAAGTCTTCTGAGCCTTAGAGTTGAGCCTAAAAAAGTTAAGGACTGACTAGAAACTGGTAATATAACTGGAGAAGATAAACCAGAATGATAAGAAGAGGCCTGTAGAGTTGTGTTTTGGCAGCCAAAGAAGGCTGTTAGTTAAATTTATATTTGTATTTAAGTATAGTTGGTATATAATCTTATATTGGTTATATTAGTTTCAGGAATACAATATAGTGATTTGACATTTCTATACCTTACAATGTGATCACCCCACTAGTTCTAGTAATGATCTGTCATTGTGTACACTTACTACTATATTATTGACTATTTTCCCCTTCCCCTTTTCACCCATTCCATCACTCTTTCTCTTCTGGTGACTATCCCTTTGGTCTCTGTTTCTATGAGTCTGTTTTGTTTTGCTTATTTTGTTTTTATATTCCACATATAAGTGAAACCATATGATATTTGTCTTTCTCTGTCTGACTTATTTCATCCAGCATAGTATCTTCTAGATTCATCCATGTTGTCACAAATGGCATGATTTTATTCTTTTTCATTGCTGTGTAATATTCCATTTTTTATTAATTCATCTATTGATGGGCACCTTAGTTGCTTCCATATCTTGGCTATTGTAAATAATGCTGCAGTGAACATAGGGCTGCATATATCTTTTTGAATTAGTGTTTTCATTTTCAATAAAGGCTTTTTTATTTGCTTTTTTATTGATGAGATTAGTTATTAACTGTGTGAAATATTGTTGTTAGTACATGGAAGATGATAACTGAGAACTTAGATTTAGCAAAACTATATTTTTGTGATTTTGATTTTGATAAAGCTGTAAAGGTTAAAAGCCAGATTAGAGTAGAACTCAAGAGTTTATCAAAGAGAGATATTGGAAAAAGTAAGAAGTTTGAATATGTGAAGAAGGAGAGAAATGAAGTTGTAGAAGAAAAGGAGTTATTGTCAGTTTTTTATAGGAATATTAAAAGCAGGTTTGTAATCTGGTAAAATAGGAGTGAAAAATTATTGATGCCAGAGGTTAAAAGGAAAATACCTGGGCAATATTCATAAGTAGGAAAGATATGATTTATTGCACAAACAGGAGAGTTTAGACAGAAAGAGGTTAGTAGTTGTAATGATAGGAATTTATAGAAGTTTTCTTAATGGTGTTATTGACTTCCCTCCAAAAAGATATGACTTGTCTTATCTTGAAAAACAAGAGTTCTATAGCTTTAGATGATGCCTCCTGTCCTATTTATGGGCATTTATATGTGACTTTGTAATTTTCCATATTAATATGGAAGTTCTTTGCACATGGGAACCTTCTTTAATGAGTTCCTTTTTCTCTCTTTCTATAATTACTAGGATCATAGAACTTAAAGCATAGAATGTAATATTTTGCAATACACTGAATGTGTGATTCCATTGCAAAATTTAAGTACTATAATCACATCTTTCTAAATCTCTAATAGACAGAAAACGGGGGCCCTATCTTTGGGTAGGGAACATCAAACATTGTGCTCTCAAAGACTGTTACTTAAGGCGATGGCAGAGGAGACAAAATAAACTTCTCAGCTAGCTGACCTAAAATAGAACTAAATCTAAGGGGATGTGCTAGTCAGATTTCAAGGGCAGTGACTTAGCTTCTGACCAAGATAGAGTAACTAGGACTGATTCACCTTTCCATCTGAAATGAGTAAATGAACTAAACAAGCTATGTGAAATAATGGCTTTCAACACATTGGACATCCGGCAGCAAAGGCAATTATCCTCTAGAGAGGAGAAACAAATGAGATGAATCCCACAATTGCCTCGGCTTAATGTTTTGAGAGAGTTTTAGGCCTGAATGCAGGGATCGCTGGAAGGGGGGCCAAGGTATCTGGGGCAGACTGCCAAAGTCAGAACAGAGCTGGTGGACAGGGCAGACTGCTGGGAATGAGGAAGCTGTGCAGAGAGGTCACTCCAGAGACAGACAGAGGCTCCTCCTAATGAGCTCAGTTGGGAACATATAAGTACAACCTTGCGAAGAAACTATAAAGCCAGGGAAAGAACTATCTGGTGAAATTAATAGAAAAGGACATTTAAGTGTTCTATATGTGCAAGAAGCTAGAGGAAAGATTGACTATGTTGTACAGGGAAATATACTATATTGTAAAAGGATGCAAATCAAACTTTTAGAGATAAAAACTATAATGTCAAAGATAATAAATACACTGGAGCCCTGGTCAGTGTTTCTCAGTGGTTAGAGTGTTGGTCTGTGTACCAAAGGGTCACGGGTTCCATTCCTAGTCAAGGGCACATTCCTGGGTTGCAGTTTCAATCCCTGGACCTTGTCAAGTGTGTGTAGGAGGCAACCAATTGATGTGTCTCTCTGACACTGATTTCTCTCTTTCTCTGCCCCCTCCCTCCTTTCCTTCCACTCTTTCTAAAAATCAATGGAAAAATATCCTCTAGTGAGGTTTAACAAAAATTAAAACATAATGGAGGATATTATTTGGTTGGATTTTGTAGGAGAGTTAAGAAGTGGACTTGAACAAAGAGCAATAGAATATTTCCAAAATGAAACACACAGAGAATAAGGACTGAAGATAAATGAAAATGAATTAGTGAGTTATAGGGCAAGTTCAAGAAGCCTACTACATATGTAACTGGAATTCTCAAAGGGTGAAGTGAGAAAGGTAAAATTTCTAAGTATTTAAATAAGGCTGAATTTTTTCCAAATTTGAAGAAACTTTGAAACCCATAGATCCTCCATGAAGCACATGCCCCAAGCTCAAGAAACATAAAGAAAAGCACATCAAGGCATTTCAAAATCAAATTGCTTAACACTAGGCATAAAGAGGAAATCTTAAATGCTACCCAAGAAAAGAAGAGAGGGAAACATATAAAGATTTCTTATAAGAAACAATGCAAATTAGAAGGTAATGGACACATATTTTTATGTTAAAAGAAAAAATTAAATGTCTACTTAGAATTTCTTACTCAGTGAAAATTTCCTTTGAAAATAAAAGTGAAATAAAGACAGTTTTCAAACATAGAAAAGCTAAATAAATTCACCACCAGCAGACCTCCACTACACAAAATGTTAAGGGAAGTCCTTGAAGAAGAAAAATAATACTTAACAAAACCTGGATCTACACAAAGGAATGAAAAGCACAAGAATAACATGGATAAATGTAAAGAACTACTTTAGATTTGACAAATTAGATGAAAATGGCAAATTCCTTGAAAGAAACAAAAGTATCAAAGTTTACTCAAGAAAAGTTAGAATACATCAGTCATTCAATATCTATTAAAGACATGATATTGACAGTTGAAATTCTTCCCAGGCTTCATTTAAAAAAACAAAAAGCACCCAGGTTCACTGGTAATTTTATCTCTCATTTAAGTATGAAATAACACCAATTCTACACACACTCTTCTAGTAAGTTGAAGATGAAGAAATACTTTCTAAACTGATTCTAAAGCACCTACAATAGCCCCCCAAAAATGGAAAAAGAACAAAGTTGGAGAAGTTATATTATTTTACCCCAAGATATATTATAAAGCAACAGTAATAAATAAAGTATGGTGTTAACATCAAGATAAAAAAAATAGATCAATGAAACAGTATAAGAAGCCTAAGAATAGATCTATATTTATATAAATAATTGGTATTTTATGTAGTTGCAACCCAACATATGGAGAAATACTTTAGCTGTGGATGCTTAATTGGCTTATTAGGTAATTCTTGATAAAATATTATCAGTAAGTAAATTTGGGGAACTCACCACATTAGGAAGTTGTTTTCCTTCTCTAAAAGGAAAACCTAAAGGCATAAAATAGTTAGATAGCTTATGTAACTGAATATAAAAAGATTTTGTATTTGTCCAAATGCCTTCAAAGGAGACCACATTTTGCTGTAAAACTTAAATTCAAATATTAACTGGCACATTATTTCCAACAACAACAAAAAACAGTTACAGCCTAGGGATGGGGGAAATATTTTTAGATCCATTTCCCTGGCTTTAGTTAAATTTTAGACTTTAAATGCCACTGAACATATTAGCAAGAAGCTAAGAAACATATTTAAAATAAGTACATAAATAAAATGAGTCTAAAATATACAAAGGTTCTAAAAATTTAATTATTCACTAGGCTAAAATATGATCATCAAAAGGTTGAGTTAAAATTGGCTATTTAATAAGCTGTAATGCAAAGTCATATTGATATTAAAGGTGAAATTATTCCCTCTAATCTTCATGACATATAGTGATGACTATTTTAACACTATATCTGACATGCCAGTGCATAAAAATATGCACTTTTAACTATGTGCAAAGGTAAGAATTATCTATCTATACTAATAAAAGGGTAATATGCTAATTAGACCAGGAGACCTTCCAGGAGATCTTCTGGACGTCCTTCTGGACAAAGCCATGGTGGCAGGGCCAAGGTAGAGGCAGTTAGGGGCAATCAGGCCAAAAGGAAAGGGCAGTTGGAGGTGAGCAGGCTGGCGGGGGGCGGGGGGGGACAGTTGAGGGAAAGCAGGCTGGCTGGGGGGCAGATGGGGGTGATCAGGCGGGCATGCAGAGTGGTTAGGGGTGATCAGGCAGGCAGGCAGGGGAGCGGTTAGGATCCAGCAATCCCAGATTGCGAGAGGGATGTCCAATTGCCGGTTTAGGCCCGATCAGACAGATGGGGCCTAAACCGGCAGTCGAACATCCCCTGAGGGGTCCCAGGTTGGAAAAGGTGCAGGCCGGGCTGAGGGACACCCCCCCCGCCGGTGCACGAATTTCATGCACCTGGCCACTAGTATCCTATCTAATAATAGACAAATATGGTAATTAACCATACCTCCGACACGCTTCCCATTGGCTAATCAGGGCGATATGCAAATTAACTGCCAACCAAGATGACGGCCGGCAGCCAGGCAGCTGAAGCAAACAGGAGGCTTGCTTATTCCAGTAATGGTGGAAGCCAAGGTTCCCCGCCTGCCACTACCGGCCTCTGAGCTGCACTCTATGAAACAATGTTGCAATTATAGAAGCTAAACAATCCCTAGAAACCTGCTTTCAGCCAGCCGGGCCTCAGAGCTGGAGCTGCAAAAGTGTTTCAATTATAGAAGCCAAACAAACCCAGATACCTGCTTTCAGCAGCTGAGGTCTCAGAGCTGGAACCAAGCCTCAGAGCTAAAGCCAGCTCTCAGCTCCAGTGACAGCCATAGAAGGTAAATAAGTCCCAGAATAAAAAAAAAAAAGAAAAAAAGGAGAGGTTGGGAGCTTCAGTCACCCGCCAGCCTGAAAACAACCCTCAGCCCCTCACCCAGACTGGCCAGGCATCCCAGTGGGGGCCCCCACCTGAAGGGGGTCTGACCAGCAGCCATCATCCCGTCATCCAGGCTGGCCAGGCACCCAAGCAGGACCCCCACCCTGATCTGGGACACCCTTCAGGGCAAACCAGCCGGCCCCCACCCGCACACCAGGCCTCTATCCTATATAGTAAAAGGGTAATATGAAAACTGACCCTAACAACAGAAGGACTGGGAATGACTGGTCACTATGACACACACTGACCACCAGAGGGCAGACGCTCAATGTAGGAGCTGCCCTCTGGTGGTCAGGGCGCTCTCACATGGGAGGAGCTCTGCTCAGCCACAAGCCAGGCTGATGGCTGCCAGTACAGCGGTGGTGGTGGGAGCCTCTCCCACCTCCTCAGCAGCGCTAAGGATGTCCGACTGCAGTTTAGGCCTGCTCCCAGCTGGCAAATGGACATCCCCCGAGGGCTGCCGGGCTGCCAGAGGGATGTCTGATTGCCATCTTAGGCCCAATCCCCCAGGGAGCGGGCCTAAGCCAGCAGGTGGTCATCCCCTGAGGGGTCCCAGACTGCAAGAGGACACAGGCCGGGCTGAGGGACCCCCCCACAGTGCACAAATTTTTCTGCACCAGGCCTCTAGTTCTATCTAATAAAAGAGAAACATGCAAATTGACCATACCCACAAATGCTTCCCATTGGCTAATCAGGGCGATATGCAAATTAACTGCCAACCAAGATGGTGGCCGGCAGCCAGGCAGCTGAAGCAAACAGGAGGCTTGCTTGCTCCAGTGATGGAGGAAGGCAAGGTTCCCTGCCTGCCGCTGCCCGCCTCTGAGCTGCAGTCTAAGCAACTATGTTGCAATTATAGAAGCTAAACAAGCTCAAGAGACTTGCTTTCAGCCAGCCGCACTCAGAGCTTAGAGCAGCAGTGATGGCAACAGTGTTTCAATTATAGAACCCAAACAAACCCAGATGCCTGCTTTCAGCAGCCGAGGCCTCAAGCTGGAGCCAGTCTCAGAGCTAAAGCCAGCTCTCAGTTCCAGTGACAGCCATAGAAAGTAAATAAATCCCAGAATAAAAAAAAAGAAAAAAAGGAGAGGCTGGGAGCTTCAGTCACCCACCAGCCTGAAAACAGCCTTTAGCCCCTCACCCAGACTGGACAGGCACCCCAGTGGGGACCCCCACCCTGATCCGGGACACGTTTCAGGGCAAACCAGCCAGCCCCCACACGTGCACCAGGCCTCTATCCTATATAGTAAAAGGGTAATATGAAAACTAACCCTAACAGAAGAAGGACTGGGAATGACTGGTCACTATGACACACACTGACCACCAGAGGGCAGACGCTCAATGCAGGAGCTTCCCTCTGGTGGTCAGGGTGCTCTCACATGGGAGGAGCTCTGCTCAGCCACAAGCCAGGCTGATGGCTGCCAGTACAGCGGTGGTGGTGGGAGCCTCTCCTGCCTCCGCAGCAGCGCTAAGCGTGTCCAACTGCAGTTTAGACCTGGTCCCCACTGGCAAGTGGACATCCCCCAAAGGCTGCCGGGCTGCCAGAGGGATGTCTGATTGCCATCTTAGGCCCAATCCCCCAGGGAGCGGGCCTAAGCCAGCAGGTGGTCATCCCCCGAGGGCTCCCGGACTGCGAGAGGGCACAGGCTGGGCTGAGGGACCCCCTCTGCCCCCCAAGTGCACAAATTTTTGTGCACCGGGCCTCTAGTATATATATAAAAGGCTAATATGCAAGTGTCCCCTCAGGAATTCGACTGGGAGACAAGGAATTTGATCACTTGCTATGATGTGTGCTGACCACTAGGGGGCAGTGTAGAAGGAAGGAAGGCCCCAGTAGGTAGCCATAAGGCCCCAATCAACCCTGATCACTGGTCAGGCCTAGGGATCCTACCCGTGCACAAATTTCATGTACTGGGCTTATAGTATGCTATAAAATGAAACTCAGAAATAAAATTCTGAACTTTATTTCTAAAATAAGTTTTTCTTTACTTTATATTCAACAATCTTTATTATGTATATACTGTGTGCCAAGAACTGTCCTTGGCTATAGAAATACAAAGGGGAAAATTAAAGCTCCCCAAGACTGAGAGACAAAATATAAACAATTTAATGATAGAATCCAACACAAAGCTAAGTACATGGGATCATAGGAACATATAAGAGGAACATGTGTCAAAGCTAGAAGTAAGAGAAGGGAAAGGCTATAAAAAGCATTTCTGGAGTTTAAGATATCTCAACTGAGTTTAAAATGAAAAGTAAAATTTAATCAACTAAAGGGGGTGGAAGGCCAGCAGGCAGAGGAAGAGAAAACAGTCTGAGCAAAGTAAGAAGAAAAAAAAGTATGGCACAATTGGGGCTTTGAAAATAGTGGTGAGAGAAAGGGTCTATATTAGGGGTAGTATTATTATCAATATCAGCTTTTAATGGCTTGGGCAAAGACTGGCTTCATGAGCATGGAATCCGTGCGCCTACATAAATCCCATGTTTAGAAGGACCCTATGCTTGGTTTAATGCTCTGCTGTCTCATCATCTTAAAATTCTTGATAATATTTGAACAAGGCACATGTATTTTCATTTTGCATTGGCCCCCACAAATGATGCAGCCAATCCTGGCTGAAACATAAGTTGTAAAGGCGAGAAGGACTGTAAGAGGCTACCTCATAACAGCCTCAATGGCATTGTTTAGAGTTTGAGTTTTCCTAAAAAAGTAATTATATGGTAGCCACTAAAAGGAAGAATTTAAGTGGGGGGTGGACATAATCAGTATGCATTCTGTAACAAAAACAATAATTGAAATATCAAGGATGAATCAAATGGGAGCAAGGCTAGAGGTAGGGAGATAATGAGGAAGCTACTGTAATTCAGAAAGGAATCAGTACCATATGAAATCAGGAATTGTCCATGAAAACCATAAAAGTCAAACATTTCCAGAAATATTTAGGAGGTAGAGTTAAAGGACTTGGTAACCAACAATATCAATGAGAGTGAGAAGTTAGGGATTACTCTAGACTAAGCAAATTCATCAAAATAAAAGATTCAGGAAGAGGCAGGCTTTGGGGAAAGACAACTTCTTTATCTGACTATGTTTCAGCTACACATCTATATATATAAAAGCCTAAGCGACCGGACAACTGGCCGGTCACTATGATGTGCACTGACCACCAGGGGGCAGATACTCAATGCAGGAGCTTCCCCCTGCTGGTCAGTGTGCTCCCACAGCAGGAGCGCTGCTCAGCTGACTCTGGGCGCCGGATACCAGGCTCACAGCTGGCCAGTGCAACTGTGGTGACACGAGCCTCTCCCGCCTCCATGGCAGTGCTACCAAGCAGGAGCGGTGAGGGCAGCAGGCACAGCAGGGCTGAGATGAGTGGGAGAGGCACAGCACCCAGCCCGGGCTCTTCCCCACCCGCCCGCCACTGTGCGCACTACTACATTCTCCAGGGGTCCCGGATTGTGAGAGGGTGCAGGCCATGCTGAGGGACCCTACTGCTGCATGAATCCGTGCACTGGGCCTCTAATACAGTATAAGTGTGAGACAGTCCTGCACACATGATGTGATCTCAGAAGCCTTAAATGTTTCTTCTCCTGCGATTGGGCGTGTGACAGAACAGTTGCAATGGATAAAAGCTACAGGAGCTGACAAGAAGAAGAAAGAAAAACCTCCACTGGATTTAAAATGAGGAGAGGCCAACTGGATCCAACAGGGTGACTAATTTAACCTAACAGTAACCCCTAGCCTCGTTATAAACTCACTGTAACACATCAGCATGCTAAACAAGACACCTGGAATTGCCATGATAAGAAACAGAAAGCCTATATAAGGGCACAACCTGGCCCAGGAAGCTCCTCTGAGAAATCGCCACCCCTTTTCTGGGAAGATCTGAATATTCCTCTCCCTCAGTGAATAGCCTACCCTAGATTAAATAAACCTCAATAAAGGAAGCAAATTCTGCCAGGGCTCTGCACTGTCTGTGGAGTAGCCCACTCTCTGTCTCACTGCCTGACTAATAAACTCACTTTCACCTCAGGCTCTATGCTGGCTCGAATTTGAATTCTTTCCTGTGCAAAGCCAAGTACCAGTAGTGGGTCACTGACCCTCAGTCCTGGACCCCCAGAATGCCTGCATGACTCCTGCAATCTATTCTTGAAGAGGTGGGTGACTGCAGGTGCCACTGTTAATCACTATCCTTTGAGTTAACGCATTGGGAAAAGACCTCTGGCAAGTTGCAGATATGTTTGTTATCCAACAGTGATAATCATCAACCCACAAGTACTTGTGGAGAGGTGAGTCTTGATAGAGGAGGAGTAGCAAGCAGGATTGTGCTGTCTGATGGTCTGGGGAGTTGGAGTTGGAGAGGAAATCTAAAAGAAAAGCAAATCCAAGACTGCATTTATCTCCTCATTTGGGAAACAAGGTGGCCCTTCATAGAATGGGTTTTTGGAGAATATAATGCAAAGGGCCATTTTAATTTTCTTAATAAATTATTCAGTAGAAAGTCATGTTAATAAATAATATAAACATCAACTTCAATAGCTTTCGCCTTCATTTTGGAAGTTTGTATCTTGGTTTTTCTTTTAATATAAATATCTTCAGTATTTGGCTACTCTGAGCAATTTAATATGATGGAGTACCAATTAACAAACCTTTACTATAGGTGAAATTGAATTATAAATATGGGGTTGAAGAATTAGAGAATTTAGAGAGACATTCTGGTAGAAAATATTTACAATTTATGCTTATAAATTCTAGAGACCTAAACACACATATATTCATCACAAACCCTTGCATTTGAAGAGCTATAATGAAGAAATCCCCAAGAAAGTAGAACAAGAACAAAAAGACAACAACATAGAAAAGAGGGGAAAATGGAAAATATAAGATGAAACCTACAGATTCTGAAACTGAAAATAGGAATTTAAGTACAGTAGAACAGAGCTATCTAAAAGGAGTAAATTATAAAAATAATAAATAAAAAACTTCTAGAACATTCAGGCTGAAAGTGCCCATCAAATGTCTGGCAAAAAAAAAAAAAAAAAAAGATAAGAAAAGGCACATGTCATGAAATTTGAGGACTCCATGGACAAAAAGAAGATCCTAAAATCTAAGACAGATACAAATATGAAAGTGAAAAAAGGAACAAGAGAAGAGTGTTCAAAATATCTAGACTTAGAACATCATTCTATATAATAAAAGGGTAATATGCAAATTGACCCTAACAGCGAAAGAACTGGGAATGACTAGTCACTATGACACACACTGACCACCAGGGGCAGACACTCAACGCAGGAGCTGCCCCCTGGTGGTCAGTGCATTCCCACAGGGGGAGCTCTGCTCAGTCACAAGCCAGGCTGATGGCTGCCAGCACAGTGGTGGTGGCAGAAGCCTCTCCCGTCTCCTCAGCAGCGCTAAGGATGTCCGACTGCAGCTTAGGTTTGCTCCCCGCTGGCAAGTGGACATCCACCAAGGGCTCCCAGGCTGCCAGAGGGATGTCTGACTGCCAGCTTAGGCCTGATCCCCTGGGGAGCAGGCCTAAGTCAGCAGGTAGTCATCCCCCGAGGGCTCCCAGACTGCGAGAGGGCACAGGCCGGGCTGAGGAACCCCTCCCCCCAGTGCACAAATTTTTGTGCACCGGGCCTCTAGTCAAATATTTTTTTAAATATATTTTATTGATTTTTTACAGAGAGGAAGGGAGAGGGATAGAAAGTTAGAAACATCGATGAGAGAGAAACATCGATCAGCTGCCTCCTACACATCTCCCACTGGGGATGTGCCCGCAACCAAGGTACATGCCCTTGACCGGAATCGAACCTGGGACCCTTAAGTCCACAGGCCGATGCTCTATCCACTGAGCCAAACTGGTTAAGGCAAGTCAAATTTATAATAGTGAAAGTGGAAGCTAAAATAATATGGTGCAATGCTTTAAAATTTCTGAAGAATGTAATTTTCAATACAGATTCTATATATATCCCAAATAATCAAAGGTGAGAGTTGGCTAAAGATATTTTCTATCATAAAAACTCCTTATATTTTAGCATCTTTGCTTTCCTTGGTAGCTACTGAAATAAATCAAGAGGGGAAGATAATGGATTTAATACTTGAGGAAGTGAAAGAGAATCTCTAAGAAGATGATGAAAAGATGTTCCAGGGACACAGGATTGCCAGAGTTCTAGGAAACAGCCGATCCAGGCTGTACCAGGAGAAAGGAAGACTCCAGGAGGGATATTCTAAAGAAAAAGATGAAGTGGATATTCTATTCAATCTTTTTAAGCACATCAGGGAGATTTATGCTTATGGTAGAGAAATCATGGGGAAGTCAGGACTATGTACATGGAAAACACAGCAACCAAGAAGTAATCAATTATTAACTACAGGGAAAATAAACGATTAGACAAGCAAATAAATGCACATTATGTGGTTTAATTGTAAGTCATATTTACATTTTTATAATCATGTGCCTACTGGGGAGATATCAAACCCAAATTTGTAAACTGTCTTGGAAGCACGGGGGAAAGAGGGCAAGTGTATGTGCTAGAAGAGAAGCTCCCATAGTGGGAGCTCAATAAGAATGTGTGAACCTGAAGACTATAAAAAGCAAAATGGGAGCGTAGATGTTTTATTTGGCAACATGGATGTAAATGTTAGAAGCAACCAAAAGAGTTGCTAGGTGTTGCCTCTGGGAAGCATAAATGAAACTGAGGGGAAGTAAGGGATAATTTGTGTTTTAAATTATACTTTTAAATTAACTGAGAGAAATTAAAATTTTAAAACGAGGTGCTGATGAGACAGTAATGGATGCAGCTTCCCTGCAGAGGGGACAGTATGAGCCCAGATAAAAAAAAGTATGACGGCAAATGGCATCCTTAGTCACTATCATGTCACACAGTGCGACCCAAATAAAGGACTAGAGCGGCCAAACAAGTAGTAAAACATGAGGCTGAAAATAGATGTGGAGACCAGATTACTGAGACATTTAAATACTATATGGAAGGATTTTAGACCTTAATTTTTGCCTGTGGTGATCCCTGACTGTGTGTAGTGCAGCCCTTATCTCAAAACTTCTGCCCTCATCCCAGGAGAAGACTCTAAGACAGTGGTTCTCAACCTTCCTAATGCTGTGACCCTTTAAAATAGTTCCTCATGTTGTGGTGACCCCCAACTATAAAATTATTTTCGTTGCTACTTCATAACTGTGATTTTGCTACTGTTATGAATCATAATGTAAATATCTGACATGCAGGATGTATTTTCATTGTTACAAATTGAGCATAATTAAAGCATAGTGATTAATCACGAAAACAATATGTAATTATATATGTGTTTTCCGATGGTCTTAGGCGACCCCTGTGAAAGGGTCATTCGACACCCAAAGGGGTCGTGACCCGCAGGTTGAGAACCGCTGCTCTAAGAAGTCATGTTTCTGCCAATGGACCCTGTAGCCATAGCCGACTCTTGGAGGGTGGACAGCTGACTCATTTTCAGTACATCGTAGCAGCTTGAGGCCATCTGGGGAGCTGAGAACTTTAAATTCATAAACACAGGGGTAGGAATTATTGGTAACTGAATAAAGTTACTCGCAGTATTTAGAGGGAAGATCTATAATTTACCACTCATTATGTTCTCAGAGATACTGTAATACATGTTTCCCCAAGCTTGCTCTGGGTTTTGTGAGATAAAGAAATGCTCAGTAAATACGTTTCACCTTGTGCTCTAGCTCTCAGAGTCTGTCTTTGCCACTTGCATCATAGTTAGTATGTAGGCAATCGAGAGCAGCAATGAAACGTGGTCCTCATAAAACCTAAGTATTGAACACAAGCGACAATGCTATTCCTTTCAGGGCTAATAGTTCCTTAGAAGGCTACTGGTCCCTTTAAAATAAGCTCCCTCTCACTGGTGGTCTCCAAGTTGAAACAAGATGACCATTTGCCAGGAATGCAGGAGAGTAGTTATTCAGAAGGAAATTTCTTCAGTGTCCTCAGGCATCATTCAGGGTCTGAATGAATAAACTCTGACTGAGATCCAGAGCCTCACCAGTGCCCCTAAATTCATACAACACAATGACCGTTTGTTTCCATTTTTCCAAAGGTTGACCCTGAGGTAAGCATGTCTTCTCAAGATGCATACGAAGTCCAGTCCCCTCACTCTCTTCTCATGGGTCCGTTCCTCAGGGACTGTGGTACCTCTCTACTGGAAAAGTTTTATGGCTTTTCATGTCTACTTCCTCTTCAAAGAGAAATAGCTCCACCTAGGGCACTGCTGGGGGACACTGACCAAATTGTGTGCCAAGATACCCAGCCCCCTAGTCAGACAGAGGTTGGACACAAGTATAACCAGTCAATTGAAAAACTGATAAATGACCATATGGTCTATAATTTTAACTCCATGGCCTGGTGTGGAAAGATATTCTGAGGCAATGTTTCCTTTCTAGGAATCCTTGGATTGAGTCTATTCGAAAGAGAAGGCAAAATCCGCACAGAGGGGTCACATGAGGAGGAGTCGAGGCTGAAATGTCAAGGCAAAGTTGAGGTTTAGAACAATCAGGATTTTCGAAAGTGTAAAAAGCCCTGATTGATGTGATGAGGTGTCTAGAGCATGTTCACAGAGAAGAGCAGGAAGCTAGAAGAGGATGCCCTGTGATAACTGAGAGAAACTAAGTAGCCAGTCAAAAAATGCACCATCGACTTTAAGCACCCAAAGGTGGTGTGTGTGTGTGTGTGTGTGTGTGTGTGTGTGTGTTTGGCTGGTTTTAGTTTGTTTGTTTTATTGAGAGAGAGAGAGAGAGAGAGAATTTGTTGTTCTACTAATCACTTATTTTTGCATCCTTCCTGTATCTGCCCTGACCAGATATTGAACTTGCAACCTTCGTGTATTGTGATGGAGCTCCAACCAAGTGAGCTACCTGGCCAGGCCTATTATTAGGTTTTAATGTTCCCTGCATTCCTTTGCTTATATCTATGCAAGGGGCAAGTATAGTGGTCAGGGATGATGAATGTTTTGCTTGTTTGGAGTTAAGGGTGCATTCATTGGAAAAGTTAAAGTTTTGCATCACAGTAAACTGTTAAAAGCAATTAGCTAAAACAGAGTCCATATTCTTAAATCAGCTGATCTCAGGAAAAATGTCAATGAAATAAACCCCTGAACCAAGAAAACTTGATTCCATTAGACAGAGTAAACAAACAAACAAACAAACAAAATTAGCAGTGAGGAACACTATAGATGGATAGAAAATGAGCAATCAATAAATAAGATTAATCAATATTTTAGTTTGGGAATGGAGAAGTCACACTAAAATTAGAAATCTGAATTCTGGGTTTGTGTAAATTTAAAAAAGATGAACTCATCTGTAGTCTTGAATACTTGATTTGTCTGTTTCTGAAATACCAAGAGGCAAACAGTTGGGCAAGGTCTAGCTAAAAGATTAATGGGCAATGAGGGCAGAACAAAAATCCCTGAGAACCAGGTCCTATGAGTGTCCAGGAACAGGGTTGAGTCACCATTTTGTGGTAAGTGATTGAGTTATGCAGTTTAATATGTACCAAGGCAGAACGAGATCTGAACACTTGGGAGGCACTATTCATGGGAACCTGAGCAGTTATTGCCAACCTATCTTTCTGTTCTCATTTCCATTAATTGTCTACTCCAGGGAGCTTGTTTGTGAACTGTCAAATGGCATAGGCTCCTTAGTGCTTTTCACATGTCCTTCTCGCTATCTGGAATTCTCTCTCCTTTCTCTTTCTATTATATTGGACCTTTTCTGTTTTGTTTTGTTTTCCCCCCACTCAAAGCCAAGCTCAATTCCCATCTCTTTTATAATGCCTTTCTGGTCCACTGGGATTAAATAGAGTTTTCCACTTAGTGTTCCTACCTATGTCTTTAAAATTGCATTAATATTCAAAGCATTGTTTATTTTATTAGTTTTACAAGTAGCTGGTGCATTGACTTTTCACTTTGACTTTTTCATAAGACCAAGCTTGTCAAACCTATTCCTATCTAATAATAGACAAACATGGTAATTGACCGTCCCTTCGCTACGCCTCCCATTGGCTAATCAGCATGATATGCAAATTAACCGCCAACAAAGATGGTGGCTAATTTGCATACTGCAGATCCAGCTGTGCTGCCCCGAGTGGGGCTGGCGGCAGTGCGAGCCCCACCTATTGGCCACCCCAGCGTGATCCTGGCCTTCCGTGTGTGGGACGGGGCGGGTGGCAGCGCGATCCCAAGTCACCGCCTGCCCCAGCATGGGATCTGGACCTGCTGTGTGTGGGGCGGGGAGGGCAGGGCGGGCGGCAGCATGATCTGAGTGGCCGCCCGACCCAGCGCTGGATCCGGGCCTGCCATCTGCCACCGGGGGAGATGGGGCAGGCACCGCGGGATTGGGTGTGCCATCTGCCACCAGGAGAGTGGGCCTAAGCCAGCAGGTGGTTATCTCCCAAGGGGTCCCAGACTGTGAGAGGGCACAGGTTGGGCTGAGGGACCCTCCAGCCCCTGCCAGTGCATAAATTTTTGTGCACCGGGCTTCTAGTATAACATATGTTAAACTTCCTTCACGTCTTTAGGTCTTAAACAAAGGACCTAGCCCAATGCCTATTATCAGGTTACTAGAGTTGATTCAGAAGCCACTGCTATGAAAGAAGGTGACACACTTTGTATTACACTCCATTCTCACCCCACCATTTTTTTCACTGTGTTTTCCAGCCCACTAACAAAGTTCTTAGGGCCTGGTTGGTGTGGCTCAGTGGTTGAGCATCGACCTATGAACCAGGAGGTTATGGTTTGATTCCTTGTCAGGGCACATGCTGGGTTGCGGGCTCAATCTCCAGTGTGGGGTGTGCAGGAGGCAGCGGATCAATGATTCTCTCTCATCTTTGATGTTTCTATCTCCTTCTCTCTCTCTCCCTTCCTCTCTGAAATCAATAAAACATATAGTTTTTAAAAGTTCTTAGGTTACAGAAAATGTGCCTACATCTGTGGTCCTGTGGGACTTGGTTCAGTGGCAGGTGTCATTTTGCTTGTAGGCAGTCCTTAGGCAGTCCCAAAGGCCTGAATTTGTTTCCATGGCTTCCGCTGTTTCTGCTGAAATGGAATAAGCACTCTCTAGAAAGTCTGCCTCGTTCCCTCAAGTAACTGGAGTCATACTTGTCTTTGTTTTGATCATTTTGGTGTTACTTTCATGGAATAATCTTAAACTTTGCCTGAAGGGTGACTTTCAGATTTCAGTTCAGTTGAACTCAATTTGATTAATATTGATATGACTGGAATCCATCTCCCACTTCCACTCCATACTGTGGAAAAGGACAGTACCTGGTCTGGGGACATAATTTGTTTTTTACAAATGGCAATGCTAAACCCATGACAAGAACTATTTATACCTAAGGCAGGGGTCCTCAAACTACGGCCCACAGGCCACATGCAAATACAAATATTGTATTTGTTCCCGTTTTGTTTTTTTACTTCAAAATAAGATATGTGCAGTGTGCATAGGAATTTGTTCATAGTTTTTTTTTCTTAAACTATATTCTGGCCCTCCAACGGTCTGAGGGACAGTGAACTGGCCCCCTGTTTAAAAAGGTTGAGGACCCCTGACCTAAGGGCTATATCTTTAAAGGGCATATGGCTCATGGGAAAATTTTTGGATTGTTTCTAGTATGTGCAACAATTCATATTTTGGACCAAGATGCTACTGAAGAGAAGGAGCTACCATCACTTTGCATAATAATGTGAAGGAACAATTTACAAGTGTGGAAGCTGAGTTGTGGTTATGAAACAGAGACATGCTTCTTTTCCTCGGTAAGCTATGAAATGATGGAGTGTTCATGATCACCCTTGGAAAGTGGTGTATGTGTGTGTACATAAGCCTGTGTGTGAGATCCAACAATTTTACCCACACTTTGAGAAATATACTGCTATACCGGTGTACTTTACCATCAACTTCCCGAAAGATTGGTGGAATTTTACAAAATAGATGTTAGAATAAAAGTTAGTGAGTCATTGCATTCTGTCCTGTCATTTCCTCCCTTCACCTATTCAATAAGTTGGATGTAACTTATTTGGGGTGGTGGTGGGTTGGAAAAGTGATGGGTGAGTGGCAAGGAGATTCTAGGATTGCTTATAGTAACTGCTGGTCCACAGCCCGAGGAAAGGGACAGGGGTGGCCCATAGCATAGTGCACAGGATTGGGAAACAGGAAGAAACATAGTGGAGAGTACACTATGGTTTCAATAATCATCAATATTTTGCCAAAGTTGTCTCACCTACATCCCTCCGTTTTGGCTGGAGTCATGTAAAACAATTTTCAGACATTCCCTTTTCACTCCTAAATACCTCAGCACATTTCAAAAAAGAGGGTAGGAAGGATTTCTTATGTTATCCCACGTCATTGTCTCACCTCTCCACTTATCAACAACCCTTTAATATCATCTACTGCTCAATTTATATTGCTTTTTACCCAACTATTTCCCAAAATGCCTTTTTCAGGTAATTTATTTGAATTATACTTTTTAAAAAGTCTCTCTTAAATCTGATTTAATCTGTTTAGTCTCTCTTCAACCTCTTTTAAAACTATTTTAATCATTTATTTTATTTTATTTAAAATCTTTATTTTTGAAACTATTACATAGGTCCCCTCTTTCCCTCCATTGACCTCAACATTAATATGTTGTTGAAGGACCTGCAGCCAGTCTCATTTTCTGGATTTGGATCGGTACTTCCCATGGTATCATTGGACTTGTTTTCCACGCCCTGTATTGTCTGTCAGATGGAGATAAGATTTAAAGTCCAGTGTATGCATATATTGAAAAAATACATCACCGACAGTGCTGAATTCTCCATACTCCCTCCCGTCATGAGGCACATGGTGTTGATCTTACCTTTTGGTTTGCAAAAACTGATCAGTGAAGTCAGTGACAGCCTGTTCTCTTCCTTGCCAGCTTCCCCAGCAGAGAGTGATCTGACATACCCTTACCTGGAATTGCACCAGCTTATTTATGCCTGTTCTCCTGGCATCTTATTAACAGTATAACTTTCACTCACAAAGTAGATCTGCTTAGATGATGTATTACCCATGAATCTCACACTTAATAATTTTATCATCTATCGATGACAATCACTAAGACACTTATTTCATTAGGGTGGCATAATCATTTTTCCTGCATTTATTAACTGGAATACTTCTATATTAAACTCTTTCCCACATCCATAGAATCTATAGGATACCCTGAAATACAATTTACTTCAGAATGACCAGGTAACTGCTTAATTTTTTCCCTTCAGTTTTCAACTTACAGAATATTGAATTGGTGCCCAAATAATCCCTAATAGAAGTCTGGGGTCCAATGAGTTTGGGTTTGTTTCTCTCTTTAAAATATCATTATGAATGCATGGGTGTTTTTTTATATTAAATCTGTTTTAATCAATCACAGTTATTATTCTTTTTGATGTGCAAATTGTCCCATCTTTGGACAGTGAAAGTTCATTCAAGTAGGCTCATGTTTCATTTTGACAGTATCCCATTTCCCTTTCATGGTTTTCTTATTTTCTGGTGCACGATGTTCTAGGATTATCTGCTACATTTCTCTCATAGATCTGAAATCAAGTATTTCCTAGGAGCAGTGATTAAGTGGTAATTTAGAAAAGAGCTTCAGGCAACTTCTCCCCTAATGTTCCCAAAATATTAACAGAAAATAGCCCAAAGCTCTCCAGCACTGCAAGCTTAGACAATTTCTGCTTAATTCAATATAAATATCATGCACCAATGTTTTGATTCTCTAATTGACTTAATAATAATTTTCCCCTAAAATATGGTTTTGATGTTTCTCTGGCTGAATAACTTAATAGGGGATTTAGTCTTTGCTTTGATGAGATAAGAAAATGTGTATAGTCATTTCCCTTCCTTGTGAATTTTGTAATATTTTCAAATATTTACAAAGAAGCTACCAGTTCATATAGATGCCAGAGGTCTTAGTCTACTTGGGAAAATACACAACTGCCTTCGATGATCTCAAAAACATCACAATGACAAGAACTTTACCCACATCAGTTCCCTGTTTGAGAGTGAGTCCAAAACCTCAGGAAAAAATTTTCAAAAATTATTGCTTTTTAACATTTAGAAAAACAAGGAAATAGTTCTTTCTCTTTTAAATCTTCAGTACTAATCATCTACAGTTTTACAGATTCTAAGGCCCTTGTATTATGGCGGGAAAAATCTGTTTAGTAACAAGGAATGGGGTCAGCTTGCTAAGAGTTAAAACATACTCTCTGTTTGCCACTTGGATGTCAGATTATGAATCCTGGATTCTTCAGTTCAGACATGACGTGTTCACTAACAGATATTTAGATGGCTCTAGGTATTGGCAGTTGAGGACTTGAATCACTGGCAGAGATTATTAACAGTCTGAAGGTCCAAGTTGTTTTATACTTGTTCTTTGCTGTTCTTCTTACCATTTTCTCAGCATCACGAACAAAATAACTAATTCAAGTCATTAGAAAATAAAAACTAGAGTTTATAATAAAAAAATGATTGATTTCATGACTCAGTATATTTAGTTTTTCATCCCAAATCAGAGAGAATACCATTCATTCAAGTTTTTTATTTCACCCACTCACTCAGATATCCTGTATCCAATTAAAAATATTTATAACTTTAGTAAGTTGCACCAGGTGGTATAATTGTCATTCAGAATAGAAAACCTTGAAGTAGTCATAGATATGTGTGGGACAGGCTTATAAGTAAGTACAGCATAATGTAGTTCTATTTTTAATTTTTTTTTTTTAAATATATTTTATTGATTTTTTACAGAGAGGAAGGGAGAGAGATAGAGAGCCAGAAACATCGATGAGAGAGAAACATCGATCAGCTGCCTCCTGCACATCCCCCACCGGAGATGTGCCCGCAACCCAGGTACATGCCCTTGACCGGAATCGAACCCGGGACCCTTCAGTCCACAGGCCGACGCTCTATCCACTGAGCCAAACCGGTTTTGGCATATTTTTAATTTTTAAGGAGCCTCCATATTGTTTTCCATAGTGGCTGCATCAATTTACAATCTCACCAACAGTGCACAAGGATTCCCTTTTTTCTGCACACTTCTACACTTGTTTGTTGATTTACTGATGATAGCCATTCTGACAGGGCTGAGGTGATAACTCACTGTGGTTTTAATTTGAATTCCTCCGATGATTAATGACATTGAACATATTTTCATATGTCTATTGGCCATCTGTATGTCCTCTTTGGAGAAGTGTCCATTCAGGTCTTCTGCCCATTTTTTAATTAGATTGCCTTGTTTTGGTGTTGAGTTTTATGAGTTTTTATATATATATATATATTGGATATTAACCCCCTTATCAATGGGTTGTCTTTTAATTTTGTTGATGATTTCCTTTGCTGTGCAAAAACTTTTGTTTGATGTAGTCCCATTTGTTTATTTTTCCTTTGTTTCCCTTGCCTGAGGAGATATGTTAAAAAATATTCCTAAGAGCAATTTAAAACAGTTTTAGGAGTTGTATGATTTCAGGACTTACATTTAAATCTTTAATCCATTCCATTTTTTGTTTATTTTTGTATTTTGTATAAGAAGATGGTCTAGTTTCATTTTTATTTCATGTATCTGTCCAATTTTCCCAAGACTATTTATTGAATAGACTGCTTTACCCCATTGTATGTCCTTGTCTCCTTTGTCAAATATTAATTGACCATATAGGTATGGGTTTATTTCTGGGCTCTCTGTTATGTTCTATTTACCTATGTGTCTGTTTTTAGGCCCGTACCATGATGTTTTGAGCACTATAGCCTTGTAGTATAGTTTGATATCAGGTAGTGTACTACCCAACTTTGTTCTTCCTTTTCAAGATTGTTGTGGCTATTCAGGTATTTTGTGGTTTCATATAAAATTTAAGATTATTTGTTCTGGTTCTGTGAAAAATACCATTGGTATTTTTTATTGGGATTGCATTGAATCTATAGATTGCTTTGGGTAGCACGGACATTTTAACTGTATTAATTCTTTCTGTCCATGAGCACATTATATGCTTCCATTTATTTGTATTTTCTTAATATCTTTCTTTAATGTTTTTTAAATTTTTGAGTACAGTCTTTTAGGTCCTTGGTTAACTTTATTGCTAGGTATTTTCTTTGTTTGATATAATTTTGAATGGGATTTTTTTCTTAATTTCTCATTCTGATAGTTTATTATTGGTGTATAAAAATGCAACCAATATCTGAATATTAATTTTGTACCCTGCTCCTTTACTGAATTCATTTATTAGTTCTAATAGCTTTTTGGGTGAATCTTTGGTGTTCTCTATAAAATATATCATGTCATCAGCAAATAATGACAGTTTTACTTTTTTCTTTTCAATTTGGATGCCTTTATTTCTTCTTTTTATATGATTGCTATGGCTAAGACTTCCAGTACTGTATTGAGTAAAAGTGGGAAAAGATTAAAAATAGAACTTCCTTGTGGCCAACCACTTTTGGGTATTTATCCAAAGAAATGAAAAATACCAATTAAAAATATATATGTATTCCTATGTTCAGGGCAGCACTATTTACAATAGCCAAGATATGAAAGCAACCTGAGTGGCCATCAATAGATGATTGGATAAGAAAGACATGTTAAGTAGATACAATGGAATATTGCTTGGCCATTTTCAAACATATTGATGGACCTAAAGTGTATTATGTTAAGTGAAATAACTCAGACAGATAAAAACAAATATAATTACACTTATATGTGGAATCAAAAGAACAAAATAGACAAACAAACAAAGCAATAACAGACTCATAGATACAGAGTACAAACTGATTGTTGCCAGATGGGAAAAGGGTAGGAGGGCTGAATGAAAAAAGGTGCAGGGATTAAGAAGTATAAATTGGCAGTGATAAAGCAGCCACCAGGATGTAAGTATAGTAAGAAAATATAGTCAATGATATTGTAATAACTATATACTAGGGGCCCTGTGCACGAAATTCGTGCACTGGGTGTGGGGCAGGGGGGAGTGTCCCTCAGCCCTGCCTGCCCCCTCTCACATACTGGGAGGCCTCAGGCGTTGACCCCCATCACCCTCCAATCACAGGATCAGCCCCTTGCCCAGGCCTGACGCCTCTGATAGAGGCGTCAGGCCTGGGCAGGGGACCCTCATTTCCCCCCATCACTGGTTCTGCCCCCAGCCCAGGCCTGATGCCTCTGGCCTAGGTGTCTGGCCCGGGCAGCGGGGACCTGCAGTGGCAGCGGGGGGCGCCGCAATCACGCGGGCTCCGCCCCTGCCCCTGCAGGATGCCTCTGGCTGAGGAGTTCGGCCCGGGCAGCGGGGACCCACAGCTGCAGCGGCCCCGCGATCGTGGGCTCCGCTTTAGGCCCAGGCAAGGGACCCCTAGCTCCTGGGACTGCCAGCTTCGACCATGCCCAGCTCCCATCGCTGGCTCCACCCCTACTTCCTGCTATCACTGGCCAGGGTGGAAAAGGCGCCTGATTCTCCAATCATGGCTGGGGGGCAGGGCAAAGGCGGCCCCAGGGCCGCCTTTGCCCTGCCCCCCAGTTCTTAGCTCCCCCCTGGGTTTCCAATCACTGTCAGTGGCAGGGGGCTTCTTCCTGCTTTCCCTTTCGCCTCCCTGCATTGTGCCTACATATGCAAATTAACCGCCATCTTGTTGGCAGTTAACTGCCAATCTTAGTTGGCAGTTAATTTGCATATAGCCCTGATTAGCCAATGAAAAGGGTATCGTCGTACGCCAATTACCATTTTTCTCTTTTATTAGTGTAGATGGTTCCAGGTGGGTACTAGGTTTCATAAGCCATGTAAACATTTGACCACTATGCTGTACACATGAAACTAATATAATATTGAATGTAAACTAGAATATATATATATATATATATATATATATATATATATTTAAAATTATAGCATAATTCACATAGCATTAATACTATAAAGTATCATGGTAGTGTTCTGTTTACAAAAGCTGAGGAAGGCTTTGTAGAGCTGGCTGCAAAGAATAAGTAGAAGCCACCAGATAAAAAGGGGCTAAGAATTTAGGCAGCAGGAACAGTAAGTGTGGGACCCCCGAAGCGGGACCCTCACTCTGTCCCACAGATCGACGGCGACCCCAATCAACCGCAGGAGACGTCACTTGATGCAAAACGCAAGAGGCTTTATTCTTTATTCCAGCGCGCTGGGGCCCAACCCGTACTCACACAAGAGCAGAGGAGTTGTGCGCCCAGCAAGGAGTTTTTCAGCTATTTATATGCTAAAATCACACATCAGGGAGGGGTTGCATGCAGGAGGGTAAGAGGAGAACAAAGAAATTGTTTGTGTCTTGATAGGGATAAGGCACTCCTTCCTGGTGTTTTACAGCCTGTTCCTCTCAAGGTTGATTGAAGCTGGGTTTACTCAACCCATCCTTTGTTGGGGCTATCTCCTGTAATAGCCTTGGGGAGGGCGTCATTCCCTCTGTTCCTATCTCTAGTGGGGGAAGCCTAGGGAGTTGAGATAAAACAGGCAGCTAGGCCTGGCAGCTGGGCCTGTGCAGTTTGTAACATTCTTTTATTCTTTCATTCCCCCATTTGCTTTTTGGTAAGTTCTAATCATGGAACTTCTGTCTCTAGACATTCCTCTTCGAAACTATCTCTCTGGCGGAGAGACTGGTATTGCTGCCTGAGCACTAGTACTTGAAAGGTGACCAGTCGGTTTAAGATACAGGGCCCAAAAGTAAGAATTAAAAGCAATATAATAAGAGGACCCATAAGGGTGGATATGAGGGTCCACTGAGTCCTAGACTTCTCTATTTTGCCTGGGCTGTCTTAAGCCAGGTGTGATGAAGCCAAGTCGGGATCCCGTCGACCTGACCGCCGTGGGGGTGGTCCTTTCAGTCCTTGGGTGGCAAATTTCTTTACCCAAACAGTGTCACCAGGTTGGAAGGGATGAACCGGATACAGGCAGATCATCTTGGACGTGCTTCTGGTCTGCTTGCTGGGTAGACTGTAAAACCTGAAAGAACTTGAGTAAACTGGTGAGATGAGTAGTACAGGGTCTGGAAGAGTCACTAGAATCTGTAAAGGCCCCACTGGTTTTAGGGCAGCCTCCTGGGCTGCTTTGTCTGCAGCCTAGGTCCCTCCTGCTTCTGGGGAGTCAGTGCCAGTTGACCCATCGTCCTTGCTCTGCTCATGTCTGTCTAACTGCTTATTATATTACCTCAAGGATCCTGGCTCTGAATTCTTTCAGGGAAAATGGGCGTTGAATTCTCTTCTGTAGCTGCTTCGTGCTGAGGAGGGACAGAAGTTTCTCTCAGAGCCAAGAGATCCTTGCTATCTGTCAGAGGGACGATGAGGCCTGGGCACAGAAGGAGGTAGGCTTGTGACCTGGCAGAGACAAACTGTAACAAATGGTCTGGTGGGAGGGAAAGAAAACATTTCAGTTTTAATAACCTCTGTTGAAATAGGATTTTTCTTCTTAAAACTCCTCTATGGCTATCCAAAAGCCAAATCAAGATCAATTTATCTACTGTATTCAATTTGGCCTGATGTTTGCATAAATACAACAAGAATGGTAACTGACTACCTGTGCTGGAATTTCATGATTGAATCTTAATGTACCCCGTAGGGCCAGGAAGCCAAGCCATCCAGATGCCATCAGGCCTGCCTGCAGTATCTGCTGAGTTAGGTGAATTCCTCACCTGTAGCAACTCCACCTGAGCCCACGCTCTAGGCTTTAAAGCCCATCTCAGTAGCCCTCCTACTCGTTGTGGCCCAGAGTGTGTGGGGGTTTCGCAGGGATGCAGAGGCATCCTTATTGCTCCCCTTCTACTCTGACCAACCGCCACTGATGGCAGGGCATGGGCCTGACGCTCCAGCGCCAGCCATCTTCAGGGCTCCCAAGCAGGATACCGGGCTTTTCCTGTGGCACCTTTTTTGGCTTCAAGTCTTCAGAGCTCAGACAGGTTTCTTTAAAACATGATACTCCAGTCAAAGTTTTCATTAAATAAAACCACTACTGGAAACTGGTCTTATTGAATTTATGCAAAGAAATGTATTGCCATGACTTATTAAGCATTGCCAAATTTCGGAGGAATTACATAAGGAGAAAAAGCCACTGACCTGCCTTAACATCTTCTGATTTTCCTTGTAACTGTTAGATTTCTTTTATCATTCTTCCTAAGTACTTTGGCATAACTATTTACCCTCTGTTTAGGGAGGCAGAATGTAAGTTATTTACTCTTTCTGACCTACTGGCCTGTATCATTTGATTAATTTTCTTTCAACATTTCTCTTCTCCTTCTTATCACATACACAACCTTTTTAAATTTCATACTTTCAAATTATAAATGCATAACCTTGCCTCAGACCTTCTATTCCAAACAGGCTTTTCCCAGTTTTCTACAGTTGAGGTTTTGTGCCACCTCTGACATGGGCATGGTCACACAGGCCTACAAGATAGTATACAGGCTGCCAACTGTCAACTGTCTCTCGATAGAGACTAAAACCTGATGGGTATTCTCCTTTGCCCAGTTGGGCACCTGCCCTCTTGGCAGCTAGACACCCTTTACTTTTGGAGTTCACCCCACATAGTCCCCTTCCAGGACAGCTAACACATAGCTATAGCAATGTTCCTCAGTGTGGGAGACTGGACATTTGCCAGTTACAGCTACATTTAAACCTGTAAGAGAATTGAAGGTTAATACAACACATTAATACAATGAAACATAATATTGGACCTTTCTATATAAGGTAAAATTGTTCTTGTCTTTCTGAAGCCATGTTTATGAAATGAGTCTATTATACAATTTTCTGCAGGTATAGTCCTTTTCAAGTTGGGGTGAGTCCTGGGGTCGTGAACTTCTTTAACCACACTGAGTTCCCAGGATGAAAGGATGTACAAAGTCCGAGGTGGCACTGGCAGGGCATCTCGAACAAGCTTATGGGTAGCTTGTCATTTCTGTAAGAGATCACATCCAAGTAAGGGGTACAGGCATTCTGGCATGAATAGAAACGAATGAGTTACCGTGTTCTTTCTGAGGTCCACAATCCTCTTTGATGTCCAAGGAAAAAAGCAGTTTGTCCGGTGGCTCTTAGAACTGGTGTCTTCTTAGATGTTACTGGTCCCATTGGCTCTGTCAAGACTGAATGGGCTGCTCCAGAATACACCAGGAGACTAAACGGGGGTTTTATTTATCTTACAAATATTTATACCTAAGTAGATATATAAATATCAAATAAACATTTACATTTATACCTTTTCAGTGAACAAGTACTTTTACAGTCTTGGGAAATTTGGCAGAACACTGCCCAAGTCTTCTGATGGGGGCCTGACAAGAACAGATGTGGGGGCCTTTGGCTGGGGGGTATAAAGTCTTCATTCTTCCTCTCTCGGCACTGCTAAGGACAGGATCATTGGAGAGGTCTCTTCACCTAGGCAAGGCTGTGTTGAGCCATCTGGGGTAAAAGTGGTTTCTGCTTCCATTTTGGCTAAAAGGTCTCCGCCCATTAGAGGGACCAGGTCAACTGGTAAATATAGGAATTCATGAACCACCTGACGGCCGCCTAACTGATATCGGCGGGGGCGGCAGAACAGTCTGCAGCTGTGGTACCGTACCGGTAGCTCCAATAATGGTGACTTCCTGTCCTGAGAGGGGAGCTACCTTCTGAGTAACTACCGAGTGCTCTGCCGCTGTATCAATCATAAAGTTCCCAGTCTGGCCCCCGATTTTCATTTTGACCATCGGCTCATGGGGGCCCAGTTGGGAAAAGCCCAGTCTGTGCTAGTCAGAGTCAGCTGTTGCCAGTCCGAGGAGGTCCGCCTCAGGCAGCTCTGGCCAATAGCGGCTGGGTGGTTTGGATGGCCTTGCCAGCTTCTTCTGGCCTTTACTCTGTCCCTTCTTACACACGCAGAACTGGATCCAAGGCAGCAAGGTTTGAGCAATTTTAAAAGTTTTTAACATGCATTTTATTACTCATGTTGCAGGGAGGGACCAGGTTGGCTCCTCCTGAATAAAAGAACTAATTAAAATAAGGCTTATTTTCTAACTTCATTTGTCCCTGGGTGTGGACAACAAATGACACTAATCAGATAGACATAAACGATTTAACCTTTGTTTAGGGAGACAAACTGCAGTCTATAAGTTCAATATGCAGCCTCCGGTTTTTCTAACCCAATGAGGTTCTGGCCAGTCTCTGAGTCAGACTCCTCCTCTCTTCGAGAATTTCAAAGTCCTGATGGCTCCCAGGTCCAGGGAGAGTGCTCTTTTCTTTGATCTTTTGTTAACCCTGTTTACTAGTTACAGGGCCCTATCCTTGACTTCCCACCAGTCCCCTTTTTTTGACCTGGCTCTCAGGGGCTGAGTTTGCCTAGCAAACAGTTCTAAACTTCTAAATCACCAGGGCGGCTGTGGATTTCAGGTCTGTTTCTCCTCCGCCCTTCTCCTGGAAGTTTAGTTGTTCTTAATGTATTTGAATTCTTTATTCTTAGAAACCTTAATCTTTTAATGATTACCAAAAGTGAACAGTCAGCAATTTTAGATTAATATTTATGAACACATTTTAAAGTACTTTTATTCTTAAGATATATCTAGACCTTTTGTGACAAAACTAAGAACAGGTATCGGTTTAATTTAGCATTGGAAGGGTTAAAAGAATAAACCAGGGCAGAGAAAGACTGTGCTTACAGTTACTTTTTGTAACCTTGAAGTTCATTGATAAGACCTGTTAGGTTTGCAGCCAGCAGCATAACTGCCAACCCTCCCCCGCCCCACTTCTCTCAGCCCAGGCTGCTTTTCCTCACAGATTTTTTCTTTTACTCTTTTATAAGCAATCTTGGAATTACAGCGATTTACAACCCAGGTAAGAGCAACTGATAGACAGAAATTTATATTAACTAAGTGGGCTGATTCCTTCTGTAGTGGAGAGCAAAAGACTCTGAGAACTGCTGGAGATTCTTGCAGCCCACCGCGGGTCCAGTCCAAACGTTCAGCCAGATGAATTAACAGAAATGCAAAATAAATCAAAGTAACTTTCACTTTACACAGACTAGTAATGAGCAGCCAAAATAGATAAACACTCGTATTCACACTCTCAGTAGACTAGCCCAGACTGGAGCTGAGCAGATAAACAAAACAATGCCCAATTCCCCAGACGGGCGTGGGGGCACTCCTGGCACCCATGTCCCGGAACAGAATTCTTGACCAACGTTTTGGTGAGAACCTACCGGAGGAGTTAAGACTGCATCCAGTTCCCCCTCTTGGTAGCAAATTGGCTAGTTCCACACAAACAAACAGCTGTTCACTCATGCTTCCTCAATGTTTTAGCATTCATTTTAATTTCACAATCTCTATTGTATCCCTTTTAAAAAATCTTTTTTAACATGTAATTAAGAGCAGCAGGTTTACTTTATCCCAACCTCATGATGATCGGTGACGAGAGACAGACAAGGGAGGGGTGACCTGTTTTCATAGATTTTCACTCAGGTACCCGCCTGACCAAAGTTGTGGAGCCACACAAAGGAGAGGAGAGGGCAGGCCCCCTCCCTCCACACTCGCACACTTTCACCAGACATTCATTCAGCAAAGGCATTTAGCTACCACAACACAGTTTTTCTCAATCAGTAACATTTTTAAGAATAACCTTCAAAAATGCAAGACATAAGTTTTTATCATTTGAATTCAGTAAGCTTCAAGGTCCCAAGTTCTCAGCAGTTCTGGAAAACCACACCTGAGGCTGGCAAGCAGGTTTGACCCAGCCCTTGACTTTAAAACGACCATAATGCTTAAAGGAGTAGTTTGAGTCTGTCCCATAGCGTCCGTCCAGTCAGTCCACAAAATCAAACAAAAGAACACAGACACCAAACAAACAAAGACACCTAAAAACAGCCTTCCGACCCCGCGGAAGAAAAACTGAAAACAAAGCAAATGGGGGCTTTTACACCCCCCCAGATGGGGGCTCAAGGCGTCCCTTGACTCCTCCTCTACCCTCGGGGCGTCCCCCAGGGCTGCAACCTGTGGTCCTCCAGGCACGTCTACCGACCACTGTTCGGCCACTCTCACGAGTAGCCGAACGGCTGCCAAACCGAAAGCACGCACTCAAATCCAGACCGCTTGACAAACACAAGACAGAGACAAACAACTCGGGGTACCCCTTCTTACCTCCAAGGTCGGCTCCGCGGATGAGGGGTGGTCGTCTAATCCCGGACGAGCCCCCAAATGTGGGACCCCCGAAGCGGGACCCTCACTCTGTCCCACAGATCGACGGCGACCCCAATCAACCGCAGGAGACGTCACTTGATGCAAAACGCAAGAGGCTTTATTCTTTATTCCAGCGCGCTGGGGCCCAACCCGTACTCACACAAGAGCAGAGGAGTTGTGCGCCCAGCAAGGAGTTTTTCAGCTATTTATATGCTAAAATCACACATCAGGGAGGGGTTGCATGCAGGAGGGTAAGAGGAGAACAAAGAAATTGTTTGTGTCTTGATAGGGATAAGGCACTCCTTCCTGGTGTTTTACAGCCTGTTCCTCTCAAGGTTGATTGAAGCTGGGTTTACTCAACCCATCCTTTGTTGGGGCTATCTCCTGTAATAGCCTTGGGGAGGGCGTCATTCCCTCTGTTCCTATCTCTAGTGGGGGAAGCCTAGGGAGTTGAGATAAAACAGGCAGCTAGGCCTGGCAGCTGGGCCTGTGCAGTTTGTAACATTCTTTTATTCTTTCATAAGTATCAAGCTATTTATGTAGCAGGCCACTAAGTATGTGTTTAATGTTCCCCTGGAAAACCTTAATTTTATTTCAAATATTTGAAACTGTGTTCTGACAAGTCTCAATCCGTGTCCTGATTTAATAAAAAAGAAACAACACAATAATTTATGGTTAACTAAATAAGAGAAAGAAATAAATGTGTTTGCCCTTTCATACACTTTTTATTTAAAAATTGCCCAGATCTCTTCATTAGAACAAGTACACTTAGTGTTATTAAGGAACATTTTGTTATAGAAAGAATGAACATATGCAGTTTAATACTTCTTCTACTAAGTACTTATTTTAAATAATAATTCTAGTTCAGCTTTCGTTGGTAAACAATGAAGGCATTATTTGCCCCGAAACCCCTGGCTCCTTCTTTCACAACACTTTCCTGAAGATTCTCTCACCTCTGCATCAAGTGAGGAAAATAAACTAACAAAGAAACTCCATGACCTCCCCCATTGCTGAAGCTCACAAGCTATCCTGTCTTTTTTTGCAAAGAAAACTGAGCTATAATTTCATTTCTCTCTCTTTTTTTAAGTTTAAAATTTATATGGGTTTTGCGTTGATCCAGGATTAAATTATATTTACTTGCTCTAAGATCTTAAAATAAGTATATAAACTTTCTTAGCTTTTTAAATTATAAAATAGAGATTTGTTTTCCCGTTGAAAAGGAATGTTTAGGGGTAAAAAAGGCAGGTTTTAGGAAATTTTAGAAATTAAGGGGACCACGGAGGAAGCACAGGGCTGCAGAGCAGCAGAAGGCATATTTCCACAGAATAAAAAAGCTGAAAAGCTGCAACAGGTACATTTCCATAGAATGAGGGAGGTGGAAACAGTAAAAGGTCTATATTTACAAAATAAAGGGAAGGAAGCCCTTCATCCAGAAGGAGAAGAAGAAAGCCCAAAGGGAATAGGAAAACAATAAGGAAGTGGGGGAAGGGGATACCCTCACATGTCCCATGTGAGGTTCAACCTTTGAGCCTAGGAGTTACTGTAGTAATTAGTCTAGGGCAGTGGTTCTCAGCCTCCCTAATGCTGCGACCCTTTAATACAGTTCCTCATGTTGTGGTGACACCCAATTTCATTGTTACAAATTGAACATAATTAAAGCATAGTGATTAATCACAAAAACAATATGTAATTATATATGTGTTTTCTGATGGTCGTAGGCTACCCCTGTGAAAGGATCGTTCGACCTCCAAAGGGGTCGCGACCCACAGGTTGAGAACCGCTGGTCTAGGGGATAGTGACCAATCAGAGGGGATATCAAGGCACCAGGATCTGCAGCCTTTATAAGCCATAGGGAAAAGGAACTCAGTGGGACTCTTCCCCCTCCCCACCGGAAAGTCCATTCTATGGGACTCACTCCCTCTCCCCATGTAGGAGTCTGTACTTGTTCTTCAATAAACCTCCACCTTTGCTATATCATTTTCTGTCCATGGATTCATTCTTCAATTCTGGCAGACAAAGAATCCAGGTTCCAGTCCAAAAATTCCTTTTCACTATGGAACTGGCAAGTCATAAATATCTTTATAAAGGTTGGTGCCTCCCCCTCCTTTTACCTTTTTATAGAACTGGAAATCTGGGTGTAGTGGTTTCTCTAGCAACCAGTATTTTTGACCAGTTGCTTTCAGATTAAAATTAATGCTAAAAAATGTTTCTTGAAAACGTTATTATTTTTCCCAGAATGTCATTTAAAATAAATATTTTACTACAAATGATAATCTAATTTAAGCATGCATGATAGGTCTTAAGACACAAGCGTGCACTATGGGGACTCTGGTGTTAATATTAAAAATAGAAGTTCTAAAAGTATATTGAGAAATGACATTATTTTTAAAAATAGAATGTTCAGAAACAGATTTCAAAGAGTACTTTTTAATATTTACTTGTAGGATGAAGTTTGAGTGTTTTTATATTACATTAGAGGCCCGGTGCACAAAAATTTGTGCGCTTGGGGAGAGGGGTCCCTCAGACCAGCCTGTGCCCTCTCGCAGTCGGGACCCCTCAGGAAAGACCACCTTCTGGCTTAGGCCCCCTCCCTGGGGATTGGGCCTAAACTGGCAGTCAGACATCCCTCTGGCAGCCTGGGAGCCCTTGGGGGATGTCCACTTGCCAGTGGGCAGCAGGCCTAAACTGCAGTTGGACATCCTTAGTGCTGCTGAGGAGGCAGTAGAGGCTACCACCACCACCGTTGTATTGGCAGCCATCAGCCTGGCTTGTAGCTGAGCACAGCTCCCTCTGTGGGAGCGCACTGACCACCAGGGGGCAGCTCCTGCATTGAGCGTCTGCCCCCTGGTGGTCAGTGTGTGTCATAGTAACCAGTCATTCCCAGTTGTTCTGCTGTTAGGGTCAATTTGCATATTACCCTTTTATTATATAGGATAGAGGCCTGGTGCATGGATCAGGCCGGCTGGTTTGCCCTGAAGGGTGTCCCGGATCAGGGTGGGGGTCCCGCTGGGGTTCCTGGCCAGCCTGGGTGAGGGGCTGAGGGCTGTTTGCAGGATGGCCAAGCCCCCCAGGGGAGACCCTCACCCCATGAGGGTGTAGCCAGCCTGGGTGAGGGGCTGAGGGCTGTTTACAGGCTGGCCAAGCCCCCAGCGGGAACCCTCACCCCAGGAGGGTGTGACCATCCTGGGTGAGGGGCTGATGACTGTTTCCAGGCTGACCACGGCCCCCAGCTACCCAAGCTCCCAGTGGAGGCTGGCTGGAAGCAGGTATCTGGGATTTATTTTTTTTCTATAATTGAAACTTTGTTGCCTTGAGTGGAGGGTACAGTGGGCCAGGGCAGGCGGGAAGCTTGGCTTCCTCTATCACGGAGGCAACCAAGCCTCCTGCTTGCTCCAGCTCTGTGGCTTCTGGCCACCATCTTGGTTGGCTTAATTTGCATATAGTTGCTCTGATTGGATGGTGGGTGTGTTTGAGGTGTAGCAGGGGTGTGGTCAATTTGCATGTTTCTCTTTTATTAGATTAGATAAAGGGAAAATGGGGGAGAGCCTAACTCTCATTCAAACCAGTTCCTTAAGTTTTTGACATTTATTTCTCCTGTGAATTAGGAAATACATATATATGTGCTTTATTAATGTAAACATCTCCTATAAGTATCAGGATTTTTGGTATAGGTAAGTTAAAATAATATGAGGTATGGAGTCAAAGCCCTGTGATTTGATACTATTTCCTATGCTTACTAATTTATTACCTATTTCTTCATCTTTTAAAATTGAGGAATACAGTTATTTTTTATAGTGGACATTTTCATTTATTTGTTTCTTTGTTTGTTTACTTATGTGTACAAATGTCTAACCTTCTCTGTCCTATTTTTTAATATTTCTTTGTGGCAGGAAGTGCCTCAATCTCCCTGCCTTTGAGAACAGAGACTTGATAGTGACCTGGGCTTAGCTAACCAGCAACTGTCCTTGCAAATTACTCTGTATCTTGGTCAAAGAACTCAAAGGCAAATATTTCATTACAATTTATTCACAGTGACATTGTCCCAGAGAAGAATATCCCTACTGCTTGGCTTCTGGGCACCCATCCTTTTGTTCACCATTTTCAAAACTAACCTGGTCTCCAATTAAATGAGCTTTCAGTGTCACCCTGCAATAGATTCCTGCTCTTCTAAGACAACTGGCATCAATTCTTGTTTTTTTGTAAACTAATGCTGGTTGACACACCTACTGTAGTAGATTGGGGGGGGAAAGGGGGTCTTTGCAGATAAATAAGTTAGGCATCCTGAGATGATATTTCACAAGTATCTTTATAATAGAGAGGCAGAAAAAGTCACACACAGGGGAGATGGCTATGTGAAGATGAAGACAAAATTTGGAATGATGCAGCCATAAGAGAAGAAATGGAGAAGCTAAAAGAGATAAAAAATGGAATACCTCTTGGAGTTTCTGAGGGAGTGTGACCCTACCACAATGTTTATATTGGATTTCTTACCTACAGAAATATAAATGAAATAATTTCTATTGTTTTAAGCTTAAATTTCCAATTTTGATATTATATAACTGTAGTAACTGTAGACAGAAGGACTAAGATCCAAATCGAGGTCTTTTGGGCTCCCAAGAAAAAAGTTCTTTTCATTCTAGATGCTGGTCCTTCAGTCTAGCTATGATGGTGGACTCTGGAAGAAATAGGTGATTAAATAGGTGATCTGAGAAGGCAGGATTTTCTAAATCTCACTGACATTTTTGATAAAGCATGGCAGATTGAGCATGCTTGTTTATTTTGTCTTTTTCCCCAAATCTCATTATCATGGTAGTAAACTAATATGAAAATTATGAAGTCTACAGACCACGGAGAAAATAACAGGTAAAAAGCTTTGGAGTAGAAAGCATATTTATGAATAGTAACTCATTTGGCAAACAAAGTAAAAACTAAGTAATTGGGGAAGAGGTGCAGACAGGTAAGAAAGTAGGATAAGGTGAGAGAATGGAGCCCAATTTATTATATATATATAATGTATAAGTATTAGCTCATTAATTGAAAAAATTTACCATATGAATAATAGGGGAAAGTAGATGTGAGGTATTTGAGAACTCTCTGTACTCGCTTCACCATTTTTCTATAAACCTAAACTACTCTAAAATTTAAAAGTTCATTTAAAAAAACAAATGAAAAAGGAAAAAGTCTCCAGAGAGTGAATAAATGCTGGAAGGACTGGTGGTAGTGTTCAGAGAAGTCAGTATTTAGAGCTGTTATGTTGTTTGGGAATGCTATATCTAAGATATGATCCAGGGAGGGGAGCTTTCTGTGAACGTCACTTTGGACCAGAAAGATGAAAAACTAAGCAGCGAATAAAAATAAAAACATGCTCGTGGAATTGAGCTGCCCACAATGGTGTCAGAGCAAGGTGGGAAAGACCTGGGGGCATGCTTGTTTCACTGATTTCAGGGAAGGTTTTTGCCTGCAGCACACAAAAGTCCAAGAAGGTGAGCTCTTGCCCTGAATGAAATGCTAATTCCCAATTAAAACTCATCCATAAGTATTAATGGACCCTTTTTAAAGAAACTTCAGTCAGCTTTCAAAGGAGTGGAAAAAGTCTAGTTTCACCAGAGTGAGAGATGATCAAAAAGAGCAGTGCAGTGAGCTGTTTTTCTCCATATGGGATGCTCACACAGGAGCATATGTCAGTGTTTGATATTCAATCAGCCTTCTGCAGAATGCCAACAAATTCAAGCTCTAGTGGTCTATAGAAAATACTCTTTTGGTAATTGTTTAAGAGAAATAGAGTCACAGCAGTTTAAAACTCCTTTCAAACAGTTCTAACTTCGGAGCTTGGGGAAGTAACACCGAGTTGCTGAAAAAAAGTTCCAGGTTAAATTTATGCCGGCAAGTTCAACTATTATTTTATGTTTTTGATGCTTTTCAATCACTTTTCAATGATGTCTCAATTTTAAAGCACTTACACTTTTCATGGGTTTAATAGTGAGTTAGCACTTAAACTTTTCATGGGTTTTGTTTGAGGTAGAAAGAAAAGATACTATTGTCTAAATCTTACTAATGTGAAAACAGAAGCGGGGAGGAATTAAAACACTTTTTCAAAGTCCACACAGGTAGTAAGGGACAGATTCTGATTTTGAATGCCTATAACTTATTTTTACTAAGTTACTAGTTTATTATAAAAGAATGTAACTCAGGAACAGCCAGATGGGACAGATATCCAGGCAAGGCATGAGGAAGGGGGGCAGTTTACATGTCCTCTCTGAGCACCCCACTCTCCCTAAGTCTCCATGTGCTCACCAACCCGAAGCTCTCTGAAACCAGTCCCTTAAGGTTCTCTAGGAGGCTTCATTAGGTAGGTATGACTGATTAAATCACTGGCCATTGGCAATTGATTCAACCTCTGGCCCCTCTCCCTTCCCTGGAGGCCAGGGGTGGGACTGAAAGTACAACACCTTTCATCACATCCTCCTGTCTTAATCCAACATTTTCTCTCCATTGTACCATCGGACCCTTCATTAGGGTTCACTCAGAAATCTTTACCTTATAAGTGTACATTTACTGTTTCTTTATGAATTTCTATTTTTCATGGAAAATATTTGACATGGAATTTTTGGAATAGAACCCAGATTCTTTGTCCACCGGAGTAGAAGAATGAATCCACGGACAGAAGATGGTTTAGCAAAGGTGGAGATTTATTGAAGGACAAGTACAGACTCCCACATGGGGAGGGGAAAAGGATCCCACTGAGTTCCTTTTCCTTATGGCTTATAAAGACTGCATTTCTAGGTGCCTTGATATCCCCTCTGATTGGTTACTATTCCCTTGGACTGGTTACTATAGTAACTCCTGGGCTCAAAGGTAGAACCTCACATGTCGCATGTGAGGTCCCCCCACCCCTTCTTATTGTTTTCCTATTCCCTTTGGGCTTCTTCTCTTTCTGGATGAAGGGCTTCCTTCCCTGTATTTTTGTAAATGTAGACCTTCTGCTGTTCCCAGCTCCCTCATTCTATGGAAACATACCTGTTGCTGCTTTTCAGCTCCCCTATTCTATGGAAATATACCCTCTGCTGCTCTGCAGCCCTGTGCTTCCTCCATGGTCCCCTTAATTTCTAAAATTTCCTAAACCTGTCCTATTTTATTCCTAAAATTCCAGTTTCATAATAAAACAAAATTTAATAAAATGTTTAAAAATGTTTATATGACTTTCATTTAAAAATCAATGTTACTAGTCTAAATATTCAATGAGTGGTGCTCTCTGCTCTCCAGGTTCCTGCTCTGGGCTGGGAACTCTTGGAGGGCCTGAAGAGCAACTTTATCTCAGAAAGGCTTAACAATAACGAAGGGCATTCCCATCCATTTCAGAGAGGCTCAGTCTCTTTCTAGACCTCCCACTTTTCTTCCTCATCCAAATCCAGTTTGAAAATCCACGATTCCTCTAGATCAGTGATTTTCGTTCGGAGTGTGGCAAAAATTTTTAAAACATGCAATAACTGACCTCTTTTCCCATATACTGTAAATAAATAAATAAATAAAGCAACAGCCAACACAACAATAGCCGTCTGGTGTGAATGAATCAAAATTATACCTACTTTTAGTCAGATCAGCAAAAAATATATATTTTGGTGTGCCTTAGAATTTTAGTGATTGCTTTATGTGTGTCATGAGATGAAAAAGGTTGAAACCCACTGCTCTGATTCTATCTTCCCTTTATAGCTTTATGCTTTTCTATGAACCTTCTAAAATGTGTTCCTGTTGTTTTGGGTATCTGTTTGAAATCCTAACACAAGATTAACCCGGAAGAGTGTTCAAGTTTAGACACGTGGGCCATCCCTCTGCTTGGATTCCTGGTCAGGGCACATGCTAGGGTTGCTGACTTGAGCCCCAGTAGGGGGCATGCAGGAAGCAGCCCATTGCTGTTTCTCTCTGATGGATGTTTCTCTCTCTCAAATCAATGAAAACATACTATATTTAAGTAAAGAAAATGTTTCCTGAAAGGATTCTTGTACAGCAAGTGTTTTAACAGTCTGCCTCAGTTTTCTTCTTCTTGACTATTAAAATTAAAGAATGACCTGGCCCCCTCCCCCACTGCCTTTACACATTACTAACTGGTTCTTTGTTTATCCAAGAGGAGACCAGAACCGCATGTTTCTGTATTTATCCCACAAACTTCAGAAAACTGAATGTATCAATAAATCAAAGCCAACAACAACAAAAAATAGACTCTGCTCTCCACAGAATAGTATTTCTAGTAAATACATATTGATGAGTAATGCTTTCACCATTGTTCTATCTAGTTTCTATGAGATGTTTTTAGAAAAGCATCACCCCTATTGTCTCTCCAATTAGGCAATGGGAACAAACGTTCTGGATTTTTTTTTGTTTGTTTGTTTTGTTTTGTTTGTTTTGTTAATGCTCTCCTGAGGATATTGATTTTTAGGAGAGAGGGGAAGGGAGGGAGGGAGGGAGGGAGGGAGGAGAAAGAAAGGGAGACAGAGAGAGACATTGATGTACTCACATTGATTGATTGCTTCCCTCAGGTGAGATCGAACCTGCAAACCTGGTAGGTTCCCTTGATGGGAATCAAACCTGAGACCCTTCGGAGCATGGAAAATACACACTGAAAAATACAGGCCAGGATACTTTTTCTGGATCCTTTTATTTCTACTGTTTCTACTCTCTAGTTTATGGGTTTTTTAAAAAAACAAACCCGGGTCTTTTACCTATACCAGGGGTCCTCAAACTTTTTAAACAGGGGGCCAGTTCACTGTCCCTCCGACCGTTGGAGGGCCGGACTATAGTTTAAAAAAAAAACTATGAACAAATTCCTATGCACACTGCACATATCTTATTTTGAAGTAAAAAAACAAAACAGGAACAAATACAATATTTGTATTTGCATGTGGCCTGTGGGCTGTAGTTTGAGGACCCCTGACCTATACAGTATTAACTAATTTAATCTTTAAAAAATATAGGGTATCCCCCCAAAATGTATACACACTCATTTCTGTAGATTCTTTTAAAATTTGAAAAGGAACTGTATGTTAATAAACACTGAATTTATAATCTCAAAGTGTCCATACATTTTTGGGGGGATGCACTGTATAGAATGATGGAATGGGAATTAACTCCAATTTGTACACGAGGACACTGAGTCTCAGAGATTGCTACTTGCTCAGTGTTGTACAGTTTATAAGTAGCGAAACTGGTTGAAATTGATGCCTTTGTTATTCCAAAAGACCATGTTCTTTCCACTATGCCACATGGCCTACAAGCTAAAGCAAGTTAAATAAAATTATATTTTAATTCCCTCTTTTGTCTCCTTGATGAATTGTTTTATTTTAAATATACATCAAAGTTTATATATATGTATATATGTATATTTATATATGTTTATGTATATAAATTATGGAAATTTCATTATGTATATACATACTGTAAAACTTCCATGATTCATTCGAATCTTCCAGCTAAAAAGAAGCAGACTTTGAAAAAAGCAGCATGCAAATAAAGGCTGTTAGTAACAAACTTCCAAAAATAAGTGGATTCTCTATATATTTCCTCTGCATTTTAGTCACCCACAGTTTTGATACAGAAGACCTAAGAAATACCAAGCACGCTTCCTGGAGAAAGGGAGGGACCCCGTTTATGAACACTAGTGGACTCCGGGAATAATTTCCAAATCAGAGTGAAGAAACATGCAGAGAGCCAGTCTATATATATCCGGCTGGGGTCTTTGTCTTGCAGATATAGTTCCGCCCCCTTTCATGGGCTTACAGGAAGGCCCCCAGGTGTTGGGGGTCCCCAGGCCATATCCGATGATCCGTCCTGGGGCCAGCGATAACGACCTCCCCTCCCCAGGGCAGGGCATTATTCACAGTTCTATGGCCTGACACGCCTTGCAAGACCAGTTTCCTCCTCAGTTTAACTCTTGCTACACAGCCACACCAGTATACCAGCCAATTTGACACCTCACTATTTGTGTTAACAGTCCAGATGAATGGCGGGTGGACTTAAATGTAGCTAAAAAGGTATCCTTGACAATTTCAAGGTCCTGCTTTCTCTAGTAGGCTCTGAGGTTCTAGCATTTAGAAAATACCACATTCTAACATTCCAGGAAATTAGTTATTTGCAGGAAAGAAGACCTAAATAATTACCAGTTTTCTAAAATCGTGAGGGCCTATTTCTCTGGCTTTGTTCTTTTTAAAAGAGCAACAATGACCCCATTAAAAATATTCATTGCTTAGAAATATACCAAACACTCACTGATTTAGTCAATGCATTATCAGTCTGATGGGTTATATGTTTCCCAAACTATTCATGCATCTAGTTCTCTTTCTGCCTGATTCTCTCTACCTTTGGCTCATTACCCACTTCATTAAAATTTCTATCAAGGAGAGGACACCTAATTCAGTCCTGTCACTTATTAACTGCTCTTGCAGAGCCTGCATGTGTTGGCAAATTGAAAGCAATGGCTAGGGTGTGAGTTGAGCCTAGTTTCTGTTTTCATTATCAGCTAAGGAGCAACAAATGGTCTTTGAGTGAACATTGTGTCCAAGGTGGTCTGTTAAGGAAAACTGAATTTCCAGTTTGCTCACTCCATAGGGGCTTGGGATAAAGGACAGAGGAGCCTGGGTTTTTTACACAGGATGATCAAACTGGGACAGTTATAACAGATAGGCTCATAAATATGCATCTGACCATGAGTTCTGCATGCAAATAAATACTGTCAGACCTCATGTACATGCCTAAGGATGGATGTACTGAAAAGAATAACTTTGGTACTAGCAGTGCGGATGAAGTGAGCTGTTGCTTATCAAAGCAAAGATCAGCCAAAACCGGTTTGGCTCAGTGGATGGCCTGCGGACTGAGAGGTCCCAGGTTCAATTCAGGTCAGGGGCATGTACCTGGGTTGCGAGCGGATCCCTAGTGGGGGATGTGCAGGAGGCGGCTGATCGATGTTTCTCTCTCATCGATGTTTCTAACTCTCTATCTCCCTTCCTCTCTGTAGAAAATCAATAAAATATATTAAAAAAAAAAAAAAAGCAAAGATCAGAAGAGGAAGATTTAAGGAATAAGGAAGAGGGAATGGTACAGGGATTAAAAATTTCAGCCAGCCAACAGTTTCCATAAATGAGATCATGGGGTCAATGAAGAGACCCCAGCAAAAGTGGTTAGTTATACATCCCTTTGGCTGATTTCACCCACTGTGCCCACATGGCCTTCTCTTCAGAGGAGTTAAACATGGATCTAATGGTGTCTAGGAGCAAAGGTAACTAAATGTAATCACCACAATAGATGAGCACTCTTTGTTATATTCCAAAAATATAGTATCTGAAATTAGAAAGGCATCTAGAGATGATCTGTTCCAAAACCTTATAAAATAAAAAAAACAATGTTGTGGGTGATGATGAAACTTGCTGAGCCTGCCCTCTGAGTTCTCATTTCTTTATGTCACTCTTCACCAGGGCGCTTACAAACTTTGGCAATTGTGATTGCAGAACCCTTTCAGTAATCTTTGAACTATCACCGAAGGTGACACAGGAGTCAGAGACTGGAATTGATTATTTTTTGCCAATGAATTTGATGTTGATCAATGCATAAGCAGTTTTAAAAGTAATTACCCAAGATACTAGGATCAAAGATGAATTCACTTAAATGTAATTCATTCAAATTAACCCCCTAACTTTTATTATGGTAATAAAAAGCCTATCACAATACAGAATACACATCCTTTATCAGATATATATTTTCTCTCAATCTGTGGCTTGTATTTCATTCTCTTGACTGTTCTTTGTAAGACTAGGAGTTCTTTATCTTGATGAAGTCAATTTATCAATTCTTTTCTACATGGATTGTCCTTTTGTGTTGTATGTAAAGAATCTTTTCCTAACTCAGAGTTGTAAAGTATTTTCTCTCATGTTTTCTTCTAGAAGTTTGACAATTTGAGATTTCACATTTAAGTCTATAATCCACCGAGTTAATTTTTAGATATAAGGCATAGATTGAGATTACTTTGTTCATTATGTATGTTATATAGTCTGCCCTACAAAATAACTTAGACTGGTGACTTAAATAACAGAAATTGATTTTCTCATAGTTCTGGAGGCTAGAAGACCAAGATCAAGTTTCCAGCTAATCCGTTTCTGGTGAGAGCTCCCCTCCTGGCTTGCAGGCAGCTGTCTTTGAGCTCTCTGATGCCTCTTATATCTTTATGACCTAATTTAATCTTAATTACCTTTACATAGGCCTTATCCCCCCAGACATATGGGGGTTAAGGCTTCTACATAAAAATGGGGGGGGGGTCACATTCAGTCCATAATATATGTTTTAATATATATTTCCTGCTTTTCTATTCTATTTCATTGATCTATTGTCTAATTTGATGTCAACACTAACTGTCTTGATTGTAGTAACTTTATACTAAGGTTTGAACCTGGTTAGTGTAAGTTCTTCAGCTTTGTTCTTTTTTTCCAAAATTGTTTGCATTTTTTTATGAATCAGTTTCTAAATTTCTACAAAAGTTCTGTAACCAGAGAAGCAAGGGGTCTGGGCTGCCTGTCACTACTTGAGCCAATTAAGCAGAGACAGGGTTGAATTATATATGAGAGTTTATTCCAATAATGCCGGCAGTATGGGAGAGCAGCAGGTCATCCACAGAAATCTGCTCTCCCTCGACCCCATAAGCCAGCTGCTTATTGTTAGTTCTAATCAAATAATTGAATCGATACCTCCTCCTTTAGGCCACTTCACAACGGACATTCCACTTACTTAGACCACATTCCACTTGCTAAGACCGTTATCTCTCCCCTCCAAACTTCCCCAGAATCCGGACCTGCACAGAGAATTCTCCACCCAGAAAAAGCCCACCTAGAGTCCTTTAAAAACCTCTGACTCCCCATCTTTGGGGGCTGGTGTCATTTGGGGGATCAGCCCATTTGGGTTTCCAGATGACCTAATAAATTCATAATTCTTACCCCTTTTGGCCTCCTGCATTCTCCTTTGGTGACCCTAACACTTATATTGGGTATAAGGACAAAGATTACATGGGAAAGTTGGAATTACAAGCATGGGAAAGTAGGCTCGGGACAATCATTACAGGTTACAAGTCATGCTGGCTCGGGGAGGGAGGGTTTCGCAGAGGGCGGTGCCTCTGGGCACCCTGGGACCTGATTACAGGCAGTAGGGGTTGGGGGTTGTAAAGAATGGGTGCCTTCGGGACTAGATTGTTTCAGCCAGGAGGTTGTGTAAATCTTTCCATAATGATAGGCAGTTCTCGGGAAAGAAGGACGGACTATATTCTGACATTAGCTCCCATGTCCCAGGGCAGCGCATACAACTCTTATCCAGGTAAGAATATGCTTTCTCTAATCAGAACAGAACCATTACGGTTAACAGAGCATGATTAATATTTTCTTATAATTATAGTTAGTTTCCAATATTATATTTCTTCCCCTAACTGATCTGCTATAATTTTTATTAGAATTGCATTAGATCTATAGATAAATTTGGTAGAATTGACATTTAACAATATTAAATTTTTCCAATCCATGACCAGAGTTTTTCTTAATTTCTATCAGCAATATTTTATAGTTTTTAGGTCTTGTGCATCTTTTGTCAGATATAGGTGCAAGAATTTTTTTATCTTGATGTGAGATTGTTAAGTTGTTGGTTCCTAGATATACAATTGACTTTTTGGATTGACTTTGTATCTTGTAAGGTTGGTAAACTCACTTATTTGTTCTAAAAGTTTTTGCTGTAGGTTCCATGGAATTTTCTATATAAATAATCGAGTCATTTATAAATACACACAATTTTATATCTTACTTTTAAATCTGGATGTATTACATTATTTTTTTCTTACCTTATTGCATTTGTTGAAGCTTCCAGAACAATATTGAAATGCATTCGTGAGACTAGGTATTCATTCCTGATTTTAGTAGGAGGAAAAGTCAGTCCAATAAGATTAAGTATGATGATAGCTTAGATTTGTCATAAAAAATGATCTTTTCCTGGCTGGTGCGGCCCAGTTGGTTGAGGATCATACAGTGAACTGAGGTTGGATTCCAGGTGATGACACATGCATGATCTCCTGTTGGGAGGCAGCTGATGGTTTCTCTCTTGCATGAGTGTTTCTCTTTCTCTCTCTCTTTCTCTTAAATTTATTTTTTTAAAATATTTTTTATTGATTTTTTACAGAGAGGAAGGGAGAGGGTTAGAGAGTTAGAAACATCAATGAGAAACATCGATCAGCTGCCTCCTCAGCACCCTACTGGGGATGTGCCCGCAACTAAGGTACATACCCTTGACTGGAATTGACCCTGGGACCCTTCTGTCTGAAGGCCGACTCGCTACCCACTGAGCCAAACTAGTTAAGGCTTTCTCTTAAATTTAAAAACAAACAAACACATTTTAATTAAAAAACAAATAAAAATTCTCTGTGTTCCTTTCACACTAACATATCTATTTATATAAAAGGCTAATATGCAAAGTGTCCCCTTGGGAGTTCAACTGGGAGACTGGGAGTTTGATTGCTTGCTATGATGTCCACTGGCCACCAGGGGGCGGCACAGAATGAAGGAAGGCCCTGGCTGGCTGGCAGCCAGAAGGCCCTGAGCCCTGACCACCCGCTAGGCCTAGGGACCCTACCCGTGCACCGGGCCTCTACTTTTATCATAAATATTTTGTCTTCATAAATAGATGACAAATATCAAATGTTGTCAAATACTTTCTCTGAATATATTGTGATGACCATATATTGTTTTCTTTCTTATTCTGTTATTATAATGAATTAAATTGGCCTGCAAATGTTAAACAGACCTTGAATTTTGGGGATGCAACTTGGACTGGAACTTACACTATTGGGTCTCCCAGTTCCCAGACCTCTGAGCTCAGACTGGGACTATACCACCAGTTGTCCTGGGTCTGGATTTCTCAACTTCCTTAATAATTGCATGAGCCAATCACACACACACACACACACACACACACACACACACACACACACACACCACATATCCTAATACAATGTTATATGTTTTTTATTTGTTATTTATTTTTTCTTTTTTCTACATTCTTTTGATTGACCAGTTATGATAATTTCATTTTATGTCCTTTGTTAGTGTATTTGATTCACTGTTGTGTGTTATTTTAGTGGTTGTTTTAAGGTTAAAGTACATATCTTTAGTTTAGCTTAGATCAGTGGTTCTCAACCTTCTGGCCCTTTAAATACAGTTCCTCATGTTGTGACCCAACCATAAAATTATTTTCGTTGCTACTTCATAACTGTAATGTTGCTACTCTTATGAATCGTAATGTAAATAGCTGATATGCAGGATGGTCTTAGGCGACCCCTGTGAAAGGGTCGTTTGACTGCCAAAGGTGTCGCGACCCACAGGTTGAGTACTGCTGGCTTAGGTGATAGTATACTACTTCACATATAGTTTGAGATCCTTAAAGCAGCAGTTTTTCAATATCCTCTCCTAGATTTTGTAGTACTGTCATACTTCTTCATAATTATACTTCTATATAAATATAAACTTGTTAATATTCTATTACTGTTATTATTTTACTTTTAAAAATTGATTTTCTTTTTAAAATTTAAATAATTAAAAATAGACTATGTATTTACCCAGAAATTATCATTCCTAATGGTCTATGTTTCTTTGTATAAAACTGATTTCTATCTAGTATTATTTCTTTTCTTAAAAGACTTCCTTTAACATTCCTTGAAATTCAGATCTGCTGGTGATGAATTCTTTTACTACTGGATGTCTGAAAAGGTTTTCATTTTACCTTCATTTTTAATTTTCAGTTGATAGCTTTTTTTTAAATTTCAGAACTTTAACGGCATTGCCCCACTCTCGATTAGCGTGCATTCTTTCTCACAAGAAATCTGTCATCCTTATCTTGGTTTCTATATGTATAAAATGTTCTTAATATTTGACTACTTTTAAGATTCTTTCTTTATCGCTGATTTTTATTAGTTTAGATTTTGTCTGTTCATTGGGTTTTGTTGAGCTTCTTAGATCTGCACATTTATTGTTTTAAACAAATTTAGAATATTTTCAGGCATTCTTTTTTCAAAGTCTTTTTCTGACACTCCCTCCTTAAATATTTTATGTGTGTTTCCATCTGAAAAATTTCTATTGCTACATATTCTTCTGTAATGCCTAATGTGATATTAATATCATCCAATATATTTTTCATCTAATTGTCATTTCCATGCAAATACTATCATGTTATATCATTCTTCTAGCTTCTTGAACATTAAAATATAGTGATAAAAACTTTTAATGTTCTTGCATACTATCAACAGAGTCATTTCTGAGTAAATTTTAATTAATTTTTTTTCTCTTATAGGCTGTATTTTCCTGCTTCTTTGCAAGCCTGTTATTTTTTTAACCAATGTCAAACATTGTGAATTTGACCTTTGTTCAGTGCCAGATATTTTTATATTTCTATAAATATTCTTGAGCTTTAATCTGAGACATGGTCAAATAAATTGGAAACTGTTTGATCCTTTTAAGCCTTGCTTTTGTCCTTTGTCAGATGGGACCAGACCTGTGCTTACACAAGGTTAATTTTTCCTCAATACTAACAGAATCTTTCTTTGTCTTTTAATTCATGCACTGTGAATTATGAAGTATTCTAATCTGTTTTTTCAGAACATATACTCTTTCTGGCCTTGTGCAGGCATCAAGGTATTGTTCCTTAGCATTCTTCATAGTGGCTCCTTCCACGCGTTGAGTGATTTTCCATATGTATGCACTGAAAGGCTCTCAACTGAATACTCAAAGGGAACTATCTCCAGACCTCCAGAATTATGTTATTATTTTTCTCTGTAGCACTCTCCTCTTTGGGATGTTGCACCATGAATTCTAGCTGTCTTAGCTCTCCTGGACACACAGATCTTCAATTCATGAAAAGTGGCTTCTGCCTTTGCTTCCCTCTCTGCTCTGTGGCCTGGAAACTTCCACCAAGAAGTAAGCTCAGGCAATTGTAGGGCTTGCTGTTTTTGTTCTCATGTAACAAGTTTCATAATCTTGTCTTGCCTGAAGTCCAGTGTCTTGAGTGCCATTATTTTATATATTTTGCCCAGTTTTTCTAGTAGTTTTATGCTGAAAGGTAAGTCTGTCTCTGTTTACTCCATCTTGATGAGAATCAGAAGCCCTCTGCCATTTTAATCAAATGACCAGCATGGTGACATAGAGGGTTGTTATCACGTGTAGGTGGTGAACTGTAAAAGATAACTAATGGGAGAATCAGTATCAAAACTTCCAGATGAACCAAAATGAGTAAAAAAAATGTGCGATAAAAACTTAAGGCTTAAAACTATAAAAAACAACCACCATAAACTGGGAATATTTATTTTAACAGTGATTTTCTTGAATAATTCCTCTTGAAGTTCTCATATCTCATTTTGTATATATTCTTTCTTTAAAATTTGTCTTTATTGTTGAAAATATTACAGATGTCCCCTTTCTCTTCCCATTGACCTCCTACACCCTGCACTCGCCTGTACTCAGATCTACTGTACTATTGTCTATAACCATGGGTTATGCATATATGCATATAAATTATTTGGTTAATCTCTTCTCACCCTCTTCCCCCTTCCCTCTGAGATTCATCAGTCTGTTCCATGTATTCCTAAAGGAGTAATCCAACCTTGAATACAATTTATAGAGAATCAGCATTCACAAGGAAAGCGATGTCCTAATGTCCTAGTGTATTTTACCCTGGTCAGATCCTATCTGAGCTTCATGTCTATTCTAGGAAGTCTAGTTCCAAAAATAGCATAGACAGCAGAAACAATTCTGGGGAAGAATTGCTAAAACGGAGAGTTGTTTACAAAAGTAAATATCTTTTTGGAATGACTGAAACAATGACATTAGCTTTTGATAAGGGATTACTTAAGAAAAACATAATATCAAGAAGGCCTGTGAAAAAAGAAATAGACTTAGTGTGTGACATAAGATAGATCTAGAAGCTTCTGTTCAGAACAAGCAAATATAGACCAGCAGATCTGGACACAAATGTAAAGAATTTGGTGGAAACCATTATAGAAATATTTGAACAGACATTTAGTTGACCACATATCAAGGAAGTTATAGAAAGTGTTGTAAATCTGTGAAGGAGCTGCCTGAATGCCCTATGGATTCCCTTCTATCTTTTTGAGGTCGAGAGTTTTGTAAGCTGTGCTTTTTGACAGCTAGGAGCTCTGCTGAGTTCTTTCAGAGACCACGGCATTGGCTAGAGGACTGTCAGAAGGATTCTTCCACTTTCGTCTCCCACCTCCCCTTCATTCAGGGGAGCACATCATGGCTTTATATACTCACTTTCTCATGAATTGAAGAAAGCATTTGAGGAAAGAGTTGCATGGATAACAAGACATAGAAACCCAGAGATGAAGTCTATGAATTTACCTTTAGATTCTTCAGTTATAAATAATTCTGAGAACTTGTATATTGGAATGATAAAATGCTGCAAAATCGCAAAGCTCATTTAGTTTGTGGTCACTTCTGGATTGGTGTGAAATAAAATGTCACATCATTTAAAAGCTTAAAAGGTGCAATTCATACAGTACAATGCACTCAATTCTGTACTGGCATTTCTGAGAATAATTTTTTGTCCTCATTTCAGTCTAGGAAGTGACAGATACTTTTTCGATTTCACCTCCATTACAAAATTTGTTTTCTAAAGCCACATAAAAAATATGATGTCAATGATAAAAAGAAATAGGATTATGCAGGTGAATTCAGAACTTATATATGGAAGATCTGAAAGGAGGTAGTGAAGTTTAAAACCAATGTTCTCTTTCTAAAGACTAGTAAGCAGACTGCCAGTTCCCATCAGATATTCTGCTTTTCTGCAAGTTATTTGTGCTATGAGGAAAAGATAGCTTTAGCACAAAAGCTTTACTCTAGTTAGTGAGGTGATCTTTCTTTCTGAATAATTTTCATCACAGTCAAAGATTCTTTGAACTTACAGAGGCAAAAATACAGCAAGTGAACATAAGGTTCAACTTGTAAATGACATAGTCCATGTCTCAACATTGCTGAATCAGAATTGGCCATGCACTGATTCAGCATGTACAGTCCAACACATACTGGCAACTTTTTTCTTGGCTTCAGATTCTCACTTTTCTGTGTTCTGTTCTTTTCTACAGAGGTCTTGCAACATTCATCAAGAGATGATTAATTCGCCCTAACCGGTTTGGCTCAGTGGATAGAGCGTCGGCCTGCAGACTGAAGGGTCCCAGGTTCAATTCTGATCAAGGGCATGTACCTTGGTTGCGAGCACATCCCCAGTAGGGGGCATGCAGGAGGCATCTGATCAATGTTTCTCTCTCATCGATGTTTCTAACTCTTTATCCCTCTCCTTTCCTCTCTGTAAAAAATCAATAACATATTTTTTAAAAAAGAGATTATTAATTCATTTATCTTGCCTGGCTGGTGTGGTTCAGTGGTTGAGCATCAGCCCATGAACCAGGAGGTCATGGTTCGATTCCCAGTGAGGGCACATTCTCTGGTTGCAGGCTTGATCCCCAGTAGGGGACATGCAGGAGGCAGCTGAGTGATGCTTCTCTCTCATTGATGTTTCTATCTCTCTCTCTCCCCTCCTTTTCCTAAAATCAATAAAAAGTACATTTTTAAAAAGAAAAACAGTAATTAATTTGTTTTCTAAATGGTGCATTGGCTGGTCAGGGAAATCATAGATTTGCCACTGTTAGCTATTTGGATCTTTGGAATATAGTTTTGCTCCTCTGAAATTCAGTTTCCTAATCTAGAAATGTTTTGAGACTGAAATTTCTGTAAGTACTTAGGATATAAGTGCTCCATACTTTCCATTATTTTAATAATTAATTTAAATTATTTTATTATTCTAATTTGCCTAAAGTTTAAGAAACAAATTTTTAAAAGCATCTTAATCTATGCTTACTTCTTTGACCTATTAAATGTACTCTGTATTTATTTTTGGCTGTCAATAACCAATTGAGGATGCTCTTGAATATAAACTTTATCCTGTTAAGTTCAAAATCACTTTATTATAGATAAAATGTGTACCTCTACTTCATTTTCAGATGGTTCCCTTTTCCATTTCACGATGTTCCCTCATGACTCCAAACACATTCAGCCAAGACTTGTCCACAGGCATGACATATTTCTCCAATTACTTTATTTCATCTCCTTTTTTAAGAAATTAGATGCTGCTGCTGCTGATGAAGAATACATTTTGTAATTTCATACAACTGAAGTATGAAAATGTTGCTACTCTTACATATATTAAGTGCCTGTTGATATAGTCCAACATTAGAATAATGTAGTATTGTTTTATAAGATTATCTTTCCAGAACTATTGAAATACAGAGAATTTCTGAGAATCAATATAAATTACATTTTGGAAGAGACTTTGAATTACAGAAAAAACATATACACAACAATAAACCAGGCCTTACTCTAAAATAAAACTGTGCACAGTGACAAGGAAAAGCTGTGCTTGGTGCCTCTCCAAGGATATAAAAAAGCCTGGGAACTTCAGCTGTCAAAGCGTCACACTCAGTGACAGAGGCAAGAGATGACACTGGAGAGTTTGGCAGGGACCAACCAATGTAGTGCCTTGAACTCTACATTACAAGGTTTAAGTTTTATACCAAAGAAAATGAGAACCATTAACGTTTTCCAGAAGAACTGAGATCTGACCAGATTTCCATTTTTTAAAGTTTACCTTGGCAGTACAACAGAAGACAAATTAGAAGACAAAACAGGTAAGCCATGACAGTAATTAAGGAATGGCACTAATAGGATGGCAGAGTAGGTAAACGTGCTCACCTCACCCCACAATCACATCAAAATTACAGCTAATCTATGAAACAACCATCATTGAGAACCACCTGGAGTCTTGCTGAACAAAAGTTCTATAATTAAGGCTATGCAGAAGAAGCTACATGGAGACTAGTAGGAGAAAGAGGTTGATTCCATACCCACAAGCAGTGCTTAAAAATAGCTGGTTTGCCTCAGTGTCTCAGTTGGTTGGCACATCATCCCATGCACCAAAAGGTGACTCCCAGTCAGGGCACAGACCCAGGTTGCAGGTTCAATCCCTGGTCAGGGCATACAAGAGGCAAGCAATCGATGTTTCTCTCTCTCTCTCTCTCTCTCTCTCTCTCTCTCTCTCTCTCTCTCTCTCCCATCTCTCTTCCTCTCTCAAATCAATAAAAAAAATATCCTTGGGTAAATATTTTAAAAAATTATTTCAAAATCCATCAATGGAAGATTTGTTATATACAATGTAATCCAATCTTTTCATGGCAAACAAGTAGCAGTTTTAAAAAAGGAGATAAATCTATATGTCTAATATGAAAACACCTTAGGTACCGCTAATATAGAAGCAAGTTGCTGTACTATATGATACAACATAAATATAGTACATACCACACATATGTATATGTATGTGTCTATATATATACACATGTTCCTGCATGTGTATATATGTTTATATATATATACATATATATATATGTCTGCATATATATGTACACACATGCATATATACATAGCTCACTATAAAAGGAAACATTTTCTTTTTAAATTTCTCAAATCTCTTTTTATTCTCACTGCCCTAGAGAATTCATAAATCCTCAGCTTGGTGCCTAATCTACAGTAATGTATCACAGATATGACTATAGACTTTTAACTTTTTTTTTCTTTCAGAGAGAAAGGCAGGGAGAGAGAGAGATAGTGAATCATTGATCGGCTGCCTCCTGTAAGCGCCCTGGCCAGGAATGAAACCCAAAACCTGGGCACCTACCCTAACTGGGAATCAAACCCTTGACCTTTCAGGGTATGGGACTACTCTCCAACCAACTGAGCCACACCAGCCATGGCCGCTTTTAACTTTTTAAAATTGAATCCTACTATGTAAATTTTATACAATAAAACTGTCATTTAAAAAAAATTAACCACCCGGCCAGCATGGCTCAGTGGTTGAGTGTTGACCTATGAACCAGGCGGTCAAGGTTCAATTCCCAGTCAAGGCACATGCCCAGGTTGTGGGCTCAATCCCCAGTGTGAGGTGTGCAGGAGACAGCCAATCAATGATTCTCATCATTGATGTTTCTATCTCTCTCTCTCCCTCTCACTTCCTCTCTGAAATCAACAAAAATATATTTTTAAAAATAAACCAAGGTAATTTTTGTCAATATTTTATACACACACACATACACCAGACATACAGATATGTGCACAAATCTTAAGTAAATATTTGGCTTTTGTTTTTACAAATGTATATACCTGACCAAATGAAAATATAGAATATCACCAGTTCAATGGCTAGCTCAAAAAATATATATATAGCTCAGTGACGGAGAACCTTTTGAGCTCGGCGTGCCAGCATTTTGAAAAACCCTAACTTAACTCTGGTGCCATGTCACATATAGAAAGTTTTTGATATTTGCTACCATAGTAAAACAAAGACTTATATTTTTGATATTTATTTTATATATGTAAATGTCATTTAACAAAGACAAATCAACCAAAAAAATGAGTTCAGAGGTGACACACGTGTCATAGGTTCACCATCACTGATATAGCTGGTGAGAAGCAGAGGCAAGAATCAAACATCAAAACTCAAATACCAACTTCATGCTCTTCCAGATTACTTGGTAGCTTAATAAGAGAACAATCAATAATAACCTGGGAGCAAAATGATCAAGCTTATTTGCAAACAAAGGCACCTCATTATCAGAACCCTTCCCCATTGTTTCAACATAATAAAAATAACTGCTTATTGATATCTTTATTCTATATCATTGCTTCAATATTTTTGATCCCTTCCATTCTGATCAAACTGATATTAACATAATCAACCAAAGTAAGGAATTTATAAACTTTAGGATTTAGTAGAATGAGAAAATGCTGTTCTCCACTTTATCTCCTTTCCCCTTTGCAAATATATTTATCAGTTTGGAGATCTGAAATTTCATGGTCTATTTAACTCAGTGTTGCTGTTTGTGAGTCCACAGGGCTCAGTAGCATCACTGTACATTCCAGGCACATCCACATGACCTACTTAATGAATGCCCTGAATGTTCGGAGTAGATTTATGCTGATGATATGCCGTGTTCAGGCCAGAGCACAGGATGAGGCCCAAGATGGGCTCATCTTCCCTCTTGGCTATGGATTTACTATGCAAACTTTAATATTATATTTAGTATCTTAAACCTTAACTTTTCCCATGCAAAAACAAGGCTAATCGTGTATTTGATTGTAAAGTACTTAGGCAACATTGTCAGTAAAGCTGTGAACGTACATATTTGGTATTCATGAGGTCTATAAGATATTTAATGGCAACTGTTTTGTTATGCTACAAAAATTACTTCCATAAAAATGGATCAACCAATATACTGAACTTGTTAAAATACATGGAAAGCCCACTGAAAATATTAGAAACATATATTCTCACCTTAATGATTATCATCATTATTTTTAACCTATTATTCATAAATCATGTCTATTTCATGTCACCAGGTGTGTTTTTTTAATCTGGCATCTATTCAGATGATTTTTCACCTCTAATTAATATTGAGCATGAGGTAAAAAAGATACAATTAAAATACCAGTTAAACTATTTTAACAAATGCAACAGATAAATTCTTGTGAATTTAGTTGCTAATATTAATGGATTAATTTAACCATTGTGAAATCAACATATTGTCAGCAATCAACTGGTATATCTATATAATAAAAGCCTAAGCAACCATTACGGTGGAATGATCAGAACGATCAGTCACTATGATGTGCACTGACCACCAGGGGGCAGATGCTCAACGCAGGAGCTGCCCCCTGGTGGTCAGTGCGCTCCCACAGGGGGAGTGCTGCTCAGCCAGAAGCCAGCCTCACAGCTGGCAAGTGCAGCGGTGGTGGAGGGAGCTTCCCCCATCTTCGCAACAGCACTAAGGAGCAGTGAGCAGGTGGGTGGTAAGGAGTGAGGGGTCCTGGACTGAGAGAGGGATGTCCGAATGCTGGCTTAGGCCCGATCCCCGCTGGGAGGGGCTTAAGCCGGCAGTTGGACATCCCCCAAGGTGTCCTGGACTGCGGGAGGGCGCAGGCCGGGCTGAGGGACCCCCGCCCCCCGCCCCCCTGCCCAGTGCACGAATTTCATACACTGAGCCTCTAGTCTGTATATATTTGTATATATCTGGTGATAGTCAAAGTTATGTCTTCCTGGCTAAACAGATTGCCTTAGCAAGAAACACCAAATATTCCATAAACATAGTCCTCTGCTATTTATCTCAGCTCATAATCACTGGCAATGACTAGTAACACAATTGACTAGTAGCACTAAGCAATGTTGGCTTTATTCAATAAAAGTTAAGTAATAGTTTGGTTAATTTGTACCTTTCTCTAGGGAATTAGAGATGTCTGTGGAAAGGAAATTTACAGAGCCTATTATGGGGACTTTTATCGCTATGGCCTGGGTTAAAGAGTACACTCCCCTCATCTTCTTCATATATATACAAAATAGTAGAAAAATAAATTTAATTTTATAAAAATACATAAGCATAATTAAAACTATGCCAGAATTTAAGAAGTAACTCTTAAGAGTGAAAAGATTAACCAAACCAGATAGACTTTGAATTAATATTTCTGATGACCACAGGGAAAAATTGTCATGTGGACAAATTTCAAGGGCTTATGACCAAAATATGGTCTGGAAATACCAATATAGAAGCCTGGGAATAGTTGTCCCATCCATGAATAAAGGCTTAGAAACCTCAGCTCTCCAGTCCAAGGATATGGCACAAAGATGAGCTGCTTGGCTTTGGCTCTGGTGGTAACAGAAATGACAGTTTACTCAGAACACAATTTTGGAACCATACATCTTCATTAAAATGTGAGAAATGCTGGAACCTAAAGCAAAGAAATTAACACAAAATCCATGGAACTACATGATAATTGAACCACTCAAAAGAGAGTTTGAGATAAGTATTTCAAACTGTTCAAAAAGATAAGACAATAATAGAATGAATGAAGTAAAAATGGCAGATTTGAAGCACAATGAAATGGAAGACTAGAAATGCAAAATGTAACATGAATACAACTAAAGAGAGAATTATTGATTGAAAAATAGATCTGAGTACATCCCCAGAAAGCAGCATAGAGAGATGTTTTCCTTTTTTATTTTGTTGAAAATATGAAAGAGTAGTTATGAGGCATGGAGAGTAGAATGAGAATAGCCAAGCTACATCTTAGTAATGTTTCAGAAGAAAAGGCAACATTCAAAAGATGAACCATGGACAAATTTAAAGAAAGATTGAATCATTGGAAGAAGACGTAAGTGGAAAAAGAAATAAATGCAAAGTCATATGCAATAATTCCCTAACTTAAAAGAGCAGAACAAAACAAATAAACAAACCAAAACCCAGAAAATCTTTTGAAAATACCAGCGTATAGACAAGGGAATGACTGTAAGAAATATGGCATATTTCTCATGTAATATAATAAGGTGCAGAAAATGATGTAGTAATGTCTTCAAAATGTCCCCAAAATTGTAATCTTGTACCCAACCAAATTATTGATAAGTAGATGCAAAGAGGACAACAAATATGTTTTCCAAGTAAATATACATGAAAGCTTTTATGGTTGACCAACCATCACAAGAACTTATCAAGAAAAGTGGATTTCAAGAACAATTAATAAGATACTTTAAGGACATGTATTTTTATCTTAAAATGTCATTAATTTATCTCTTTAAAGTGAGATATAAAGTATCTTTTAAATTTTTATTCTATATATCTTATAATTTTTACTCTGAAGATATACTGATTTATAATAAGGAAAATAGCAAAAATTCCTTTATAAGACTTGAGAGTTTATCACTGTTAATTTTCAGTCTTATGCCCACAGACCCAACACTTTGGATAATATTCTATGTGTTCTCTGAGATGTGTGGATCCAGAACCACTGGATCCACTGAAGTGATAAAATCAAAATTGTTGCCCTGGCCGGTTTGGCTCACTGGATAGAGCGTCGGCCTGGGGACTGAAGAGTCCTGGGTTCGATTTCGGTCAAGGGCATGTACCTTGGTTGCGGGCACATCCCCAGTAGGGGGTGTGCAGGAGGCAGCTGATTGATGCTTCTCTCTCATCCATGTTTCTAACTTTCTATCCCTCTCCCTTCCTCTCTGTAAAAAAATCAATAAAATATATTTTTAAAAAAATCAAAATTGTCACGTGGATAAATTTCAAGATAGTTGACATGAAAGTCATAAGATTCCTAAGACTCCAGAGACATTACTCTAATATCAAAGGACAGGGGTAGCTCTACAGTAAAAGGTAAAATACTTGGATTGAGAATACCCTTGAGAGACTTGCAGTAAATGGAGTAAATATGAAAATAAGAAAATGCCCTGCTTATATTCTGGGATGTTATCATAGTAAGGATCAATAATTGGTGAAGTAAAATTTTCATAGGATCCTGGGGGGGGGGGGGGGGCACTGAGTAATCCTTGGATTAGAGCCCATTAAGAAGTCAACTAGGCCCTGACTGGTTTGGCTCAGTGGATAGAGTGTCGGCCTGCGGACTGAAGGGTCCCAAGTTCGGTTCCAGTCAGGGGCATGTGCCTTGGTTGCGGGCACATCCCCAGTGGGGGGTGTGCAGGAGGCAGCTGATCAATGTTTCTTTCTCGTCGATGTTTCTAACTCTCTATCCATCTCCCTTCCTCTCTGTAAAAAATCAATAAAATATATATTTTTTAAAAGAAGTCAACTAGGACTTTTAACACTATAGCAATAGCCCTATTCTGATACTTTCCATAGTTTTGGTGGACATGCAAATCCATGCAGACAACTTCACACCTACTGAATCCTGGTTTCAGGCTATCAGTCAAGGAGTGATGCAAGAAAGTACTGTAGAGAACACAGGGCACCTGTTGTATCTGCTTTCATGACTATCAAGAATCAACAGGCTTTCACTTGGCAAGTTACAGTCATAGCCATCCACAGGAGTTACCTTTACTAAATATGGAATGTAAGGATGGACATTATTATGTATGTTCTGTTCTCTTTAAATTTTTGGCAGATGGCAATGTAAACCATAGGGTGTCTTAAGCAAAAAGATGGAGATGTATTATAAAGACAGTTGTAAAAAACAAGGGCAAATTCGTAGGTAAGAATTAATCAAGCTCCATGTAGCAGGCTTTACTGGGGAAGCTCATGGGCACAGAAGCAGCAACCACCGAGTCAGTTCCCTGTTGCCTATAACCTTCTTGGTCAGTGCAGAAATACAGAGTAAACTCAACAAACTGGAAGGAAGGGACTTGAGTCCTTGACTGTATGCGTTTATTCTGCCAGCTCAATATCCATGTTGGGGTAAGCATTGGCCTCTCCTCTAGTGTGACCACAGAATGGGAGGGTCCAGGCCTTTGTGTTGAAGTCATGTAATATGCCAATTTAGCAGCTAGTGATGTTTTTACAAGTTGTGATGATTGGAACCCACCAGCCATTTTCCTAGGGTGATCAGGGGCTGGGTCCAAGCCTTGCTCTTGACAAGGGTTAATTGCTTAAGAACTAGGCCATAATGGGTTCCCATGGAGGTCTGTGAGAAGACAACTCCTTTTCTGAATCCAGGCTGAGAGCAATCACCCAAGTTAACCCTTGGCTCTCAAAAAACATAATATACAGTTGACCCTGGGAAAATATAGAACTTAGGGGCATTGACACTATGCACAGGTGAAAAGTCCAAGTATAACTTTTTGACTCCCCCAGAACTTAACTAAGGTGGGCCCTTTGTATCTCTGAGGTTTGCACCTGCAGATCGAAAACAGTGGATGCAGAGGACCAACTGTACTAAAAACCTACTGTTACCATTAACATACAGTCAAGGGACACACATTTTGTATATGTATTACATACTGCATTCTTACAGTGAAGTAAGCTAGAGAAAATGTTACTAAGAAAATAATAAGGAAAAGACATTTACTATAAGAATATTTATAGAAAAATCTGTGTATAAATGGAACTGTGCAGCTCAATCCCATGTTGTTCAAAGGTTAACTGTATTTCTCACAGAGACAGTACAGAGAATATCCAGGCACAACAGTGGTCTAAAGCCAAAAACAGAAAAGCTACTGAAACCAAGGCAGCTGCCTTGCCTCCTCTCTGGCTCTTGCTCTTGTTACCTCTCTATCTCTACCCTGCTTCCTTATGTATATCTGTTCTTCTCACTCTGAATACCAGCTTCCTTTGTTTCTCCCTGCACATGGTAGATGATGATACCACCTGTGTTTGAATTTATATGTTCTCAGTTTCAGCAGCAAATTCAATCCGAGTCCAAATTTCTTAAAGAAAGAATATCATTGACTTTGAATCAAGTGTTCATCCCTATTCAATAAACTATGGCCCAGGGAGGCAGGGTAACATACTACATGCATACCTGCCAGGACTGGAAAAGGGAGTAGTGTTCAGAGAAAGAACATGGCTGCAGTTGGAGAGACACTGCCCTGTGTCTTATCTCCGTGAATTTTAATGTTTTGACCCAAGCTGGAGACATGAGCATCATTTCTATTTTTCTTTTACCCTCATTCCCTCCATATAATCCATCACCACATTCTTCCAATTCTGTAATCTTTAATATTTTTCAACTTTTATACTGTAAGAAAAATCAAACAAAAATAAATTGGAATCCATTACAGAAGACCTTTGCTTCCATGGGGCATGTCTTCTCCTCTTCCTCTACAGGCCAGAGCTCCTCTCAGTGTAACCACCGAGGAAGCAAAGCTATGATATCTGAGTCAATTTTTCTTATAAAAAGTTTTGTGTGTCTTTAGCCACAGAACTCCCTGTTCTAGATGTTTGTGGCATTCTAGCACATGACACACAGAAACATGGTATAATAAACATAACCAGACACAAAATTAGTCTTAACTTTAAGAACTTTGTGACTTGGAAAATTCACATACACTCTCTGAGCCAGCTTCTTCACTCAAATTCAACCATTTTTTTAAAATTGTTCAAAAAAATAAGCTTTGGCCCGGCTGGTGCGGCTCATTGGTGAGTGCCAACCTGTAAGCCAGGAGTCACGGTTTGATTCCTGGTCAGAGCACATGACCTGACTGAGTTTCAGGCTCGATCCCCAGTAGGGGGCATGCAGGAGGCAGCCGATCAATGATACTCTCTCATCATTGATGTTTCTAACTGTCTTTCCCTCTCTCTTCCTTTCTAAAATCAGTAAAAATATATATATTTTTAAAAAAGTAAGCTTTGAAAATGTCACTTCTCTGTTAAATATCTAGCCATAACTTAAGGAAGTTGTGAATGGTTGAAAAATGACAAAAATGTGAACAAATTAGCTCATGGAATTTTGGAAGAATTAAACAACCAAAAGGGCTGCTAGCTCACATTACACAGCTCCCACTGGAGAGAGGAACTGACTATTTCAATTCAAAAGCTCCTGCTTGGGTCAGGGGTCTGCTCTGAGCCAACAGAGGGCAAGGTAGCTGAAGCAGATCTTGTGAAAACTTAGCAGGTTCAGAAATATTTATGTAGACCCCGGGGCCACTTCAGAGAAATGGAGAATGCACTTTGGGGCAGACAACTTGTAAGTTATACTGTGTTCTTCAATATAATTATTCTAGGTTTCCAATCATAAGAGCCACAAAGATAGAAACCAAATCTACTTAACTCACAGCTCAGGCCTGGAGAAAGGGAAATAGCACTCCAATTGATTGCTTATGCTCTGTGCTTTCATACATATTTCAAAAATATTACACATCTGACACTCACAATGCTGTGAGGAAGATATGATCATTTCCTCTCTCTCTTTCTAAATAAGGAAACTGAAAATCATAAAAGCAAAATATGGTCACATAATTTAGAATTTGGGTCCAAGTTAGTCTCATTTCAAAACCCATTCTCTTTTTACTATATTATGCTTCTTATCAGGCTCCAGGAATTCGTGGACATTCAAATGTTTTTTTCATGTGGGTGAAGTTGATATTGACATTTTTCTACTTTTTGTACTTAGGATATAAAATAAAACATAATTTAGAAGCATAGCTGGTAGTGATGTGGTAGCAGGCAGTGGAGCAGGTGTTTATGCCTATGGGGATGAGGTTTTTAAAGGCCCAGGTTGCAGAATTTGTTGATTGACTATTGAGTAACCTATCAACCACTAGTACTGTCTGTTCTATAGTCATGTATATGACCCTTCACTGGCAGTCCCAAGAATAACAAAGGGAAACTAGCCCATATGAAATTTATTCAAGCCTCTTTGAGCTAAGGAGACTCTAATGCAATATTCCACTTTATCAATGTCACAATTTTTTTATGGGAAGGCACTATGATAATAAATAAATAAATAAATAAATAAATAAATAAATAAATAAATAAATAAAATCCAGTGATGATAAATAGCTCATGAAAACTACAATGGAACTAAAACCATATTTGTATTTTAATACCTATCTATGAATAGACAGTGATATTGCTTACTAAATGACTGGTAAATTTACTTCTGTACTTACAGATTATTTCTGACACGTGTAATTTGGAAAACAACAATCAGTACTAATGATCCAATAAAAAATGTGAACAATGAGAAGAGAATCACAATTCATCATAATAATGCTTCCCTAGAGTGTTTCACTTTGAAAATGATTCACACTGTGTAGAATATTTTTTCCACAGGCATCTGCACATTCAATTTAACCACAATCCCTTTGCATATAAGATGCTACTGCTACGAGATGAAAATATTACTGAATTATATCCCATTCAATAACTTTGTTCAACGAACAGTTATTGAGTGACCTACAAGGTACTGAGCACTGAAAGTTATAAAAAAAAAATGCCTTAACTGTGATTTCAGGGTGTGTGTTTTTTTAAATTCAAAATCCAGCTTTCCTTTAATAATGAGATTCAGGTGACTATTAAAGTATATGTCTAGTTGACATTTAACATTCACTATTTTTTAGTGTATGATTACATAAGTTTTGACAATAGTCCTGTAAGAGCTACCACCACCTTCACCCAGTGACCTTTTACCCTCAGTCCCAGCTTTTTTCCCCCCAATATATTTTATTGATTTTTTACAGAGAGGAAGGGAGAGGGATAGAGAGTTAGAAACATCGATCAGAGAGAAACATCAATCAGCTGCCTTTTGTACACCCCCTACTGGGAATGTGCCCACAACCAAGGTACATGCCCTTGACTGGAATCAAACCTGGGACCCCTCAGTCCATAGGCCGACACTCTATCCACAGAGCCAAACCAGTCAGGGCGCCAGTCCCAGCTTTTACCACACTGCTGTTTGTGTCCATTGGCTATGCATATATGCTCTTTGGCTAATCTCTTTACCTTCTTTCCTCCAGTCTCCCAACCCCCCCCCCGCTCCTATATGATCAAAAATAAAAATAAAAGAAATAAAAATAAAAGAGGCTGGAAGAAAGAGAAAAATAATAAATATCAAAGATTAAAAGCCAAAACAAAACACTACCACCAAAATCAAAATACGAAACATTGCCATTAATCAAAAATACCTTTATGTCTCTACCCTAATTTCTGGAAACCACCTTTCAGGGTTTTTTGTTTGTTTGTTTCTATAGACATATCTATTTCACAGTGTAATATAAATGGAGTTTATATTATAGTGTGTAGCATTTTGGTGAGGCTAATTTCATTTGGTATAAAGCTTTTGAGTTTCATCCATACTGTTGCATGTATCAGTAATTCATTTCTTTTATTGCTTAGTAGTATTCTATTGTTTCCTTATCTATTCACCACATAAACATTTGGATTCTCACTTTTGGGCAATTATGAATAAAGCTTCTATGAACATTTCCACACAAGTTTTTGTATGAACATATGTTATCATTTCACTTGAGCAAATAGCCAGAAGTGGGATTGCTGGGTCTTATGCAAATATATTTTAATTTTATGAGAAATCGCTACTCTTATTTTCAAAGTTGCTGTACCATTTTGCACCTCGAACCAATGTATGAGAGTTCATGTTGCTCTATAACCTCAATAGATTTTTTTTTAAAGCCATTCTAAACTTATCTAAGTTCTAAGTGGCATTTTTTTTATGGTTTTAACTTGCATTTCTTGATGTCTAATGATACTGAAATTCTTTTCATATGACTGTCATTTCTGTATCTATTTTGGTGAAGATTTTGCATTTAGGAATGTGTTTGATTTTGACTTGATTTTTGTATATGATGTGAGTTATAGATTGAGGTTAATTTTTTATATACATGTCCTAGTGTCAGTTGTTGAAAAGACTATTTTTATGCATTGATTTAAATTTATAATTTTATGAAAATCAATTGGCCATATATGTGTGGATCTATTTTTAGACTTTGTATTACTTTCCATTCATGCATGTGTCTTTCCCCTTGCCAACTCTGTCCTGATTACCATAGCTTAATCTCAAGGCTTGAAATCAATAGTGTGAATTCCTCAACATTCTTCTTTTTAAAAAGATTATTTGGCTACTCTAAATTCTTTCACTAAATATAAATGTTAGAAGCAGCTTGTTGATTTATATTAAAAATTCTGCTGGAGTTTTGATTGGGATAGCATTGAATCTATGGATCAGTCTGGAAAGAATTGATATCTTAACAGTATTGAGTCTTACAATCCATACACTTATATTTCTCCATTTACTTAGTTCTTAGATTTTTTTATTCATTTCAAAGTTGTTAACATACAGATCTTTCACATATAAATACTTGCATATAGATTTCCATTTCTGGGAAGTAGATAAATGCACGTTTTTCCTGTTCATTTCACTGAGCACAATTGAACAGGTTGGACATAACATATAAAACACAGAAGGACTCTGAAAGATGGAGAAAATAATGCAGATAAGCTAGGGAATGTGGGACCCTTAGAACAACATGGTGGTGAGTTTCTTGGGTTTTCTTTTACCTTATAAATCCCAGACTTAGAGCTTAAGAAGCCAGCAAACCAAAAAGAGTAATGGGCATACAAAAAAATAAATAAATAAACAACACACTCAAAAAGAGCCTGCAATCTATAGCTAACGGACCAGGAAAGAGGGAAAGAGACAGCATAGCAAGATAAAGAGAGATAGCACTGAGCTCCAGCCAGACACCATGGGGGGGGAGTGGGGGAGTGGGCACTGTAACCCTGAGGAAGTCAGGAAAAAGGAAAAAGAAAAGCCTCTTGCAAGACTAACAGGAAAAAGGAGAAAAGACACAGATTACCAACATCAGGAATAAGAAAGAGGATATCAATATAGATTTTGCAAACATCCATATTACATTAAGGAAATACAAGAAACAACTCTGTGCACACAAATTTGTTAACTGAGATGAAATGGATGCATTTCTTTAAAAGGTCAAAATACAGAATATAAAAATATATTTGGAATAACCATATAATTATTATAGAAATTTAATTCGTTATTTAAAAACCCTTTACAACACCTCCAGGCTGAGATGGTTTCATTGGAGAATCCTACCAAACGCTTATAGAATTAACATCAATTCTGCACAATCTCTTCAAGCAAGTGGAGGAAGAAATAAAACTTCCCAATTCTTTTTATGAATCTAGAATTATCCTAAGACTAGAACCAGACAAGTACACTACAGGAAAGAAAAACTACAGACCAATAACCCTCTTAAATATAGATATAAATATTCTTAACAACATATATTAACTAACCGAATTTTGCAATATATAAAAAGAATTACAGGCAATAACCAAGTTGAATTAATTCCAGAGATGCAAAACTTATTCAATATTTGGAAATAAATTAGCCCAGCCGACCATTTTACAGGCTAAAAGAGAAAAATCACACTATCATGTTAATTGATACAAACACATACACACAAGTATACACAAAGCATTTGAAAAAATTCAACAATGTTTATGATGAAATCTACAAGAAAACTAGAAACAGGAGAAATTCAACTTAATTTTAAAAAGCAAAGCTAACATCATATTTAAAGGTGAAAGATTGAAAGCTCTCTTGCTAAGAGTAAAAGAACACAGAATGGGCCCTGGCCGGTGTGCTTAATGGTTAGAGCATCAGCCCAAGCACGGAGGGTCACACAATTTCTGGTCAAGGGCATCTACCTGGGTTCCAGTTCAATCTCCTGCCCCGGTCCTGGTCCCTGTGGAAGGCAACCAATCAGGTGAGGATTAACAAAACACAAACACACACACACACACACACACACACACACACAGAAAGGATGTCGCCCTCACTACTACTTTCAACATAGTCTGAAGTTCCAGCCTGCACACTGAGCTAGACAAAGGAAATAAAGTACATTCAAATCAAAAAGGAAGGAATAAAAACAATTCCTATGCATAGATGATGATTCTCTATATAGATATTAAAATAATATTTACAAAGAGATTTTAAATTTTATTGGAAGAGTTTACTAATTTAGCATTAAGTGGAATGAGAAGAATATAACATTTATAATGTGTGTATGTGTGACCTTACCTTTGTTAAAATATATCAAAACACTAAAAAATACATATGTTAAAAAATATGTAATTACCTTATACTGGAGGAATTATTGGTATTTCTTTTTGCCGCTTGACATTTTCTAGTACTTTTTAATGTTTTTACAACTACAAATAAGTTCTACAAAAATGCATGAATATTCTGGTCATTGTTTTCTATTTTCTTTTCCTACATTTTTCTATTGTATCCTCTTCAAATTACAGCAGTGCTCCACAGTACCTGGATAAGACCAATTTAGAAATAGTATCTTGTCACCTAGAAGCACTTAATAAAGAAAACATGTTCAGGGACTCAGTCACTTTAGTATGTCCTAGGGAAATAAAAATAAATAAGACATGGAAACTGCTCTTAAGGAGTTCGCTGTGTATTAGGGAAATAAATTCTCTGTTACAAGCCAGACTGTAATTTAGTTTTAGAGTAATAAAGGTTTAAACAAAGTGCTAAGGAAAGCTGTGGAGAGAGACTAACTGCAAAGACTGGAGATTTCAAAAAAGAGAAGCTGTGAAAGCAACACTATTATACATAAACAGTAGGTGAAGACCTGATGGTAGTGGTGAGTATAAAGATGATATCTAACAGTAAGTACTGATTGTGACCCATATATAGAGTGTCCCCCAAAAATGTATACACACTTTGAATAATTATAAAAGCAGTGTTTATGAATATACATCTCATTTTCAAAATTTGGGACACTGGTATGTTTTTTAAAACATACATTATCTCACTTAATTTTCACAATAGCTTTATGGAGTAGAACCCATTATCATTTCACTTTTGCAGATGAGGAAACTGAAGTTTAGAAACACGTAGCAAGCTGTTCTAGGTTATATAGCCTGCACATACATGGGCAGAGAATCAGATCGAATTTAAGTAATTTTAAGGCAGAGAATCGTTATATGGCATGAGTGCAAATGTACTGAAGAATACTTGGAGAAATCACCACCGTGGCCCTGGTGGCTTAACTGGGCTCCAATTTTAAAGACAGAGCCTAGAAGCCATTTCTACACAGGGGCCTCTCAAGCAAACTGCATTTCAGGGCCAAGCCTGTGCACTGAACTGCACCCTGTTCCTGTCATCTGAGCAAGCCCTTTATAAAGTTCTTGGAATCCTGTTCAACCCATAGGACTGAGATGTCCCCCATCTAATTGGATCCGTGCAGCTATATTTCCACAGCATCTTCACCAAACAATTAGATAAGCTCCGTTCTGACCAATCAAGACAGTGCCTTTTGGACCAATGAAACTGCAAGGATTTGGAGTACTCATTTGCATGAGGATGGACCAATCAGGGACCAGGGGCGGGGACTTCTTTCTCTATGAACCCCTTTCCCTTTCCACCCAAGACTGAAGACTGTTTCTTCTGCTGAAACTGAAGAGCCAATGAAACACCAAAGATGTCTGGCCCAGATTGGGGCTGACCAGCACAGGAGTACAGCAGAACAGAGAAGGACAGAACAGGGCTGCTAAGCTGGAAGGGGACTTGCCCCAGGGCCACCTAGCAGCCCCTTGAGCTGATGCCCTGAGTAAAGTTTCCAGGCTTCACCACATTTCAAATTGGGGATTCCTGTTGGCATTGACCTGACACCAAGGATAATCAGTTGACATGACTTACCTATGGAGCAGTTAGACCCACAGATTAAGCCTAAGTAAAGTAAAACCCCCATAGGATAGGACAAACCATGAAAACCCAGCTGTGCTCATTTCACTTGCTAATTTACTTGTCTCCCTGCACCCAAATACTTGGAGTACAGGAGAATCGAGGTGTAGCATACAGCAGGGATTATAATATTTCAAGCTAAACGTTTTAAAGTGGTTCTACTATGTGTGTTCACAGATTCTACTGCCTCCCTCTAAGTTAAGACTCTCCACTAAAATAAAACTCATCCTGAAATTTTGAGAATCTTCAGTAATCAGCTCAAGCATTTACAAGTTGATGCTAATCCAGAGTGCCTAGTTCTGTGTTTTCTCCAAAATGAGTGATCAATTAATGCTGAAAATGTTGAGTACTTCAACATGATTGATAATTTGCTCATGATTGAACTGATATTTCGATACCAAGTTCAAGGGCTTTACCTCCAGGGTGTTAAATATTTAAACAAACAGGTTAATTTGATATGCCTCCTTTTCTTTTCTTTTTTTGGACCACAACAAAGATATATGTTTTATAGAGAAATGCTAGATCAGAATTCTGTTAAGCTAAGTCACTCCTAAAACCTAGTCCTCATTTAACTCTGTTTGCTGTCAGTATAGCTCCCAAACTGATGTGTGAAATTCTTGAGGGAAGCTTATGGCTCTGTTATGCTCTGTGCACTTGCTGCGTGCGTATGGGAAACCTGGGCTCTTTGCTCTTTTCAATTTTTATATATTCTAACTCTTGTTTCCCCCTGGCTGTCAACAGTAGGCTCACTGACAGATTTATTCTAGCATACTTTCATTTGATTTTCAGGGGAAAACAATGAACCCTTAACTTTCTGAACTACAAGTCCAGCAGGAAATGGTTCATCTCTCCATCACTCCCCACTCTGTCAATTAGGCCCTTTCCTGCTGGAGGGGGTGATGACGCATCAATATTAGACACAGCTGTTCCCAATTGCAGTCTTGTTATAAATAGGCTGTATTAAATTAGACAGATTTTTGAAAATATTTGCCAAAAGAAGAGTAAACAGAAATAAGCAGAGCTTAGAAAATATGAAATGAAAGAAACACAAAAGGCCTTTTGTTTCACTTGAATGGAGGAGGCTTTGTCCTGCTCCTGTGAGGAGTTCACAGCCAGCCCTGCTTCTCCTCCCAGATGAGCCACCCACACATGTGACAACCGAGTGACAACCAGCTCTGTTGTTAATCTAGTGATTCTCAACCTGCTTTAAGATTACTGGGAGCTTTAAAAATACTCAGGCATCCATTCGGAGCCTCTCTGGGCCTCCATTCTGAAGCTGTCATGAACAAAATAGGAAGATTAAACAGGTATCACAAATTCAATGAACCGGGGGTTCACGTAAGTAAGCAGAATTTTTCAAAACCTCAAAAAATACTTTTTCTCTCGTTTTTCCTGAAGCACGCAGCCTTCTTGGGCTACCTTCTAGTTTTTTTTTACCATTAGAGAAACATGAATACATCACAAGAAATTAAGTCTTTTAAATTCTAGTTTAAGCAAGATCATCAGGCAGGCATTTATCATCAATGGCAACTGACGCTTGGCCTCAGGGATAGAAATGCAATGGGAAGTAGAGAGAACTACTGTAAACTGGAGAGTACAAGGTATAAACTTTATGTTATACTGCAATATGCTATGCTGCACTCTACTGAAGCTGAATTCCAACTCATCATTTTTCTGCAAAAACCTTGGTCAGATCTCACAATTTTCCAAAAGAAGCTAGTAATTCAAGATACATGTAAAGTAGCATAATTTTAAAATGTTGGCAATTGATTGACAAAATTAAAGCATTATGTGGGTGCCCTACTGGAGTGGCTCAGTGGTTGAGCTTTGACCTATGCACCAAGAGGTCACTGGTTCAATTCCCAGTCAGGGCACACACCAGGGTTGTGGGTTCTATCCCTAGTGGGGGGCATGCGGGAGGCAGCCGATCTATGTTGATATTTCTATCTCATCAATGTTTCTGTCTCTCTCTTCCCGCCTCTTGATCCCCAGGGGTGGGATATGCAGGAAGCAGCCAATCAATGATTCTCATCATTGATGTTTCTATCTCTCTCTCCTTCTCCCTTTCTCTCTGAAATCAATAAAAATATATATTTTTTTAAAGTGCAGTTTTTCTATATTAGTTTCTTTGAAAAAGAAACAACAGCACAAAATTTCATATGCATCAGGTTTCTTTCCTTCCTAAACCCAATCAGATACTTAAGAATAGATCCACCACTCTGGAGCTTTCTTCTACTTCCTGGTTGAGAATTTTAAATAATTTAAAGTCTGAAGCAATAAGAACAATCGTTTTTAGAGACCCCGAATCTTGGAATGAAAGGGACTGCATCCACCAAGAGTGAGCAGGGTAGACTCAGACTGTATGATCTCACTCACAACCCTCACTACCAAGGACCTACATTTCTATCCACCCTCCTCAACCCCCCCCCACCCCCTCCACCCCCCCACCCCCCCCCACCCCCCGCCAACATCATTCTCATCCATCTCTTGCCTAGGTTCCTTATTCAACCTCTCAACTTATATCTCTAGTACCCTTTTCCTATGTGCACTGCTATGGTCAAAGTAACCCTTCTAAAATAATCTCATTTTACTGCCATTCTTTGAAATCCTTCAAGATCCCTCTATCAACCTCACAATAAAGTTTAAACTCCATCAATTCCTGACTCCAACCTAGCTTCTCCACCTCACTCCCCATCTTACACACGGAGCTTCATACATATCTACGATTTCTGTTTTCCTCAAAATTTCTATGATCTCTTCTCTTCACTCCTGGATTTTAAAAATCCCATCCCCCTAAAAGCCATCTTTCCTTTACCCTTTAACATCATCATTCCTATTTCTATTTCAGGTTTTAGGCTATCCATATTTCCTTCAGAAAACAATGTTTTTGCTCATCCTTCCTGGAGTACCTGGCACTAACCCTGAAATATCACTTATATGCTACCATTATTCCCAACTAATCTTCTCCACTGGCTTATAATCTATGTAGACACATACTATGTCTCTTATTCCCCTAGTGCAGCTGTGGGCAAACTACAGCCGGCAGGCTGGATCCAGCCCGTTTGAAATGAATAAAACTATTGAAAAAAAAGACCACACCCTTTTATGTAATGATGTTTACTTTGAATTTATATTAGTTCACACAAACACTCCATCCATGCTTTTGTTCCGGCCCTCCGGTCCAGTTTAAGAACCCATTGTGGCCCTCGAGTCAAAAAGTTTGCCCACCCCTGCCCTAGTGTCTACCTTAGAGCCTGGAAGATACAAACATTTAATACATGTTGTTGAATAAATATATAATATTGACTTTCTCAGGGGTAGGACCATATGAGAATATGTAATTTGTGTATGGTGTTATATCCTTGGTTCACAGGCTTTTGTTTACAAGTTATGGAATTTATTTATCTATGTAATATTCTAAAAACAATTTCTTTTATGGATAGAGAGCTTTACAGTCTTTCAAGTGCTTTCCATGCCATTATTTCTCACAGGGACTCTGAGAGCAAGTTGGGCAGTTGCTCTTGCCCCAACGTAACAGTTCACAAAATTGAGGCTCAAAGAGGCCTCTGTGAAGGGAATATGAGCTGTGGAGAAAGGCCTGAAACTCAGATCTTGCATTTTCTAAGACCATTTTCTTCCTCATAGCAGCAATCCATGGAATTTTCCCTGCTCATTATTTTTGTTTGTTTCTTTGTTTGTTTTGGGGATACGTGCATCTGCACCAGGAGCAGCTCATCTCCCTTCTCAATTATGTCTGACTTAAATGGTACTAAATTGAGTGTTCAGAGAGCACATATCAAATCAGAGCCCAGCAAGGCAATCAGGACATGTTCTTAGTGACAACAGGAAGTGTTCTAGAATGGAAGGCTAGCAAAGGGAATCTACAAGGGAGCTAGTCACATGCAGAAAATTTCATCTCCTCCCCCTAAAGAGTCTTTGTGTATCCATGAACTACCTTCCCTCTAGGATTTTATAGACAATGCAGTTTTATGAACACACACTAAGGTAAACATTTGCATGTTTACTTAAGGCTCTCATTCATTAATTCATTCATTCATTTGACTAAAATACATAAATGAGGTGATTTCCACTTTACAGAGGTCATATTCTAGTGGGAAGATGGACTACAGTAGAATGAATAATGAGAGATGGCGATACCTGCTAGGAGATAAATTAAGTGTGTGTGGGGGGGGTGGGGGGAGCATGCACGATAAGTCAGTATGTTCTTCAGATGGAAGGCTGCTCTGAAGGGGTGACATTTAGGCTGAAACCTGGCAGGTGAACAGGAACTGGGTGAGAAAGATGACAGGGAAAACATTCCCGATAGATGGAAGAGCAAGTGAAGGGCGGTGAAGCAGAGCACCTTGGCTTTTCTTTGCACATCGCAGCGTTGGTTTAGGGCCTAAACTTTAGGCCCTCAAGGAAGGCGGCAGAGAAAGGCTTTTCCCCTTCTAGTGTGGACGCAACTTATTTCTGAGGCTTTGGTTAGGAATAGTGAGTCCATTGATTACTTCCTGTGCTTTGTTTCCCAGTTCATTTTCCTATAGGCTTCTGCCTTGTGTTCCTTGGGAGGGTGCTCAATGCTCCTAAAGCTTTTTACTGCTCTTAAAGGAGCTCTTCCATACCTACACTGCATGCAGCTATTTGAAATTACATAGATGTGAGCAATGAAATACACAGGCATGCCTGAAAAACTCGGATGCACATTGAATTCAATTTCAAAACTTCAAGAAAACATGCCATTTAGGAGAATAAAATAGAAAGTAAACAATCATCTATACTCAGGCTGCATGTGTTTAGTTAAATTTTCATATTTCAGGCTCCTTTAAGAGCACTAAAATGCTGGAGGATCACTGACCCTCTCTTATCTTTAACTTGTGGCCCGGTGCATGAAATTCATGCACAGGGGAGGGGGGTGTCCTTCAGCCCAGCCTGCACCCTCTCACAATCTGGGACCACTAGCTCCTAACCACTCACCTGCCTGCCGGCCTGCTAGCCCCCAACTTCTCCCCCACCCCCCCACCCCACCAGCCTGATCACCCCCAACTGCCCTCCCCTCCTGGCCTGATTGCCCCTAACCACCTCTGCCTCAGCCCCACCACCATGGCTTTGTCCGGAAGGTCTCCTGGTCTAATTAGCATACCCGTTTATTAGTATAGATGGCACGCAAGTCAAGACATCCTGGAAGAGAGTTTCCTTGTGGAAGGGTCAGCTTTCTGGGACCTGGAGGATTACAGGAACTGAGAAGTTCACATGTATCATTTCCTCACAGGTAAGTTTAGGTAACAAAGAGCTTAGATTTTCTGCTTCCTATGTGAAGTCAAAAGAATGCCAATATTTCAAATTTCATTTTTAAGGTTCCATACTCATGCTTCATCAGATGCCATTATCTGTTTTATTCACTCAAATGGACTCAATTTCTAAATAATATGAAAATAGGCTACAACTAGGAAGTACAAGTCTCAGTTTTGTACTTGGTTACAAAAAAGGTTACCACTTCAGACTCCTGCTTCCTGAAGAGACCCATTCTGGTTAGTCTCATTACTACCGACCAGAGCCATTTGTAACAGCTTAGCCTTGCCTGGCTAGCAAGGCCATTCTAATGGCTGTGTAGACAAACTCTTAGGAGAGTCAGTGATCCATCACTCCCCTGCTGAGTTTAATCATATTCACTTCAGGAAGCGATCGGCCTCGGGACAGTTTGCGGTACTGCTGTAATTTATCATAGGAGGCAAAGTGCCCATTTATACACTGCCAGGAAAGCCTCCTGGAAAAAAAGTGATAAATATATTGTTTCCAAACCTAAATCAAAAATTTCATCATTTAAACATGTCAAGCCTTCATAATATACAAGACAAAGCAAATATATATATATATATATATAATCTCAATACCCTAGATATAAAGCATAAATTTGGAAGCGCATTTAAGATATTACAGAAAACACTTAAGTCTGTTTACTTCATCCTACACAATCTTGCAATGCCGGGAGCCGGTCCATCCTTGCTGTTTCAAGGGACCTGGCATGTATGGCATACGGTTCTTAATATGTTTGCTCACCTTCTTGGCGCTGTGTTTTAACCAAGGTCACCTCTCCGAGAAAGGTTGAATTCCCAGGTAGGGATTTTCCCCTGAAGTTAGGGAGGGAATAAAACCTCTTAACTAAGTGCCAGGCGGGTAATTAATCATTTTAACTATGAACAATCATGCTTAAGCTACATAATCTTTACTCCCTGGAATGGAGATAAGAAACGCCCTAACCTTTGGAATAGAGATTGATAGGATTGGAATCAACTGGTATAAATACAGATGCAACAAGACAGCAAGAGACAGTACTTAGAAGACAGAACCTACACAGAACGTTCTCTAGAAACAGAAGAACTTCGCTGGAGAGAACATGGCAAAAGATCCTGGACTGAACCTGACTACAGAAATTGGCAAGAGAACCTGACTAGAACCTGGTGACTGAACCTGCCTGGAGAACATGGCTGGAGAACCTAGTGAGGGAACATGGCTACAGAACCTGGCTGGAGAACCTGGAGAACCTAGCAAGAGAACATGGACACAGAACCTGGCTGGACCTCTCTGGAGATCCAGACCAGAACTTGGCTGGAGATCCTGGCTGGAGATCCTGGCTAGGCTGCTGATCAACTGAACGCTGTCTCCGTGTCCTTCCTTCTTCGCTGACTCCGTCCACACCTTTGGGGACCCCTGGACCTGCTGGGGCTGGACCCCGGCATTGCAAAACAGGTATTGCTATTCTCATCCTACAGGCAGAAAAACAGACTACAGAGACTCAAGTATAGTGTCAAGGATATACTCAGAGAAGAAGCCTGTACTTGTCCCCATTCCTCTGAACCGCTTGTCATGCAAATAGGGAAGAAAATACAACAAAGTTACAAGACAAATATAAAAAGCATGCATCAATAAGTGTAGGAATACTACCGAGAAGAGCAAGAATGCAGAAATTCATAGAACCCCCATCTGCTTCTCCCTGTCCCAGAGTGATGAATTTGATAGTTTTTGTTCTCTGGGAAACCCCAACTGTTGACAGACACATAAAGAAGCCCCTTGGTAAATGTGATCCTCTGTTACCCCACACAAGAAACATATAAATACCCCACCCTCCCTACTCTGGCTGGCTGACACCACTTTGGTCTCAACCCTTCTGTTTGCAGATCAAACAATACATTTATAAATTTTGCTTTTTAATTTAGTTTTTGAACATTAGTTCAGAGAACAAAAACTAATGAAATTAAAAAGCAAAATTTATGGAAGTAGGAGTCTGAAGGGGTAATCTTTTTTGTACCCAAGTACAAAAATGAGACTTGTACTTCCTAGTTGTAGCCTATTTTCATATTATTTAGAAATTGAGTCCATTTGAGTGAATAAATCAGATAATGGCATCTGGTGAAGCATGAGTATGGAACCTTTAAAAATGAAATTTGAAATATTGGCATTCTTTTGACTTCATATAGGAAGCAGAAAATCTAAGGACTGGCAATATTTTCCCCCCACAGAAGATATACCTGCTGCTAGGCCGATGCCGAGAGGAACCAGGCCAAATGAAATTAAAAAGCAAAATTTATAAATGTATTGTTTCATCTGTGAACAGAAGGGCTGAGACCAAAGTGGTGTCGGCCAGCAAGAGTAGGGAGGGTGGGGTATTTATATGTTTCTTGTGTGGGTCGAGGCTAGCAGTTAAGCTGGTTGCAGGCGCAAGCCTTTGCAGGGATCTGTGTCTTGAGCTGCTCTTCTTGGCTGCTTAGCTGTCTCTTGTGACATCAGAAATGAGAATAACAGGAAAATCGCAGGGAGGGCAGGAGCCCCAAGCAGGGCACAATGGAAAAGTACTGAGTGCAGGGGAGAAACTGAGCACCCAGAAAGGTACAGGATACGCCTAACAGCTGCCCACTGGAGACCCTACCTCCTGGTGGGCACAGGGTCCTGACAAGATATTTTATTTGTCTAGTGTTATCCAGCATCCAGCTTCACATTGTAACAGAAGCATTTCTATGTCTCGTGGTTCTGTGGGTTGCCTACCCGTGGTCGGCAAACCATGGCTCGCGAGCCACATGCGGATCTTTGGCCCCTTGAGTGGCTCTTCCACAAAGTACCACGTGCGGGCGCGCATGTACAGTGCGATTGAAACTTCGTGACCCATGCGCAGAAGTCGGTATTTTGTGGAAGAGCCCCACTGAAGGGGCCAAAGAGCCGCATGTGGCTTTCAAGCCGCGGTTTGCCAACCACTGGCCTAGGCTAAGCTGGATGGTTCTTCTCCACGTGACTTCAACAGTATGCTAAGTCATCCTAGGTTAGGCTGGAATGTCAGTGGACTGGCAGGAGGCACTGGCTCTCAGGTGGGAGCTCATCTGGGGATGTCAACTGGGCTAACATGGCTTCTCCATGGGGCCTAAGCTCCAACTGGGCTAACATGGCTTCTCCATGGGGCCTAAGCTCCAACTGGGCTAACATGGCTTCTCCATGGGGCCTAAGCTCCAACTGGGCTAACATGGCTTCTCCATTCCACAGAATGGAAGCTGTGCTCAAGAGGGATCATCCAGATAGCAAGCCCTTCAAAAAAGCTTCCAGCTTATCCTGCCTGGGCTTGGAGGTCTCAGTATGCCCCTTCCCTGCTTTCTGTGGACTAGTCCAGATTTAGGGAGAAGAAAAGAGCTCTACCTCTGAATGTGACCTTCAGTATGAACACACCAAGGGGGAAAATGGCTGGAGGTCATCTTTGGAACGAAGCTCCCATAAAAGGTCACCCCTTTGATAGGTAGAGAACCTGTAGGAATGCCCCCAAAATCTTCCCATTAAGAGACACCTGGTTAATATCATATGTATTGGATGTAAAAGTGCCTTACTGATATAGAGCCAAGAATTATTATAAGCAGGTAAGTATTATGAGAGACTTTTTTAGGCGATGACATGCTGAGTCTAATCTGACTGCGATGGTATATACAGATTGAACAACCTCAGTAATACTTATGCTTTTCTAATACAAGCAATCCAGGATGTGATCTGTAATAGTGATATTTCTCCAAGTTGATGTTTTAAACATAGAGAAAGCAGCAAATCTGTGTGTCTGAGTTTTATCGTAAAGACAAGCTTGTAGCAAATCAGACAAACTACGTTTTAAGGCTTTGTTTTAAGGTTGATTCTTATAAATCTCTATGAATTAATCTGCATCACAGCTTTAGTGGTAACCGAATAACACATTTGTGACAGATGGTGGACCAGATGACTGAATATGCATTACTGCTTGTTCCTCGCCAAACAACTTTTAAATACACAGCCTACTGAGCGATTGAAAATGACTTGTGGATTTATAGTATACGTTATATTTGTAGTAACATAAAACTAAAAGGTATCGATAGATGCCAAAAGAGTATCTTCTGACCACCTTGCAGGTGTGACTGCTGTGTAGGCACCAGGTGTGGGGATGGAAGCGGAAAGCTAGACCGTGCCCAGTGGGTCCTCTGACCAGTAGCCACGTGTGGCTTGGAAGAGCCAGAGCCTTGCCCCACAGCAACCCAAGAGGATGCGTGAAGCCGGCTCTGGAGATGGAGAAATTTTTAACTGAGCCAGTTGGCTCCTTGGAATCCTGTTTCTCGGCCCAAAATGGTGCTCCAAGGCAGCCATCCATTTGTTGCCATTCAAGGGCTTGTTTGAGAATTAGAAAGAGCATCCTATATAATAAAGAGCTAATATGCTAATCAGACTGGATGGCGGAACAAGCTTCTGGAACAACCAGTGGACAGGGGCCACCCCTTGCATGAATTTCATGCATCGGGCCTCTAGTCTTTAATAATCATGAACATTCCTTGATGGGTTTAGGAGAGTTTCTCATGTTTGGATTTTGCTTGTTTTTCACAAAAAAATGGTCATTTGAGCTGTAAGGTAAAAGTTTAGCCTCCTAGGCTGACTGGTGGGAAGACTAGAGTTTCTCCTCAAGGACCCACATTGTCCTAATACAATAGGTCTGACCCTGCCCACACTGGGAAAGGTAGGCGGTGGAGCTATACGTCTTTCTGGAATTGACATGATTCACGGCACACCTGTACTAGACATGAAGCGCTATGTCACTGATTGTGACTCACCACAAAATTTGATTGAGCCTTTAGAGGAGTATCATTTACAGAACAATCGATATAAACCCAAAACAAAGTCTTTTATATGATGAACCACGGCCCTGCAGTCACACTAAGGAGAAGTCTAAAGGTCCCGAAGACAGAACTTTAGGAGGAAACGACATGCAACACAATGACAGCCCAAATCCACTGAGCTCACCTAAGCACAGAGAGAGCAGCAGGCTTGGGTCTAGAACCCAGAGTGGCCAGGGGTTGAGTGTGACAGGGTGGGGCGGAGCCTGGAGAAGAGCTTTGCAGAGGAGAGCGCAGACAAGAGGCCACGGAGAGGGCAGGAAGCGGTGGCCCCACCAGGCAGTAGGCGGCATGCCCCAGGGCCTCTTCATGGCCCTCTCTGAGACGGCCTGTTTGACTTTGGTTGTCACCAGTGGATTTTTCCTACAAGCTAATGGTGTGCCTCCTTTGCAGAGCAAAGCAGCACTTTATGGTCTCACTGCTTTGATTGATTTGAGTTGTTCATATGTTTATTTGAAAAGTATGTATTTAATAAATTGAGAGAACTTCTTTAAATTAAAAATAAAAAGTATCTTCTGTGGGAAAATCATGTTGGACAACAATGCAGTATAGTATGTGTCCTTGTAATAATTCTATACGGTTATTTAAAAGTCAGGATCTGATGTCCTGTGCACCTAAGTGTTGCCAGTTAGATTCCTGGTCAGGGCCCGATCTCTCTCTCTCTCTCTCTCTCTCTCTCTCTCTCTCTCTGCATGTCCTCAGGTGAGGATTAAAAAAAGATGACCTGAGGCTGCATTGAGCACAGTGTTAGCATTCTTATAAGATGAGACAGAGCTTGAATACTAAGCCGGTGTGAGGCAGGCATGGGTTCAGAAGCAGTTATAAGAGCATAGAATGGTGGTGTAGGGGAGGACAAAAAATCCATAAAATTATCCATGGTGGGTGCTCTCAAGCAGATTCCATCTCAAATCTTTAAGAACCAGATGCCCTGCACAGAGAAAATGTAAGAAGGATCTTATTGTTTATTATAGTACAATTAGTTTTTTTCAAACAGCTATAAAAAGGACAACAAAATTGAGATTGTGTTTGGAATTATTGCTGCTTTGTTAAGAGCAGGTAGGATTAGGAGGACACATGCTATTGCGTGGGAAGAGCACCTGTCTAGTGTTATGGCTGCAATGTAATGCAGTTGATACACATTCATTCAGACGTCGCATACCAGGGAGAGGAGTTAGAGGTCAGTAATTCATCTGCAGAGAACCCTTACACAAGACAGATCCTTCCAGACATGCCTGGTGAGGTCATTGTGCCTCCTCCAGAACAGAAGATCACCAGGTGACAGCGCTCTCTCCGTTCCTTCTGCGCCACAGTCCCTATCTATGATTCCCTACCCCCACAGGCTGGCAGGCTGAGAGCAGTCTGTCTCTTAGGCTAAGACACACACTGGTTTGGCTACAGAGAATCTGTGTGGGACTGACTGCGAAGGGGTAGGGGACCACTTTATGTTAACCCTTCAGGTGTGCCAGGAGTGCGGTGTGCCCTTAAAGGTGATATGAATCTCAAGGCAAATGGAGGGTCTATCCTGGATTCAACAATGCCAACAATTTATTACCCATTCAGCTCAAAACGCTGTGCTAACTCCCAGGCTAGCAGGTGCATGTAAAAAAGTCTTGTTTCATCAATTCTGTTTGTAGGACTTCAGGCCCATTACTGTATAGAGACAGAGGGAAATGTCTGTGAGTTTGACAAGAGACAGGCACCTGGGCTGCTGCCCAGACATACACACTGCAGACAGCAGCCCAGATCACGCCCATCACCTCACTGCTGGGCTTAGCAGTTAGAATGGCTTTAAGGCCACATGGCCTTTGAGTTTGCTGTTTATGGGAAGATGATGTCAGGGAGGATCCACTTTAACATGAGAAAAACTAATACCTTCCTGCTGGAAAGCTCGAGAGAGCAAACTGTGTCACATACTAGTACTTCCTTCCTCTAGGCCCCATGCATGGTCCGCCAGGAAGGGAAGCTGGCAGCTAGCTCAGCTTCTGAGTCCTCCATGAGGGGTGTCTCGGGACTGAATCCTCAGCTCGCCACTGGGAAAAAACAGCCCGAGAAACAAGCATTGAGAGAGAACAGTGGGGGGATAGAAGGAAAAGGAAGTGATCTCAAATGCTGTGCAAAGTTGAGCGTTCATCTCGCAAGGAGAGCATTTGGGTGAACTGGAGACTCAGGAACTCCCACCCATACCAGCCCTTCCTTTATTCACTGTCCCCAGTTTAATAAACTTACTCTCAAAATCACCTGGACTCATATCATGAAATCTTTCCTGCATAAAGTCAAGAACCCACACATTCCAGATCATACTGTGGCAGACCCACCTTGGTCCTGGTCCCTTTCCGGTGATATCACTATCTGATAATGTTCTTTTTATTTGTTTTTTTGTTTATTTTCTTCCACTAAATGCAGATGTCGAGCAAATTGTGTCTTGTTTGTTTTTTTCACTGCTTTCTCTCAATTCCTAGAACAGGACCTGGAACAAAGTCAGCATTCAGTAAATATTTTTTGTAAAGTTTATCTTGTATATAAAATATTATCTTGTATATAAAACATTCACATTTTCTATTAAATATTGTATGCATTTTTTATGTAGCCACACAATCTTAATAATAATAACTATAAATGATGGCTTAGTGTTCTTTCTGAGTGCCATAAGCACTGCTATTTATGGACATATAATTTATTTTCACTCTGTATATTATTATACTAAAATTTATAATAGACATATAATTTGGCATCTCTTTGCATATGATTTTATCCTCTTTTGCACTGTTTTTTAAAGAATAAATGAGATGGCTAAGTAATGGATTTTAACATTGTTATGATCCTGGATTCATAACAACCAATTTTTTAAAGACAGAGTTGTACCAATTTAACTGTCAAAACATGATGCAAATTTCCTTCCCCCAAAGCATTCATAGCTAGATGGGTTTCTTTCTTCAATGTTTGTCTTCTCAATTATCTCTATGAATGAGGGCAGAGAAATATCTACTTCGTTCCCCTGTGTGGTAGGTGATGGTGGAGCCACATCAAGTGTGGAGAAAGTCATCCTTAAGATAGGACCTTCATTACTCAACTACCATTAGGCCTGCACATTGAATACAAGATTGAGAACATTTAAGAGATAGCAGGGAAAGACCATATGGAGACGTATTTCCCTGGGTACAAAATAACTACCAGATGATAGGAAATGATAGATGGCAGCTACAGAGATTAACTTCCTGTCCTGAACTGCCCCATATAGCTGCATAACTTGGAGAAAATTTTCAAGCCTTGCAAAAGCTTTTTTAAGAGATACAAAGATAGTTGTTACCACTTTTTTCATCCTAGGCCCAATACATTTTCTTAATCTTGAATAATATTCCAAGATGAAACCTTACCAGGCCTCTCAGTTAAGTGTTAAGCAAATAAAATGTGAATATTTGCATTTACCATGGGGCTTAGGGCTTAAAGTCATCCTATGAATTTAAATTACCTTTCCCCTGAGGGCCAAGAATAGCTTCTTATTGATTGGTTTGTTTGTCCTGGGTGCAATAGGGGGTAGAAAGGCATAATTATCTCCATTTTTCATGTTTGTTGAAATGAACTTAGAGAGCCAAACATGCTAGCTAGTATTGAGATCCTTCTATTCTTGACTTTCAGTCCAGGATGTATTTTATTCCACTTCATTTAAATTTTATTATTAGATCATTGGTTCTTAAAATTTCCTATTTCTAAACCTCATCACTCTTGTTTAATTGTCTTCTCTTGGAGCAAAACAGTGACTACACAGTAATTTGTAATATTTGGCATATTGAACAATGCTATCTATTGAATAAGCTACAAGTTTCTTCAATCATATATAAAATAACTATTTTGTTTAATCCACATGTAGCTAATTTTTCAGCATAACAATTAGATACAGTTTTGCTTGAATTCCATGTATTTATACTCTTGCTGTCTTTTCATTGATTTTCTTTTGTTATCTAATAATATGTCTAATTTTATAACTTAATGTTGATTAGTCAATGTAAAAATACATCTTTCCAATCTGCTGAAAGCTAAAGTCTGAATATTTCCTTATATTTCCCCCCTAAGTGTGGATCATTTATCTGTCTCTCTTTTAGGCCATGAAGTAACTAGTTAGACAGGATTTAGTATCAGCTACTGGAGATTAGTAAAACCCTGAAGGTCTTATCTTTTATCCTTACTTGCTCTTAAAATTATAAACTATCAAATGGAAATATCATCTTTAATTCCTGTTCCCTTTTGCTTGCTTATGTTACCAACAGATACTTATGTTGATAAAGGATACTAATGCTGTAAAACACTGAAAATATTAAAATTAAAACATTAGCTTATTATATCTTGAGCTTTTCCTGCTACTTAAGTTACAATAATGGGTTCTAATAAAATTTATTTCAGGCATGTCACAGCACAATGAAATATTTCTGGTACTATACGGTAGCTAGGATTATCTGGCTGAAGATTAGTTTGACAGAGCAAAGTCAGCTAGTCAAAAAGAAATGCTTTTGCTTGTAGTTGTTTTTATTAATTTTTAAAATATTCACTTCTCTTCCTTTCTCCCTTACTCCCTCCCATACTTACCTTGAACCTTTTGAGAGCGTCATACATTTACTGGCTAAATGGTTTTTTGGTGATTAAATGACTTTCTACTCATAAGATGAGTTAGGAAAGAACTCATTGTTTCCACATGAAAGAATCCTCATTTAGTTTTCAGAGTCTAAATTGACTCTCAATTCTAAGGCAGCAGCTCAGTCTCCCTGAACCATACATTTGGGTCATGGACAAATAGTGTTCAGAACCCATGAAATCAACAGCTAAATGAGGAAGAACAGATCTGAAGACAATGAATGGAGTCCAGAAAGGGCTGAGAACAGTTGGACTTTCCATCCTTTTCCTGATTTCTCTCCTGCTAAAGGTGCTCCAGCCAATCTGAGGGATGGCATTGGGTGTCCAGAAAATAAAGCAGGAGAAAATTTAAAATTACTCCTCCTCTTGATTTAATGTGAAGTTGACGTGTCAATAGTAGTGAATAGAAATTTATAACACCATTGAGCTAGAGTATTCTATATTTTCAGGCAACTACAGAATAAATTCTATAAATGTAGTGAAGGGAAATATTTGTAACATAAAATGTGACTATTCTCTTTACGCTCTCATTCCTAGTTATTGGCATTTCATATCACCTCTGCAAACACATCTGGGAAATAATTTTAGTTTGGAGTTAGGCCATCTGTTCTGTACTTATAGAACCATTTACTTCTCCTTCACTGCATTCATCAACACTGTAGTCCCTTGATCGACGGCTTACTGCCTTTCTAGGCTCTGAGGTCTTTGGGCAACAGAGATAAGCTTTGGTGCGTTCACTGTGGTGTTTCCAGTTCTGAGCACCAGTAAGCCAGTCATAAACATTTTTTACAGGTAAGCAGAAGAATAAATGAGTAAACACATGGTTGAAAGGTCAGCCCACATCTCAAAGATTTTCAGAGCACATGTGAAATCCACTGCAAATGTTCTAACACAATTAGGGATGAAGGTATAGGCACACACACAACAATCTATCCTCTTCAAGCTCAAATATATTATCTTTTTTATTGTTGTTGTTAGTCCTCATAAAAAGATATCTTTTCCATTATTATTTTTCAGAAAGAATGGAAGAGAGGTAGAAAGGGAGGGGGAAAGAAAAGGAGAGAAAGAGAGAGATCGATGTGAGAGAGACATATCAATTAGTTGCCTCTCCCATGCTCCCTGATCAGGGCTGGGATGGGACCTGCAACCCAGGTATGTGCCCTTGACCAGGAATCAAACCCTTTGGTGCTCAGGGCAATGTTCTAACCACTTAGCTACAACAGCCAGGGCTGAAATATGTTATCTTTTTAAAATATATTTTATTATTTTTTTTACAGAGATGAAGGGAGAGGGATAGAGAGTTAGAAACATCGATGAGAGAGAAACATCGATCAGCTGCTTCCTGCACACTCCCCACTGGGTATGTGCCCACAACCAAGGTACATGCCCTTGACCAGAATCAAACCTGGGACCCTTGAGTCCACAGGCTGACTCTCTATCCACTGAGCCAAACCAGTTAGGGCTGAAATATGTTATCTTTAATCAAAACAAATATTTGTCTTCAAAAGCTTATTTCCCTGTATGTATATATGCATTTTAATGCAGGTGAATCTACAACACTGTTTTAAACACAATTTCTTAAGTCTATAACAATTTATTCAGGCATTTCAACAAGAGAGCAACTGGATAAATTTTAGAAAAGAGCCTTGCTTTTGCTCTCTTTTTCCCCCTTATAATATTATACAACTCACATTTTGTTAATTGCAAACATTTCCCCATCTATATTGATCCTGGATTCATATGTTTACTAGGTCTGAAAAATTAAAAATGTGTTTCTACACTGCTGGTTGCAATATAAATTAGGCACCAGCTGGGCTTGTGAGTCAGTGGTTACGCATTATTGCAGCCTTATATCATGGCATAATTCCAGTTGTAAGATTAATTACATATTATAAATACTCAGCATAAGCTGAAGTTTTCCTCTGAGGGGTTTCAGAAATGAGGAAGAAAAGTTTAAACAAAAATAAAGTGGAAGGAGTCCATCTTTAGCTGACCACCACTGGTGTCTTAATGCTCCTGTTTGTAACAGGCTGTTCCTTTTCAAAAGAGTGTTGGACACACACTGGGTGCAAAATAAGAACCTTTGTTTGAGTCACTGCAGTCTGGGAAGAATGATGGGAAGCAACATTTAAAGATGGAGGAGCTGATTGGAAGTCCCAGATCTGCTAGTTTGCTTATTTTATGAGTCTGAACAACTGTTAAATACCTTTGAGCCTCTAAGCACCTTTGAGCCTAATTTAATCCATATTTCTGTCAGAGCCTGAGCTCTGTGACTGGCTAGGTGACCTTGAGCAAATTACGTAGCCTTCTGTGACTGTTTCCTTATCTATAAAGTGAGGATACTTCGCCCTGGCCGGTTTGGCTCAGTGGATGGAGCGTCAGCCTGTGGACTCAAGGGTCCCAGGTTCGGTTCCGGTCAAGGGCATGTACCTTGGTTGCAGGCACATCCCCAGTGGGGAGTGTGCAGAAGGCGGCTGATCGATGTTTCTCTCTCATTGATGTTTCTAGCTCTCTATCCCTGTCCCTTCCTCTCTGTAAAAAATCAATAAAAAAGTATATTAAAATGGGGATACTTCGACTTCCCACCTCAGAGTGCAGTTGTAAGGATTGAATGAAATAATATGTGTACAGCACTTGGAACACAGACTAGATGCAATCAACATTCCACAAATAGCCATTACTATCATTTTTATTATATATTCTCTGTGAACATTCTATTTGTACATTGGTTCAAAGTACACCAAAACTTGGTGGTTTCATTTACTTATGCAAGAAGAATTTGGTCCACTATTTCCCCTCAGCCCTATTCCATCTGCCCTAAACCTTCATGTTCAGAACCATGGGCCACTATATTAGTCTGTTAGGGTTGCATAACCAAGTACTTCAACAACAGAAATTTATTTTATCACAATTCTGTGGTCTAAAAGTCCAAGATCAGGTTTTCAGCAAGGTTGACTTTTTCAAAGTCCTCTCTCCCTAGCTTTCAGATGTCTGTCTTCCAGGATCTTCCAGGATCTTCTCTAGGCATGTCTATGTCTTAACCTCCTCTTCTTATAAGGACACCAGTCATGAGATTAGGGTCCACCGTAAAGACCTCATTTAACCTAATTATCTCCTGTAATACATTAACTCCTGATGTGGTTACATTCTGAGGTACTGGGGATTCAGACTTCAATATGTGAATTTGAGGGCACACAATCAGCCCATAACAATCACTAAATTCAGCCGAGCTATTAGTCCCTGGTCTTGGTTTTAAGTCAGCCCTGGTAAGCTTTGAGCGCTTTCCCTATGATTTGCCTCTTGGAAGGGGATTGCTGTGGGCAAGTGAGGATGCATCAGCCACAAAGGAGAGCACAGGGCCCCACCCTTCAAGGAATCATTTCCTGCAAGCAGTTTCAAAGACATAAAGCTAAGTGTGGAGGAAATGAAACAGAGAAATTAAGCTCACTTTGTCTCAACCAGTAGAAGCTGCACTTCTGTCCCAAACCATTCACCCCTTAAAGGTCAGCTTCCAAACAAGTTTTCAGAAACCAAGAACCAGGCTCCAGTGTGCCCATGTCCAAAGCCTGCCTGGAATTTCACATTCCCCCAAGCCCTCTAAGGGCAAGTCCACCAGTGCTCAGTAAATGACAAATCTGGAAACAACCTAGTGTCTATTAATGGATGAATGGATAAAATAATGGAATATTATTCAGCCATAAAAGATATGGATGGACCTCAGGGACATTATGCGAAAGAAAATAATCCAAGCAAAGAAGAATAAGCACCATATGATCTCTTTTGTTTTGGAAATTAAAACAAGGAAACTAAGCTCATAGATATGAAGAACAGATTGGTGGTGGCCAGAGGTAGGGCTTGGGGGTGGGAGAAATGGGTGAACTATTTTTGTTGTTGTTTTAAGGCAAGGGTCCTCAAACTACGGCCCGCGGGCCACATGCAAATACAAATATTGTATTTGTTCCCGTTTTGTGTTTTTTTTTTACTTCAAAATAAGATATGTACAGTGTGCATAGGAATGTGTTCATAGTTGTTTTTTAAACTATAGTCCGGCCTTCCAACGGTCTGAGGGACAGTGAACTGGCCCCCTGTTTAAAAAGTTTGAGGACCCCTGTTTTAAGGAAATTGAATTTTTTAAAAAAATGACAAATCCAACTAATTACATGTAGATATCAAGGACTAGTCCTTTAGCTCTGGAGCTTGGTTCTGAGAGTCAGCTGAGCCCAGCAGAGGTGGTTCTCCCACAACTGCTCCTTCTTTCTCAGATGTGCTCTTGGCCTCTCCCTGTTTTGCTACTGCCACCCCTTGCTTGCTGTTGCCTTGAGGGTTCATGGTCCTAACCTCTGAGCTGCTGGGGTCCTGCTCCTCACTCCCATCAGAAAGGTGCTGAACCCCTTATCAGGGTTCCTTGTGCTTTGCTCTCGGGAGAGGATAGGTCATCCCTGAGGTTACACCCGGAAGCTCACCCAGTGGAGCTTTCTTTCCTCTTTCTGAGCACCTCTTTCCCTCACGACGTAGGAGGTCTGAGCTCAGCCACCCCCCGAGAAAATCTGCTTAGTAGTCGCTAGCTCAATATTAGGCAAGAACATGCATTATGCAAATATAACTCGTCTACATTTCCTTTCTGGGAATGAGTGAAATATAGTTGAATGAAAGGTATATAAGCCTTGGAATTCAATGAACAGAGTAAATTCTGGTGGTTCCATTTCATTTCTTTCTTGAATAAATCACTGGCAAGAGCCTGCTATAAGCTCTTGATATGCTGTGATATTAAACAGCATGAATACCCTGTGCCTGAGTTTACCATCCACAAAATAAGAACATATGTACTGTCTCTTATAAGGACTGAATGGCACAAGGAATGGAAATGCTTGGATTTTACAGTAGAGTCTCAATAGATGGTTATTGTTACTATGATTTTCAGGTAAATGAAGAGTGTCCATAGAGCAATAATACTGGACATGCCACCTTATCAGCCCTGGTCCTAATCCTACTTCAGTGAGAGCTTCTTTTTCCAAGGGTTCCTCAACATACAGATTTTGACTGTACACTCTGCTCCAGGCACAGAAGCAGGCCCGAGGGATAAAACAGTGAACAAAAACGGCATAGTCCCTGAAAGCAAAGGTCTTCTGGTGATGTGGGAGAGACAGACATTGAACAAGTGACTTCAGATGTGCTATATGCTGCCTATAAGTATGAAGTCCTTGGGGGTCTATACTGATGGGAACTCACTACTGAGTAACTGAAGAGTCATTGCTAGGTGGCACTTCTGGCTAACAGAATTAGTTAAAGAAAGATCTAGAGCCTCCAAACTATACTAATACTGGTATGAGAAGCCCAGCTAAGCTATCAGAAATCCTGAATATTCCCATGACTTGGGTACATTCTGTCCAAAGTGACACTGATAAGAAAGGCATGATCTGTCACTCCTGGGAATATGTGTTGTTGTTTCATGAGATTTGGCTTCCAGAAAAGAAATGAGAAAAAACTGACATGGCCTTTTCTTACGAGAACATTCTTTCCAGGCCCCTTCCTGGCATTATAATTTCATTTCTGCAAAAGCTTCTGAGTGCATATCACTTTGACCCTGCCGTGGTGAAGACGGTAGATTGAAAAACTGGCTGTGGTTTCCAATATGAGCAATGAAAACAAGTGAGAAAGCATCGAGACCTCTGCTTCCAGTCCTTCCCATGACCCTTGTCTGCAGTGCAGGTTGGCTTTCTTTCCTTTCCTTTCCTTGTTTTGTTTTTATTTATTTTTGTTTGCTTTTGTCTTTCTTTCTCTCCTTTTCTGTAGCTGCTTTAGTACTCTTGGAAGGAATTGAGAAGTCAAACTCTCTGACCTCAGAAAAGGGGTTGCAGAGACAGAGTCAACAGGTCTGCAGCGCCCTGACTTCATACTCTCTAGAAAACCCATGGCAAACGTTCACTGACCAGAGTGGGGCAATAGATATGCACTCTGGGGACAGTTTTCTCCAGTCATCCAGGTAGGGACCCAGGTCTCTCCATGAAGAAAGAGGAAACAACCAGCACCCTGCAATTATAGGGCAGTCTCTGTGAAATAGGTCCTGTGCATTATAAGTGATGAGAAAACAGGAATGTAATGCTCATGAGCCAAATGGAAAGCATAAGTACATAAAGATACTTACACATTAACTATAGTTTTTAGTGACTGCTTATATGGTTAAGGTCCTTCTGGATCTTGTGGGCAGCAAAGTTCCTAGAGGTGCCAAAGAGGGTTATTTTTTGCCCACTATGTGCAAGATACAGTGGATCTCCTTGACAACTAAGATAGAAAGGAATTCACAGAACAGCTAAAAACAATTTTGGTAAAACAACCTATGAACATTTTGAAAAAACAACAACCTTCCTTTTTATTATAAAATTAATCTATTTGAAAATATTTTGTAAATACATTTAAGAAAATTTGAAAATATACTCAAGAATATTTTTTTTCATTTTTATTGAATTTATTGGGGTGACACTAGTTAAAATTATACAGGTTTCGGGTGCACAATTCCACAACACATCATCTCTACAAAGAATATTTTAAAAATACACATATACAATAAAAAAACAATTTTATGGGTATATAAATTATACTCTCATGCATTTATAGGCATCTCCAATATGATTTTTATGATTGTATAATGTTCCTTTGTTTGGCAGTATCATAATTTAATTAACTAACTTCTACTGATAGACATTCAATTGCAATTTTTTGCCATTAAAATTAATGCTGCAATATCCACCACTTCAGTGACCTTCCTTTAGCTGTACTATTGCACAGTTATGATTATTTCTAGTGATACCTTTCTAAAAATAAATTTTCTTGGTGAAAAAATGTTCATATACGAACGGTTCTTAGATAATTACTGCCAAATTTCCCTTCAGAAGAGGTACTTAGTGTCCTTCCCACCAGCACAGACTATGGGAATCACATTTCCTAAGGATATGTTCTAAATAAAAATACGCTCATTTCCACTTTATTTCTTATGCACAAATATAAACTAACTCTGGTTCATTTTTCCCTTGCTTTTTCTCCTATGCTCTCCCCTCTCAGAGCTGTTTGAAATTCTTCCCACCCAATTCTCTGTGTGTGGTCTAATGGAATTGGCCCTTCTCTCTGCAGAAACTCTATCATCATAGAGGAATGCAATGCTTCATCTGACCCTGACATGACAGCTCCGAGGTCTAGCAACACTCTTCTCTTATCTTGCTTATCATATCTGAAGGTCAGAGGTAGGGCTGTAAAACCAAGTCTATTTTTAACCCTGAAAGACAAATAATCCATGCTCAACTGAAACATCACAAACCCTCATTGTTTTTCCTTACTAACTGCATTTCTGGGAACCCTTGATATATTCTATCCTTCTTTAAGCCCTCTGTAATGACCTGACACTATGTGATAAGGCAAAGATTGATTTTGCTTTTCTCTTGTAAAAAAGAACACAACTTCCCTGTTTGAAGGTATCCATTTTAAGAGCTGGGAACTGTGGTACCTCTCAGCAACAGCCCGCTTTGACCCTGAACCAATTAGCAGAAAGTAATTCCGATGTCATGGTCTGCCGTCCTCCACCCCAGAAATAAACACACAACTGTAGGTGACATAGATCTAGTCCTGCATTGCCCAATACAGTAGCCAAAAGCCACAAGTGGCTATTAGGGTTCATATTAATTAATATTAAATAAAATGGAAAATTCAACCCCTTGGTTGCATTAGCTATATCAGGGGTCCTCAAACTACAGCCCGCGGGCCACATGCAAATACAAATATTGTATTTGTTCCCGTTTTGTTTTTTTACTTCAAAATAAGATATGTGCAGTGTGCATAGGAATTTGTTCATAGTTCTTTTTTAAACTATAGTCCAGCCCTCCAACGGTCTGAGGGACAGTGAACTGGCCCCCTGTTTAAAAAGTTTGAGGACCCCTGAGCTATATATTCAAGTGATCAATAGGTAAATCTAGATACTGGTACTCTATTGAGTAGTGCAGATTATAGAACATTTTCATGTCAAAAAAAATTCTACTAGACACCTTTCATCTAGACAATTGTTTTGGTAATCTTCAGTAAAGGGCTGACTTGCATTGAAGAAATTTGATTGTAACGTCTATATATATATATAAAAGCCCAGAAACTGGAACAGCAGAATGACCAGAACGACTGGAATGACTATTGGCTATGATGTGCACCATGATCAGGGGCGGGGCCAGCCAGCCAACCACCCACAGCCCCTCCCCACCACTGGCCTGGCCCAACAGGCCCCCATCAGGGCTGGCCGACCAGACCCCACCTGTGCACGAATTCGTGCACTAGGCCTCTAGTATTGGAATAAAATGCAGGAGATACATCCACCTCATCAGTGACATACCTAGCCTAAGCCTGTTTTTCTAACACTGGCTATGTCTCCACTACTTCTGGCATCCTTACATTGAGCCAACAATCTAGGAGAAGCCTCTGGAAAGGCTACCTCCTGGCCTCAGTTAAGTCACTTATTCAAAACATATTTATTGAGCACTTACTATGTGCCTGCACTGTCCTCAGCACTGAGAGTACAATAGTGCTTCCAACACACAAGAGTATCTGCCTTTATGGGGCCATTCATTTTAGTAAACTAGTGAGCACTATGATCAGTGATTTTATAGTTTTCTTAAATACAGCAAGCCTCTTTGAAGCTTCTAGTGTATAATTTGTTTTCACTTTAGACTCCCAACTCTTCTCCATTTCACATTCACTCAGCTTGGATAACCTTGAACCTTTCATTCATGAAAATTCCTTTGTTTTCATTTAATACTTGTCTCAATATGCTATTTTCAACAGAGAACTATCCTTAAATAGCTTAAGAGAACCAGATTATCACTCCCAGCAAACAAGGAAGAAATGAACCTTTCCATAAAATTTACATTAAATGAAATATGAATTTATTTCTCTTTCTTTATTTTAAAACAATTTTTATTTTTCAGTTACAGTTGACATACAATATTATGTTAGTTTCAGGCATACAACCCAATGACTTACTAAATGATCATCCCAATAAATCTTGTACCCATCTGACACCATATATAGTTATTAGAATATTACTGCATCTATTCCCTGTGCTGTACCTTACACCCCCATGATTATTTTATAACAACCAATTAGTATTTCTTAATCCTTTTATCTTTTTCACCTATCCCTCCAACCTCTTCCCATTTGTCAACCATCAAAATGTTCCCTGAATCTATGAGTCTGTTTCTGTTCTGCTTCTTCACTTATTTTATTTTTTATATTTAATCATTGATAGATGTGTATTTATTGTCACTTTATTGTTCATATTTTTAAGCTTTTCCTCTTCTCCTCTTTCTTCTTCCGTCTTCCTCTTCTTCTTCAGGAAATCTTTCAACATTTCATGTAACACTGCTTCGGTGGTGATGAACTCCTTTAGCTTTTTCTTGTCTGGGAAGCTCTTTATATGTCCCTTCAGTCTAAATGAAAACTTTGCTTAGTAGGGTTATCTTGGCTGTAGGTCCTTGCTTTTCATCACTTTGAATATTTCTTGTACTCCCTTCTGGAATGCAAAGTTTCTTTAGAGAAATCATTTGACAGTCTTATGGGTGCTCCCTTGTAGGGAACTAATTGCTTTTCAGTTGCTGCTTTAAAGATTCTCTCTTTGTCTCGAACCTTTTGCATTTTAACTATTGTGTGGGTCTATTTGAGTTCTTCTTGTTTGGGACTCTCTGCACTTCTTGAACTTGCATGTCAATTTCATTCACCAAGTTAGGAAAATTTTCCATCATTACTTTTTCAAACAGATTTGCAATTCCTTCTCTCTCTCTCTCTCTCTCTGTCCTCCTTCTGGCCTTCCCATGATGTGAATACTGGTATGCTTGAAGTTAACTGGGACTCCTTGAGCTATCCACATTTTTTTTTAAATTCTTTTTTTGTTTTGCTGTTCTGATTGGGTGTTTTTATTTTTTTATATTCCAAATTGCTGATTTGATTCTCAGCTTTAGCTATTCTACTGTTGATTCCCTGTAAATTATGCTTCATTTCAGGTAGTGTATCCTTCATTTCTGACTGGTTCTTTTTTATGGTGTTCCTATATTATTTTATGCTGTTGAAGTTCTCATTAAGTTCATTGAACATCCTTATAACCAGTCTTTAAACTGCATTTAGTAGATAGCTTATCTCCATTTTGTTTAATTATTTTTTTAAATACATTTAATTGACTTTTTTTTTTTTTTTTACAGAGAGGAAGGGAGAGGGATAGAGAGCTAGAAACATCGATGAGAAGGAAACATCGATGAGAGAGAAACATTGATCAGCTGCCTCCTGCACATCTCCCACTGGGGATGTGCCCGCAACCAAGGTACATGCCCTTGACCAGAACCGAACCTGGGATCCTTGAGTCCACAGGTTGACGCTCTATCCACTGAACCAAACAGGTCAGGGCTCGTTTAATTATTTTCATGGAGCTTTCTCTGTTCTTTCATTTAGAACATGTTTCTTTGTCTCCTCATTTTGGCAGCCTCCCTGTGTTTGTTTCTACATATTAGGTAGAGCTGCTACATCTCCCAGGCTTGGTAGAGTGGCCTAATGTAGTAGGTGTTCTGTAGGGTCCAGTGGCACAGTCTCCCCTATAACCCAAGATGGACACTCCAAGTGCACCCACGAGTGTGTACACCCTCCTGTTGTAGTTGAGCCTTGATTGCTATTGGCATATCAATGGGAGGGATTTATGTTTAAACCAATAAGCTGTAAGCACTGGCTCTGATCACTGTGAAGTAACAGCTGTGCAGGGCCCTGCCCCACAGGGCAAGACTTACTTCAGTGGGGCCCTGGTGCCTGCTGAGCCTGCCTCTTGAGTGTGTCACTTATGGAGGTGGCTGGGTGGTGCTTCCATGTGGTCTGAAGCAATTCATGTGATGCACTGTCTCTGGGACTTCCTGGGAGGTGCAGGCCTAGGTCAGCTGTTACTATGTTCTGCCTGGGGCCACCTGTTATGAATTACTAAGCGATGGGCAGTGGGCTCTTTGTTCTGGGCTTGGAGGTGCCCAGGCAAAGCCATGCTACGAATCAAGGTGATCTGCTGCTAGTGCTGGGTCTGGAACCACTTATTGTGAGGCATAGGGTGCACTAAGGCAACATGCTGCTTGACTGAGAGATTTTAGGAATGTCTGAAGCATGAGTGAAGATAGGCCATTATATGGAAAAGCCACTGGAAACAAATTGGGTGGGCTTGATGAAAGTTGGGTGGGGAAGGGCCTCAGGGAATCACCAGGGAGGGGCAAACAGTGATAGCCAGGTTGATGAAGTCTCAGATATGGTGCCTATCTGCCAGCTCTGTGGGTGAAGGGCTCAGAAAAGGAACAATGGCCTCTGCCAGCACTTTTTTCTGGGAGAAAACTGCCCTCAGACCTTGTCTTGATACCAGATAATTTAGTTTCTCCCTGTATGTCTCTGATTCCTTTCAAGCTGCTGCTCCAGTGCTGGAGCTTAGAGGGAGTGATTTCAAGTAAGCCCATGTGCTGGCCATTTAAGAGGAACTTCCTGGGACTCCAACAGCCTTCCATCTCACTCAGCCACTATTCCTACTGGTTTATACAGCCAGAAGTTATGGGGATGTCTCTTCCTGGCATTGGGACCCTAGGCTGGGGGAGCTGGTATGGGCCTGGGACTGCTCATTTCTCAGAGGTACCTCTTGAGCTGATATATCCCTCCTGATTTTTACCCTCCACATGTGGGCATAGGACCTGCCAATTCTGCATCTCTGTCCCTCCTACCGGTCTTAATGCAGTTTCTTTACATCAATCCCTAGTTGTAGTATTTCTATTCAACAAGATTTCAAGTGGTTCTGAGTAATTATTATTCTATGGTTTAGTTGTAATTTTGATGTGGTTGTGGGAAGATGGGAGTACCTTATCTATGCCACCATCTTTTTTTTTTTTTAATATATTTTATTGATTTTTTACAGAGAGGAAGGGAGAGAGACAGAGAGCCAGAAGCATCGATGAGAGAGAAACATCGATCAGCTGCCTCCTGCACATCCCCCACTGGGGAAGTGCCCGCAACCCAGGTACATGCCCTTGACCGGAATCGAACCCGGGACCCTTCAGTCCACAGGCCAACGCTCTATCCACTGAGCCAAACCGGTTTCGGCTATGCCACCATCTTGACCAGAAGTCTGTAGGTACTTTACATTTATTTTCAAACTTAATTTATGATGACCAGAATATCGTTTTATAGTGCATCTTGCTAGAGATGTGATGTACATGTACCAAATGCTTCAAAGGCGAGCTTCTGAAAAAAAACCCTCTAATAGTTTTTGTGCTCTATCCAAGTATATAAAATGTTGCTTACTCAATAGGCATTTATTAATTAATCAGAGTAGATGGAAACATGATGGCATGGGAAAGTGATTTCATGTAATGTTTTTAGCATTTACTCAAAGAAAATTCTTATGGCACAACACCTTTTATTTTTCCTGTGGATAGGTGAAAATGAACTTATTTCAGATGCTACTATGATAATGGATCTGGTTAGTTGATGGGGTTAGAAGGAAATGGTTTGTGTTGGTTCTTTTCCCTCCTGAGAGAAATTCATTTTAAAGGGATGAAAAAGTGAGGAAATCTGTTAAAAATAATAATGTGAAATTATTCTGAGAACATTAAAGGGAAAGTCCCAAGTGAGGCTGAAATATTTAATAATGCAAAAAACATTCAAAATTACTTGAAGTGTCCTGATTAATTGAAGTTGATGACTAGCTGCTAATTCTCTGAGAAGAAATAGCATAATTCTTCATTATATGGCACAAATGAAAAATGCTAAACCAAACATTGGCCTGCTGTTACGGTGTTGGGGAGCAATATTTATAATTGCGCACACATACACCTATAATTTCTGATGAAATTTTTTGTTTAATTACATATTACATCATTAATATTGAAAGCATTGTAGGCAGTAGTTCGGGTGAAATTTCTTTCTGTATATACTGGTCAAATAGTCTTTGTGAAGATCTTTATTTCTTTTTATTTTTAATTTTTTTAAATTGATATTTTATATTATTAAAAACAGAGAAAAGAAAAGGAAAAAAAGAAAAAAAAGATAAAACAGAGAAAAGGAAAGGGAAAGAAAGAGAGAGAAACATTGATGTGCGAGCTAAACATCCACTGGTTACCTCCTGCATGGCCCCTACTGGGGATTGAACCCATAATCTGGGCATGGGCCCTGACAGGGAATCGAACTGGCAACTTTTTGTTGTACAGTAAGCATGTCAAACTCACGGCCCATGGGCCACAAGCTACCCACAGAATATTTTTGCAGCCCAGCCAATATAACGGTATGTAAGAAATGTTTTAATAAAAAATTTGTAACTTAATTTTTATAATATCCTGTTATACATAATTATTAATAACCAACTACAATGTTTGCTAATGACTGACTACTATAATCGTGTTGCATTCATTCCCCTTATGCCTTACGCGCAGGAGCACCATTTCTCTCCACTAATACTAGCAGCGAATATTTTAGCAGCCGATTGCCACTGTTGTGCCCAGATTTCAAAGTTCCCAAGACCCCCAGGGAGCCAGTCAGTCCGATGAAAAAGCAAAGAGTTCTTTTTAATGCAAGCCGGCTTGCGCTCCCCTTTCACCAGACTCACCGACACAGCGGAAAGTCCAGTGGCTGAGAGAGCGAGGCCTGATGGGACAGGGGGTTTTAAAGGGGGGTGGAGTGAGGGCAGGAGAGGGGACTGTGTGCCCCGCCGATTGGCCAGGCGCAAGTCAGTACAGGATGTGGTCATAGTGATGGCGTGCACTTCCCTTGATTATTATTGGTTAGTCCAGAGAAATCCTGGGCGTGGCTAGCAGCGGCTTTCCCCGGCGAAGAAGCACATGGCTCTGTCCCAAAATGGAGGACCCAAGGCAAGATGGAGGGCTCAGTCATCGCCCGGCTCCCGCTGCTGCCGCTCGAACATGCCGCAAGGCAGGATGGCCCTCCCGCACAGCACCCGCAGCCGGCCTGCGGGCGGACCGGGACACCTGCAGCGGAGCGTCTGGGCGGCACAGGCCCAGCACACGGGGTGCGGCCGGTGGAGCGGCCCGGCTCCGGAAGAGCAGCATCTGCTCGGAGCAGGCCTGGCCCACGGGGCCGGTGCACCGCAGCACGGCGGCCTCCCCGGGCTAGGGCACGCGCCCCACTCCACTGCCACCGCTGCTGCACTGGGGCCGGGGGTCCACGCGGCCCATGTGGACGCCCGGTCCGGGGGGCAGCGGGCGGGTGGCAGCCTGCACCAGGCTCCCGCTGTGGGCCGGGGGGCCGATGCCCCATGGGGCCCGGCTGCCGGCCCACACAGGCCCCCCTGACCGGGCCCCGAGGGCCGAATGGAACCCCGGCCCCAGCACGGGCAAGCGGGGAGCCGACCACGGGGGAAGGGAGGAAAGAGCCAGGCGGTGAGGCCTTCTGCTCCCACGACCTCCCCCGTGGTTGGTCACCGCCTGGCCCCCACCCCTCCACCCGCCGCCCACGCAGCCGGTCCAGACACTCGGACCCGCTCCGGGGAGGACAGGCCCTACGGTGGGCGCGGAGGGATTTCAGAGCCCAGCGGCCAGACTCCTCCTCCCGCACCACCCAGAGAGGCAGGCGGCGCGCCTTTCAGCCACAAGTCATTAGTCTTGTTCTGACTTGTTTGGTGTGCGCAACAGGAAATATTTCACTTTTGAGAACAAGAAAAATAGGTTTATTTGTGTTACTCTTATTAATTTGTTCAGTTATTCAGTGTCTGGAAAGTTAATGTTTAAGAAAAAATATTAGTTTTTATTAAAATGTTCTATTATTTTATGTTAAAGATTACTCATTTATTTCAGCCCTTTGTATTCAGCATGTCTCTATCAAAATAAACCTATGTTTCTATGAAAATTGAAGCTTTTGTTTTTTTCAGCCCACATAAACTTAAACCTTGTTTATTTGGCCCGTGTTAGCCTTTGAGTTTGACATGCTTGGTGTACAGGATGATGCCCAAACAATTGAGCCACACCGGCCAGGGCAGGATCTTTATTTCTTTAAGGATTTGAGATGACCTTTTGTTGCTGAAATGAGTAGGCAACTGTACATCACTAATGAAGATGGCTGTGTTACTTACAGTTATCACTACTGTGTTAATATGCAGTGATTCAATATTTTCATTCTGCTAATGCTTTTTAATTTGTTCATTACATTTTTATTCAGCAATTATTTATTGAGTGTCCACTTTTAATCCAGGAAATGAAATTTCTGTTTGCCTTTCAAAGAAAGAGAAGTAGTGATGATATCATTTGTAACTTTAAAAAATATCACTGCCTGATTATTCATTGGTACCTGATGCTCTATGAGACATTAAGTGAGGTGAATTTCCTATGGTCTTTACAATTTCAGAGTTTATCAAATGAGTATAACAAGTGTTCATCTTGTCTATAGACAAAACATAATTCACTCTCAAGAGAGGCATGAATTCAAAGAGGGTTATATATAATATAGCTAATGATTTTTATAGATTTTTGAAATCATGAACTCTTTTTTAGATATTTCAACTTCATAAATGTTGTTGTCCAATGACATTAAAGAAAAAAATATTAGTTTAAGATCAGAAAGGCACCAAGACCTTGCTTGAGAATGATATGTGCATAATTACCAAGGATGCAGTGGAAATCTCTCATGGCTGAGATTGGCTCTCACTTCCTTCCCAGTATACTTTGTCCATACTTATAACTGATTCATATTGACTCTAAATAAAATTATTTCTGACTTGCTCTTAATAGGCTGAAATAGTTTAGAAAATGCAGAGGAGAAAGCCGGAGTTACTCTGCTTCATCGCATGAAAGCTTCCATTCAGTTTTATTTCAATCATAATGTGTAGTGCTTAGGGTAAACACAGCTGTGTGTGTGTGTTTGTCAAAGATAATTTATAAAATACAGTTTATCCCTAATCTAACTGAATAAAATATTAATGTACATCATAATGATGGAACTTTAAATACACACACAAACCTTCCTAGAAACATGACAATCAAATCTACCATTCATGGCTACACTTCTTTCATGAAAATGAGGTGCTTCTTCTAAGGCAGGCCAAGGATAAGAGCACTACAGTGTTCACGACTATGGTATTCACTGGTGAGTCCTGCTGAGCCTGGTTTTCAAGATGCAATGGCTTGAGCTTAGAAAACCCACACCCATGCATGAATAATCATTAATTGAGGAGCTACTTTGTACGCCGTATAAATATAATTCCTGACCTCAAACAATTCAACATCCCTTCTCTTTTGTCACTGATTACTTTCTTCACATGGGGATAAAGCTTTATCAAAATAGAAGCATGGATTTTAAAACAATTAACATTTGAATAACTATAAACTGATTTCATATGTGTTCTTTTTCACTTTAGTGTGACTCAGTGAGGTAATCTCTGTTAATAATTATATTTCTGCAAGAAGTGAAGAGAGTAGTTTAAGACTATATACTCAGCCCGGCCGGTGTGGCTCAGTGGTTGAGCATTGACCCATGAACTAAGAGGTCACAGGTTTGATTCTCAGTCAGGGAACATGCCTGGGTTGGGAGCTTGATTCCCAATAGGGGACGTGCAGGAAGCAGCCAATTGATGATGTTTCTCTGTCATCAATATTTCTATTTCCCTATCCCTCTCCCTTCCTCTCTCTAAAAAGATAAATAAAAACATATTTTAAAAAATAGAAAGACTACGTACTCAGTTAGTGACAAATCAGATTTTCAATACATAGCCTTGGACTCCAAGGATCCCGCTAGCATATATTTTGTTAGGCACATTATTTTTGTCAGTAAAACTCGCTAAGAAAAAAACATCAAAAATGTATCAGTTGTCTGAGTATATTCTTAATAAGCATAAAGAATCCTGACTGTGCCCAATTCAAGCACAATTTTTCTTATGTTCTCCCAAAATAATAAGACACAGGTGGGCATGTGTAGTTTGCTTGGGGCCAGCCTGCTGCCATCTTAGTTATAAAGCAAAGGGAATCATGGCAATATTGCCTTGGCAACAGGATGCGACTAGGTCTGCTTGGACTACTTCTATATCTCCCATGTTTTAGTGACAAAACAAACAGGATGTGGATAGGTGTGCACAACTCAAAGCCAGCCTTCTGCGAGAGGTTATTGTTAAAGCAAAAGAAAGCATGGAAGAATAAAAATCACTAACTCTCACAAACCCAGTTATGCTGAGTGCATGGTCATTGTATTGGGGGAAAAAAAGGCAAGTTAACCCAGTATCATTGCTGATTGCTCAATTATGGGGGCTCTAACGGTTCAGTCAAATGTGTAATAATGTCCCAAAGCTAATGCCAACTCTGTAGAACAGATAAAATGTAATATCCTGAAACTGACAAGATATAAGGTGATTATACTTTAGAAAAACAAAGTGCTTCCTTTTGATTTATAAATTATAGCTAAGATTGGTCCTGGAATCAAAGGAATCTGAATTTAAATTCAACCTTTGCCACTTAACTAACTGTGTGACATTGGTAAGGTATATCATAGTTCTCTCAGCCATTGTAGAATGAAGATAAGAATACCCTGCAGAACCATGGTGAAGATTAAATGAAATCATGAATGTATCATGGTTCTCCATAAGGTATACATGTTTTACTCTCCATAGGATACTTGGCAATACTATATAGTTTAGTCACATTCAATTACTTGTTAAACATCTATTATTGGCACTACAAGAGGGAAATACAAATAATTTTTAAGTTCTTGATATGATTATTATCTTGGAAAATACTAAATAAATGAGTCTAATTAGTAGTTCATGAAAAAAGTGTATGATTAAGAAAGAAAAAGTGACAATTAACTTCAGAATGGCAGTGACCTTAGTGAACTCCTCTCTGAAAAACAATAAAACTATGACCAAAACAGAAAACAACCAATTCAGAACGTGGGCAATAAACCAGAGTCACAAAGGAAATTGAGAATCATTTAGCAAAGAGAACTGTTAAACCACAATAAGACAGCACAATCTGTAACATTTTACCTCGAGGCTATCTCTCTCTCCTATCCCTTGCCAGCTCAGAAACTCAATAGTGAACAGCCAGCAAGAGAGCAGACAACAGAGAGATCTGATTGCTTTTTGAGCTCCATCAAAATATGTTCAAACTTGTTCCATGGAAAATGGATATTCTCAGGGAGCTACGGCTATTTGATTTGACTCAGAGCTTAGCTCAGGAGGGAAACTTTGAAAGCTCCTATATCTTCCTGGGAATCTAAAAGTCTGAGACTGTGCAAGGCTGTGTGCATACCCAGAAAAGCCCAGAGAAAGAAAAATTCTTAGTCACTCATCTCTTTCTGATCTTGAGGCCATGATTAAGTAGGAAATGAATGCTAAAGGTGTCAGGTAAACTGATACACTGTAAAAAAAAAAAAAGTGGAAGATTTACTGGAAAGGCATTTATGGAAATCTTCTGACCAATCACTGACTGACCACTAAATTATACTGATCAAGGGAATAACTTGGTGGAGGAGAGTCTCCACTGCTCACATTTTTTTTCAACAAAAATTTGTGAAACATGCAAACAAATGATAATGCATGCCACATACACAGGGAAAATAATATCCAACAAAAAATGTTCCAAAGAAAACCCTGAGTATGGATTTAGTAGACAAAGACTTAAAATCATCTATTATAAATATGTTCACAGAAGTTAAGAAAGCCATGTCTTAAAAAGTTAAAGGAAAATATGGCAATTGTTCGTTAAATAGAGAATATGAATAAAGACAAAAGAATTATTTAAAAGAGCTAAGGAAAAATTATGAAGCTGATAAGTACAAACTGAAATAAAAATTCAATAGAAGGGTCAACGAAAGATTTTAGTTGGTGAAAGAAAGACATAGAAAATTTGAAGATAGGGCAATGGAGATTATGCAGTCTAAAGAGCATAAAGAAAAATAAAATACGGAGAAAAATAAGAGTTAGAGGCCTGTGCAACACCATCAAGTGTATCCACATATGCATATTGGGAGTTCCAGAAGGAGGAGAGAAAGGAAGAAGGGAAAATGGTGCAATATATTTTCAGAGTGTTGAAAGAAAGACTATCAACCAACAATTCTATATACAGACAAACTCTCCCTCAAAAGTGAATGAAAATTAGACATTACCAGATAAACAAAAATAGAGAGACTTCTAGCAGAACTGATTGACATGAAATACTACCAAGTAAAAGAACTTCAGGATGAAATAAAACGATACTAAATGGTAACTTTAGTCCACATGAAGACATAAAAACACTAATAAAGTTAACTATATGAATATTATGAAAGACAATATAAATGTACTTTTGTTTGTAACTCTTTTGTTCTCCTATTTTAAAAGACAAATGCATAAAGCAAAAATTATACATTTGTATTGATGAGTTTATAATATATAAAGATATAGTTCATATGATGATATTAATATAAAGGAGGAGTGAGAGAATGGAGTTATATTAGAGCAATTAAGCAATAATATTCTCAAATAGATTATTTTAATTAAGATGTTAATTGTAATTTCAGGGCAACTACTAACAAAATAACTCAACAGACATATTAGAAGAAACAAAAAAGGAAATTAAAAGGTACACTAGATAATATCTATTTCACATATGAAAGACACTAATTGAAAAACAGAGGAAGAGAAAAAACATAGATCTATAGAAAACACATAGCAAAATGGTATATGTAAATCTTATTTTATTAGTAATTATACTAAATGTAAATAGATTAAAATGCCAATCAAAAGGTAGAGATGGGAAGAATGTATTTTAAAATATGTTCCAACTATATATTGTCTATGGAAGACATACTTTAGAGTCAAAGACAGAAATCAATTAAAAGCAAAAGAATGGAAAATGATGTATACCATACCAGCAATAACAAAAAGATAGTTGAGGTAACAATACTAATGTCAGACAAAATAGATTTAAGATAAAAATTATTGCTAGAGACAAAGGACATTTTATACTAATAAGAGGGTCAACTCATTAGAAAGATATAATTATTATATATATATACACATACATATACACATATATATATATTTAACAACAGTGCACCAAATTACATGAAACAAAAACTTACAGAATTGAAGGGAAAAAAAGACAATTTAACAATAATTAGAGACCTTAATATCCCACTTTCAATAATGGCTTGAATAACAAAGCTGATTATAAATAAGAAAATAAAAAAATTTAAAGTATACTATAAATTAAATAGATTTAACACACATATAGAATATTTAACAGCAACATAATACATATTCTTCTCAATTGTACATGAGACATTCTCCAGGGACATTCTCAAGGATATACCATATACTGGAAAATAAAGTAAGCCATAATAAATTTAAAGTTTTGAAATCATACAAAGTATGTTCTTGACCATAATAACATTAAATTAGAAATCAACAACAGAAGAAAATTTGGAAAATTCACAAATATGTGAAAAATAAACAATCACTCCTAAATAATCTAAAGGTCAAAGAAAATATCATAATAGAAATTAGAAAATACATTGACACAAATTAAAACAAAAACAGAATGTACCAAAACATATAGAACACAGCAAAAGAATAAAGTATAATAAATTAAATTTAACAGAAGAAGTGCAAGGTTTTATATTAAAAACTATCAATATTGTTGAAAAAAATTTAAGAAGTGGAGAATCTCAGAGGGAAAGTGGAGGTGGGTTGGTGGGTGGAAGGAGATCAACTAAAGAATTTGTATGCATATATGCATAACCCATGGACACAGACAATATAGTGGTGAAGGCCTGGGGCAGGAGATGGGGGCAGGCTAGAAGGGATCAATGGGGGACAAAAGGAGACATATGTAATACTTTCCACAATAAAGATTTTATTAAAAAAAAAAAAGAAGTGGAGAAACATCCCAGGTTTATGAATCAGAAGACTTATTGTGGAAGTTACAATATTCTCCAAATTTATCTAGAGTCACTGGAATCTTTCAATCTCTATCAAAATCAACTGGTATATATATATATATATTTTTCAGAAATGGACAAGCTGATTTTAGAGTTCATATGGAAATGCAAGTGATCTAGAACAGCTAACATGGGCTTAAAATTAATAAACAAAGTTGAAGGACTTACACATCCCAATTTCATAACTTACCATAAATCTACATTAATTATGAGAGAGTGGAACTGGCATAAGGATAGACACATAGATCAATGAAACATATTGAGAGTCCTGAAATAAACACTCATATTTATAGGCTATTGATTTGGACAACAATTCAAAAAAAATTAAATGGGAAAAAGTAACCTTTTTCAACAAATGTTTCTGGGACAAATGGATATCCACATGGAAAATAATGACTTTGGGCTGCTACATCACAACTCATGAAAAACTTTTAACTCAAATAGGTCATGGGATCTAAAACTATGAAACTCCTAGAAGAAAATAAAGAAATAAACCTTCATAACCTTGGGTTAAGCAATGGTTTCTTCAAAATGACAACAAAAGCACAAGCAACAAAAGAAAAAATATATATATATATATATAAATTGGCTTCACTAAAATTAAAAACTTGTACATAAAAAGACATCATCAAGAAAGTGAAAAAGATAACTGAGAGAAAGGAAGAGAATATTTCAAAATCTTGTATCTGCCAAGGGATCTGCATCCAGGTGTATAAAGAACTCTCTAAAATCAACAATATAAAAACAGCCCAATGGATAAACAGTAAGAGGATTTAAATAGGCATATCTCTAATATCTCATGGATACATATGACCAACAAATGAAAAAAAATGTTCAACATGATTAGTCATTAGTGAAATGCAAATAATCATAACCAAAGCAAGATACTACTTCACATCCACCAGTGTGGCTAACATAAAAAGACAGACAATAACAATTGTTGGTGAAGAGGTATAAAAATTGGAATACTTGCCCTAACCGGTTTGGCTCAGTGGATAGAGCATCGGCCTGAGGACTGAAAGGTCCCAGGTTCGATTCCAGTCAAGGGCATGTAACTTGGTTGTGGGCACATCCCCAGTAGAGGGTGTGCAGGAGACAGGAGGCAGTTTCTCTTTCATCGATGTTTCTAACTCTCTATCCCTCTCCCTTTCTCTCTGTGAAAAATCAATAAAATATAAAAAAAAAATTGGAATACTCCTACATTACTAGTGTAAATGTAAAATAGTGCAGACACTTTGGAAGAGTTTGGCAGCTCCTCAGAAAATGAAAACTAGTTACCATATGACCCAGTAATTCCATTCCTTCGTATCTAACCATGAGAAATGAAAACACATGTCTACACAAAAATTTATACATGAGTGCTCATAGAAACATTATTCATAATAGAAAAATTTAGAAACAACTTAAATTTCTACCAACTGATGAATAGATAAACAAAACATGATATATTTAATGGAATGTTGTTAGGCAATAAAAATTAATAAAGTACTGATACATACTACACAACATGATGAACCTTGAAAACGTAATAAGTGAAATATGACAGTCACAAAAGATTACTTATTATATGTTTCTATATATGGTAAATGTCCACAGTAGACAAACCCAGGCACAGAAAATAGATGTGTAGTTTACAGGGACTAGGAGTGTTGAAGGACAGGGAATGACTACTAATATGCACAAGGTTTGTTTTGGGGTCATGAAGATGTTCCAAAATTAGATAGTGGTGATAATTCCACAACACTAAACATATTTAAAACCACTGAACTGTATACTTTAAATGGGTGAATTTTATGGTCTGTGAAATACAGCTCATAAAGGTGTAATAAAGAATCAAGATGTGGAAAAAGTACTATAAAGATTTAGAGAACCAAAGAAACCAGGAAAGAGTGAGAGAAGTATCATACATGTGAGGCCTTGAAATATGTGTATGAGGTGTGCATCATGCAACTGAATGTTTGTGACTCACATCCATCTACCTGCCATTTCCTTCCTACACCCGGGCCTTGAACAGAACTGCCCGCCTGAACTGTTTTTTCTTTCATCTTTCACAGATGAGTATCACTTCGGAAAACATGTCTATTGAAAAGGCTAGATTCTTAGTAAGATAAATACTAAGCTGAGGATTCAAGAATAAACTCAAGTAGCTAGAGTGGAAACCGAGGGCTCTGATTTTCCCAGTGCATGCATCTGAAAGAATTAAAGGTAGGAGTCTGAGGCATCATTCACTCATTCATTCATTCATTCATTCATTCGTTTTCTTTCTTTTCAATGCCCCCTATATCAAAGTCTGGATAAAAGAATAGGTAGGTTAGACCTCAATCTTGATCTTAAGTTACTCACAAATCTGTAGGAGCTTATTAACCATGACTCCTGGTAAAACTAGAAATATTCAATTTAAAGGATCTTAAGGAAAAAAGGAAAGGTATGACACGGGGAACGAGAAGCACCAGGTAACTGACTTCAGACAACTTCATTCCAGGAGCTCCACAGCGTCATCAGGACTCGGTCTCCATTTTCTCCCTCGGTGTCTGCTTCTCTTTGTTGCTGTTCTTAGATTGGCCTTGCTCAGTGGCGGCCAAATAGCTGCCAACTGCTCCATGTTATGTATTTTCAGCTATTTCCTTTCCTTTGAAAAGTGCATTAACTGATCCCAGAGAAGGTTACAGTGAGCCTGAGTGGTGGGCTTGTCCTCCTTTGCAGTTGGTGGTGGCTGCCTTGTGAGTGGAAAGGAGTGTGTGTATGTGGCTGGCGGGCGGGCGGGGGGCGGGGTGGAGGGGGGAACGGGGGACAGGACACCATGACTAGCAGTCCCAGCACACTGGGCAAGCAAAAACCATAACCACCACTCTCTACTTCACAGACAGTGTGCAATCCATACAACTTAACAAAAACAGCAAAACTTGTTAAATGCCGCATCAATGGTGTAAATAAGTATTAGTGGGGTTCAGAGGTGTAGAAATCTCTTCTGACTGAAGATGATCACCAAATCCTCATGAAAAGGTAGGAGTTAGATTTAAAACTAAAATGAATCCCATATAAGCTTTTAGTGGGCGGCAAAGGGGTGAAAGAGATGCCACACAGAGAGAATGACAAGGCAAAGTCTTGCTGTTTACAGCATATTTTTCAGAGTGTGGGAAAGGGCAGGACAGACTGGGTATAGTCGGAGTACCTGGTGTGATTAAAATGGAGATGGGATTACTGGGAAGGCAAAGGGGGGCGAGGGGAGAGCAATGCCTACCGCTTCCTTCCCGGGACCTTCCTTCTTTTCTCTAATGAGAAGAAATCTATGCGACTCAATTTTTTTTACTCCTCTTTCCAACCTGGTAACCATAAGCAAATGGAATAATAAATGCCTGAGTGGGCAAAGCAATGGAATTTTCTGCAGGAGACTTGCTATAGATGACTGCCTTTAGGAGCAGCTGAACTAGCTTTCTACAAATGAGGCATACACTTAACCTAAACAGGCAATCACTGTTCCACAGCAAGTAACCAAAACCATCCAGGGCTATTAGATGCCAGGAAATTGTCACAGGGAATTAATTTAAAGTTCTTAAACACTCATTATAACTTTATTGATTTTCTTTCTACAGGGTGACGTGAACGTACCAGGTCTCTGACTCTCAGGGCTGCCTGAGAATGAGGACTCGCTGTGTTCATTTTAAGGACAATGGCAAAGCTGAGGCTCTTGCTCCAGAAGATCCCCTCCTCCCTATCTCATTCTCTTTCTCCTGCAAATGTATATCTTTAATTAAAATGATTTTTACCTTTAATCATCACACACTGGTTCATATCTCCTGATTTTTTTCTTACTTTAACAAAGAAAGAGAGGATTCCTGGATTTAAATCTTAACTCAGCCATTTAACAGTTTTGGCCTTGGGCAACTTAACATTTTCATTTCTCTGTTTCCTTTTATTAAAATGAAGCTAATAATAGTGCCTGTCACATAGGGTTGTTAGGAATACTCAAGGAGTTGATATAGGTAAGGTCTTTAAAACAGGACTGATAATAAGCACAAAAACTTAAATATGTTATTTAGTAGGAACATATTTTTGTTCCCTCTGAGTGCCGCACTAAGCCGTGTGGCTTGCAGGAACTCGAACTGCACCAACTCCACCTGCACCGGAATGAGATGCTACCTCAATGAGGGGCCGCTCCACTGGCTCTGTTGTCCCCACCCCACCCTTTCTGTGAGGATGACCACGAGTAGGCTGCCCACAGCAATTGGAGGAAAGTCCCAGAACCAGGAGGACTAAGGCACAAAAAGGCTCAGGTTGCAAACTTTATCCAGCCTCCCACATAGGCTTAACATACTCTTTCCCCACCTTTTCCAGCTGCTCCAACCCTGTATGGTTTTTTTAAAACCCTTTATTGCTGGATGATTTGATAGGTAGTCTGAGCACGTGCTTAGCACACCAGCAGGACTGCAGCACCAATAAAGAGAAGAGAAAAATCAGAAAATGTGCAGAAATCTGAGTCTACTTTAGTCTCACTTATTACTAGAGGCCTGGTGCACGAAATTTATGCACGGGTAAGGTCCCTAGGCCTGGCCCATCCTCAAGGCTGATCGGGGTCTTCCTGCTGCCTGCGGGACCCTTTCTTTATTCTGCACCACCCCCTGGTGGTCAGCACATGTCATAGCAAGCGATAGAACTCCTGGTCTCCTGGTCGAACTCCCATGGGGACCCTTTGCATATTAGCCTTTTATATATATAGATGTCTTGTATTATTTCAAGACAAATTATATTGTGCAAAATTGGGATTCTGCTCCACAATTAACAGGGTGGGGTAAGAGAGATGCACCATCATCTTTTCAGCACTTAGTGCCTTTACAGGCTAATCCTTTCCCTCTCAGCAGAGGGCTCCCATTTTACTACAAATAAACAATGGAGAACGTCAGTCCCAAACTCACTGTACTTCCCAGAACACTAATCTGCACTCATTCCTGCTTCATCTCCTCATGCTGGTTCCAGAGTGAAGGAGGGCCAGCCCTGCCCTGGGTTTGATCTAACACCACTTCCCCGGCTCTTCTCTTTCTCCCTTGTTCCTCCTTACCAGGTGCTCCTCAGCTTACAAAATAGGCTCAGCTCTCTCCTAGTTTCGAAAACATGCCATATCCCTCCAGGGGTTTCACTGTCTCCTTCCTCTGTTTTGCGGTGATTTGAAGCAATCGTTTTTTCCTATGTGCTGCCTTCTCTTGCTTACCCTCCTTCCTCCCCACAGCTGTAGGACCTGGCTGTTGCTCTGAGCATCCCATTGAAACTGCTCTGGCTGGAAGTCAGCAGCAGCTACCTGACCAGCCTCTGGGGCTTCCTAAGCTGTCACTTACTGAGCCCTCTGAGCCATCTCATACCCGCCGCCATCACTTTACCTTTCGACTGCATTGCTCCCTTGGCTTTCATACCAACTCTTCTTTTCTACATTTTTTTCATGGTCTACCTAGTTTTACTTCTCTTCTTTGCATTATATTTTCTTCTTCCTGCCTCTGATGTCCCCCTGCAATTTTCCCCAAGTCTTCTATTTGTCTGATTCTTTTACTTTTCCTGGGTAGTGTTGTCCACTCTCCTGGCTTCAGTGAGCACCAACAATAAGTTAATGGTTCCTGAGTTTTAATCTCTGAATTTCAGACCTAGGTCCCTAATGCCTGCTGAAGGCTTCCTGGGTGGCTCTAAGGAATTTCAGAGTTTAAATTCACCATAACTGGCACATAGTTCACCTTCTGTGAATCTTATCCTATCTAATAAAAGAGAAAAATGGTAATTGGCGTACGATGATAACCTTTTCATTGGCTAATCAGGGCTATATGCAAATTAACTGCCAACTATGATTGGCAGTTAACTGCCAACTAAGATTGGCAGTTAACTGCCAACAAGATGGCGGTTAATTTGCATACGTAGGCACAATGCAGGGAGGCGAAAGGGAAAGCAGGAAGAAGCCCCCCTGCCACTGACAGTGATCGGAAACCCAGGGGGGAGCTAAGAGCTGGGGGGCAGGGCAAAGGCGGCCCCAGGGCCGCCTTTGCCCTGCCCCCCCAGCCATGATCGGAGAATCAGGCGCCTTTGCCGCCCTGGCCAGTGATAGCAGGAAGTAGGGGTGGAGCCAGCGATGGGAGCTGGGCATGGTTGAAGCTAGCAGTCCCAGGAGCTAGGGGTCCCTTGCCTGGGCCTAAAGCGAAGCCCACGATCGATCGCGGGGCCGCTGCAGCTGCGGGTCCCCGCTGCCCGAGCCGGACGCCTAGGCCAGAGGCGTTGGGCCTGGGCAGGGGCGGAGCCTGCAACCGCGGGGAGCTGGGGGTCCCCTGCCCAGGCCTGACACCTCTGCTGGAGGCCTCAGGCCTGGGCAAGGGGCCGATCCAGTGATTGGTGATGGGAGGGTGATGAGGGTCAACTCCTCTGGCCGAGGCATCAGGCCTGGGTGGGGGGGCGGAGCTGGGGACTGGGGGGGATATGATGGTCCCCTTGCCCAGGCCTGAAGCCTGGGTCAGAGGCGTCAGGCTTGGGTGGGGGGGGTGGAGCAAGCGATCAGAGGGAGATGGGGGTCCCCTGCCCAGGCATGATTCCTGGGTCAGAGGCCTCAGGCCTGGGCGGGGGCCAGGGCCAGTGATCAGGGGGAGATGGGGGGTCCCCTGTCCAAGCCTGACACCTCTGGCGGAGGTGTCAGGCCTGGGCAAGGGGCCGATCAGGCGATCGGAGGGTGATGGGGGTCTATGCCTCTGGCCGAGGCATCAGGCGTGGGCAAGGGGCCGATCCTATGATTGGAGGGTGATGGGGGTCAACGCCTGAGGGCTTCCAGTATGTGAGAGGGGGAAGGCTGGGCTGAGGGACACTCCCCTCCCCACACACACCCAGTGCACAAATTTCATGCACCGGGCCCCTAGTGTTTTTATATTTCCTTATTCTAGTCACAACAGCACTCAATCCTTCCCTGTATTATTTATTTATGTATTTATTTATTTACTTACTTACTTATTTTAAATACATATTGTTATTGATTTCATAGAGGAAGGGAGAGGATGGGAGAGATAGAAACGTCAATGATGAGAGAGAATCATTGATCAGCTGCCTCCTTCACACCCCTACTGGAGATTGAGTCGGCAACCCGGGCTTGTGCCCTTGATCAGAATTGAACCCGGGACCCTTTAGTCTGCAGGCCTACACTCTATCCACTGAGCAAAACCAGCTAGATCTGTATTATATTTTATCCTTCTCTTTCAAC